>NC_138770.1:253561611-254131611 GCF_965119305.1 Pelophylax lessonae | reverse complement strand
CTCTCATTGGGCAATGGAGGAAACCCAATCAGTGGCCAATTTGGGCTTGTATCTACCCCAGTAAGGCAGATTCTGCCACACAGGATTCTGGGAGTGACTATAAGTTTGAAGGGAGTGCATGACGCAAGGTCTTTGGCGGGAAGCAGAGTCCCAGGAGGGAGAGTGCGGCTGTCTCTCCTCCTGTCAGAAGGATCGGGTGTCCCGGGCAGCTTGCCTGAGGGGACAGAAAGCTGGGCTGAGCTGAGCTGAGCTGCAGAGAGGATCCAGCGTGCTGAGGACCAGCGGAGTAGAGGGGGTCCAGTTTCAGGAAAGCATTCCAAGTTCGTGAGTACTGTAAACTGCCCCTGGGGGTCTGCCAAGCAAGAGGGGACCACTCCGATGAAGGTCCAAGGGATCCAGGAGCTAGCTAGCGGTAAAGAGGGGGTGCCTAGTGAGAGGACCGTGAAGTGTCAGAGGGGGTGCCTAGTGAAAGGACCCTGAAGTGTCGGAGGGGGTGTCTAGAGAGAGGACCCTTAAGTGTCAGATGTCAGAGGGGGTGCCCAGTGAGAGGACCCTGAAGTGTCAGAGGGGGTGTCTTGTGAGAGGACCCTGAAGTGTAAAGGGGGCACCAGTGGTTGGGCCCTGAAGAGTTAATATGTACAATGTGCAGTGTGCAGTGTACAGAGTTGAGAGTTGCAGCAGCACCAGCAGTTGCAAGAAGCTACCTCAGTCAGTGAAGGGCTGGAGGGAGTTGTTCACAGGACTTTAGAGCCAAACAGAGTGTCAAGAGTCAAGTCTTACTACAGCCCAGGATCTTTTGAGCTAACCAGAGTGTTAAAAGCAAAGTTCTAGTACAGTTCAGCAAGACAGCAGTTTTCAAGCACCAGTAAGCATTGGTCGGCATACAGCTGGTGTCAAGACAGCACTAACAGGCATTTTTCTACAGAGTGTCCCAGTTTACCTAGTTGAGGCAGAGGAGTATCCCACTCATTCCTTACTCCCATCCCAATTATAAAATAAACAAAACAAACCAAAGATGCCGGAATGGTCATTGTCTCAAATCTCACATTTGGGTATTCAGCTTAAACGGGCTGAAGGTGTCACCGGTAACAATGGCAGACCCACATCAGGCCCAATGCCTGGAAATCCTGCTACATATATATGAATTGTAATGTGTCATTCTGATATCTGGGTACATATATAAAATAATAAATGTACTATTATCAATTTTACTACTTTACCAGCTATGTGTCACATGCTGTACTCAAAGTCCCGACCCCCTTCTTTTAATATTACCTTTGTTAATTGAGTCAAATCCTCCTTTATCTGTGTTTCATATGCCCCCCACCCCCAAACACTGCAGTTCACTGTGGGTGGGTATCAATGCTGTCAATGCAGAAAGTAATGGGCAATTTAAGGCTTGCTCAGGTGCTAATTAACAAGCTGCAGACTTTGCAATCAGTAGAACAATGCTGATAGTCATGACCCTCTGCAACATTTTTGAGTCCTACTGTAGTGCATGCAAGCAATAAGAGTGGCAATGATGCTAATATCTCCATACGACCTTTGTATTAACCCTTTCATCTCCCTTAGCCTGCTCATCTGAACATTAATCCCTTCATCTCTATTCTACCACTGTGTGTGACCAGTATAATACCCCTTTATTTCCTCCTACCTCTGTATATGACCTGTACATTTAATGTATGTTATCTAGTGCAGTATTCACAAACTAGATATGTATCCCCCCCAATACCAGTCTCTATATTTCCAAAAAAAGTGCCACAAATTGGTTCACTTTAGGGTGTCTGCTTTAGAAAGAAGGGTCATTATTGGGGTTTTCATACTATTTTGGCATTTTTAATTAAAAGGGAACTTTTTTTTTTTAAATCATTGTTTTTTCCTTTTTATAGAAAAAAAGAAAACAAAAACAAAACAGTGATTAATAAATACTACTCAAGTGGTTAAAGTGATACTAAAGCTTAATTTTTTTAAGTGAAAAAATAGGTTTATGCTTACTTGTAAAGTTGAGCGAACACGGACAGTATTATTCGTGTTCGTACCGAATAATTGGATTTTTGTTATCCGAACACGGACCCGAAAACTTTACTGTATATTCGGGTTTAAAATCCGTGTTCGGTCATTTTACTTCCTGTTTTGTATGTAATGGCGCGCTTTTAATGGCGGGCTTTCAACGGCCAATCAACAAACGTTTAACTGGTGTGCCTTAAGCCATCCCAGCCATGCCTACTAATGTATTAGTAGCTGTGATTGGCCATCTGAAGCATGATGTGACCATGTCTTTATAAGTTCGAGACCCAGCGCGCTGCGTCAATCTGCTGTAGTATTAGGGAGAGAGCACACATCATACGTGCTGGCTGCTGATTAGGGACAGACAGTGAAAAATTGTATTGTGTCCGAAAAGAATGCAGGGACAGGTCGGAGTGCAGGCAGGGCGAGTTATTAGGGCATTTTAGGGCGAGGCTGGAGAATAGGCAGGGTCAGTGTTCTACATCGATTTTGCTGTGTGGGGTGTTGGTTGTGCAGTGCCAGTGAACGATCTTATTGAGAATATTAGGGCGAGGCTGGAGAATAGGCAGGGTCAGTGTTCTACATCGATTTTGCTGTGTGGGGGTTGGTGCAGTGAACACAATCGTTTTGCCCTCAGTTAAGCCCGCTGAGGAGGAGGAGGGAGAAAAAAATCTATTTTTATCAGTCAGTTGTGTGCAGCGTTTTTGCTTCAGTGCTGACTGTGATAAGACACTGCTTTCACATGTGCTATTGAGTGATTTTAAATTTTATACACTTTTTTCTATTCCACTATTCAATATACACCCTTTTGGGTTAAAAAAAAAAATTAAATTGTGGCATAGTCTGTCCTAATCTATTTAAAAATTACAAACTTAAAGGGGAATTTTCTTTTTTTTTCCCTTCATAGCCTGCAGCAGAGCTGACTGACATAAGACACTGCTGTGTTCACATGTGCTATTGAGTGATTTTCAATTTTATACACTTGTTTCTATTCCACTATTCAATATACACCCTTTTGGGTTAAAAAAAAAATAAATTGTGGCATAGTCTGTACTAATCTATTTAAAAATTACAATACTTAAAGGGGAATTTTCTTTTTTTTTCCCTTCATAGCCTGCAGCAGAGCTGACTGACATAAGACACTGCTGTGTTCATATGTGCTATTGAGTGATTCTCAATTTTATACACTTTTTTCTATTCCACTATTCAATATACACCCTTTTGGGTTAAAAAAAAAATTAAATTGTGGCATAGTCTGTACTAATCTATTTAAAAATTACAAACTTAAAGGAGAATTTTCTTTTTTTTTTTCCCTTCATAGCCTGCAGCAGAGCTGACTGACATAAGACACTGCTGTGTTCACATGTGCTATTGAAAAATCACCAATTTTGTATCATATTTTCTATTCCGCTATTCAATCTACACCCTTTGGGGTAAAAAGAATTAAATTGCGGCATAGTCAGTATCGGTACGTGTGAGATACACCTTTCCAATTTTTGGGACTCATCTTACACCGCCATGGATTGCAGGGTGTTTCAGTTTGCCTCCTGCCTGTTCCGAACTCCTCCTACTCCTCATCCTGCCTTTGGGGTACAAAAAATAGTAATCGGGGCCTAGTCTGGGTCTGTACGTGTGAGATAGATACACCTTTTGATATCATATTTTCTATTCCGCTATTCAATCTACACCCTTGGGGTAAAAAGAATTAAATTGCGGCATAGTCTGTATCGGTACGTGTGAGATACACCTTTCCAATTTTTGGGGCTCATCTTACACCGCCGAGGATTGCAGGGTGTTTCAGTTTGCCTCCTGCCTGTTCCAAACTCCTCCTACTCCTCATCCTGCCTTTGGGGTACAAAAAATAGTAATCAGGGCCTAGTCTGGGTCTGTACGTGTGAGATAGATACACCTTTTGATATCATATTTTCTATTCCGCTATTCAATCTACACCCTTGCAGTAAAAAGAATTAAATTGCGGCATAGTCAGTATCTGTACGTGTGAGATACACCATTCCAATTTTTGGGGGTCATCTTACACCGCCGAGGATTGCAGGGTGTTTCAGTTTGCCTCTGCCTGTTCCGAACTCCTCCTTCTCCTCATCCTGCCTTTGGGGTACAAAAAATAGTAATCGGGGCCTAGTCTGGGTCTGTACGTGTGAGATAGATACACCTTTTGATATCATATTTTCTATTCCGCTATTCAATCTACACCCTTGGGGTAAAAAGAATTAAATTGCGGCATAGTCTGTATCGGTACGTGTGAGATACACCTTTCCAATTTTTGGGGCTCATCTTACACCGCCGAGGATTGCAGGGTGTTTCAGTTTGCCTCCTGCCTGTTCCAAACTCCTCCTACTCCTCATCCTGCCTTTGGGTTACAAAAAATAGTAATCGGGGCCTAGTCTGGGTCCGTACGTGTGAGATAGATACACCTTTTGATATCATATTTTCTATTCCGCTATTCAATCTACACCCTTGGGGTAAAAAGAATTAAATTGCGGCATAGTCTGTATCGGTACGTGTGAGATACACCTTTCCAATTTTTGGGGGTCATCTTACACCGCCGAGGATTGCAGGGTGTTTCAGTTTGGCTCCTGCCTGTTCTGAACTCCTCCTACTCCTCATCCTGCCTTTGGGGTACAAAAAATAGTAATCGAGGCCTAGTCTGGGTCTGTACGTGTGAGATAGATACACCTTTTGATATCATATTTTCTATTCCGCTATTCAATCTACACCCTTGGGGTAAAAATAATTAAATTGTGGCATAGTCTGTATCGGTATGTGTGAGATACACCTTTCCAATTTTTGGGGGTCATCTTACACCACCGAGGATTGCAGGGTGTTTCAGTTTGCCTCCTGCCTGTTCCGAACTCCTCCTACTCCTCATCCTGCCTTTGGGGTACAAAAAATAGTAATCGGGGCCTAGTCTGGGTCTGTACGAGTGAGATAGATACACCTTTTGATATCATATTTTCTATTCCGCTATTCAATCTACACCCTTGGGGTAAAAAGAATTAAATTGCGGCATAGTCTGTATCGGTACGTGTGAGATACACCTTTCCAATTTTTGGGGCTCATCTTACACCGCCGAGGATTGCAGGGTGTTTCAGTTTGGCTCCTGCCTGTTCTGAACTCCTCCTACTCCTCATCCTGCCTTTGGGGTACAAAAAATAGTAATCGGGGCCTAGTCTGGGTCTGTATGTGTGAGATAGATACACCTTTTGATATCATATTTTCTATTCCGCTATTCAATCTACACCCTTGCAGTAAAAAGAATTAAATTGCGGCATAGTCAGTATCTGTACGTGTGAGATACACCATTCCAATTTTTGGGGGTCATCTTACACCGTCGAGGATTGCAAGGTGTTTCAGTTTGCCTCCTGCCTGTTCCGAACTCCTCCTTCTCCTCATCCTGCCTTTGGGGTACAAAAAATAGTAATCGGGGCCTAGTCTGGGTCTGTACGTGTGAGATAGATACACCTTTTGATATCATATTTTCTATTCCGCTATTCAATCTACACCCTTGGGGTAAAAAGAATTAAATTGCGGCATAGTCTGTATCGGTACGTGTGAGATACACCTTTCCAATTTTTGGGGCTCATCTTACACCGCCGAGGATTGCAGGGTGTTTCAGTTTGCCTCCTGCCTGTTCCAAACTCCTCCTACTCCTCATCCTGCCTTTGGGTTACAAAAAATAGTAATCGGGGCCTAGTCTGGGTCTGTACGTGTGAGATAGATACACCTTTTGATATCATATTTTCTATTCTGCTATTCAATCTACACCCTTGGGGTAAAAAGAATTAAATTGCGGCATAGTCTGTATCGGTACGTGTGAGATACACCTTTCCAATTTTTGGGGGTCATCTTACACCGCCGAGGATTGCAGGGTGTTTCAGTTTGGCTCCTGCCTGTTCTGAACTCCTCCTACTCCTCATCCTGCCTTTGGGGTACAAAAAATAGTAATCGGGGCCTAGTCTGGGTCTGTACGTGTGAGATAGATACACCTTTTGATATCATATTTTCTATTCCGCTATTCAATCTACACCCTTGCAGTAAAAGAATTAAATTGCGGCATAGTCAGTATCTGTACATGTGAGATACACCATTCCAATTTTTGAGGGTCATCTTACACCGCCGAGGATTGCAGGGTGTTTCAGTTTGCCTCCTGCCTGTTCCGAACTCCTCCTTCTCCTCATCCTGCCTTTGGGGTACAAAAAATAGTAATCGGGGCCTAGTCTGGGTCTGTACATGTGAGATAGATACACCTTTTGATATCATATTTTCTATTCCGCTATTCAATCTACACCCTTGCAGTAAAAAGAATTAAATTGCGGCATAGTCAGTATCGGTACGTGTGAGATACACCTTTCCAATTTTTGGGGCTCATCTTACACCGCCAAGGATTGCAGGGTGCTTCACTTTGCCTCCTGTCCCGAACTCCTCCTACTCCTCATCCTCATCCTGCCTTTAGGGTACAAAAAATTGTAATCGGGGCCTAGTCTGTGTTTGTACGTGTGAGATACACCGTTTTATAAAATTGTTTTCTATTCCGCTATTCAATCTACACCCTTTGGGGTAAAAAGAATTAAATTGCGGCATAGTCTGTATCGGTACGTGTGAGATACACCTTCCAATCTTTTGGGGCACATCTTCCACCGCCGAGGATTGCAGGGTGCTTCAGTTTGCCTCCTGTTCCGAACTCCTCCTATCCTCATCCTGCCTTTAGGGTACAAAAAATTGTAATCTGGGCCTAGTCTGAGTTTGTACGTGTGAGATACACCATTTTATAAAATTGTTTCTATTCCGCTATTCAATATACACCCTGTTTGAGTGTAAAAAATTAAATTACGGCATAGTCTGTATCGGTACATGTGAGATACACCTTTTTAAATTTGTTTGGCGCATCTTCTTCCACCGCCAAGGATTGCAGAGCGCTTCAGTTTGCCTCCTGTTCCGAACTCCTCCTACTCCTCTTACTCATCCTCATCCTGCCTTTATGGTACAAAAAATTGTAATCTGGGCCTAGTCTGTGTTTGTAAGTGTGAGATACACCGTTTTATGAAATTTTTCCTATTCCGCTATTCAATATACACCCTTTTGGAGTGTAAAAAATTAAATTACGGCATAGTCTGTATCGGTACGTGTGAGATACAACTTTTAAATTTGTTTGGCGCATCTCCTTCCACCGCCTAGGATTGCAGGGCGCTTCAGTTTGCCTCCTGTTCCGAATTCCTTCTACTCCTCTTCCTCATCCTCCCTTTAGGGTACAAAAAATTGTAATTGGGCCCTAGTCTGTGTTTGTACGTGTGAGATATACCGTTTTTTATCCTTTTTTCTATTCCGCTATTCAATATACACCCTTTTGGGGTGAAAAAAATTTAATTTGCGTCATACTTTGCATATTTGACTGTGAGATACACCCGTTGTATTTGTATACTGTTTTTCTGTTCCGCTATTTAATAAACACCCTTTTGGGGTAAAAAAAATTAAATTGCAGCATAGTTTGCATATTTGACTGTGAGATACACCCATGCGATAATGTTGTTGTTTTGTTCCTGTATTCAATAAACACCTTTCTAGGGCAAGATCATAAATTACAGAAATATGAGGAGACCGTCAAATAGGGACCGTGGCCTGGGTCGTGGTGCTGCTGGTAGAGCTCCTGTTGCAAGGAGAGGACGTGGTCGATCTGTGCTAGCTACACGCACAAGTTAAACACCTTCCTCAAGTGTGAGTAGGCGACAGAACCTGCAGCAGTATTTGGTAGGGCATCATGCGCCTCTTGAAGTGATGAGGCCAGCAGAAGTACAGGCGATAGTAGATTGGGTTGCTGACAGTGCCTCCAGTTCCTTCACATTGTCTCCCACCCAGTCTACTGCAGAAAGGTCTGAGTTGGCACCTGCAGCCAATGTCCAACCGTCTTTCACCTCACCCCCTTGCAAATCAGGCAAGCAGTCTGAGCCCCAAGCCATACAGCAGTCTCTTCTTCTTTTTGATGACTCTGTCAGCAGGGTTTCCCAGGGCCATCCACCTAGCCCTGCCCCAGAAGTGGAAGAGATTGAGTGCAGTGATGCCCAACCACTTATTTCTCAAAATTAGTACATGGAAGGACCATCGTAGCACGTCTCCGATGATGACGAAACGCAGGTGCCAACTGCTGCGGCACTCAGAATTGTGGAGACCGACAAGGAGGGCAGGGGTGAAGACTGGGTGGAAGATGATGTGGAGGACGATGAGGTCCTCGACCTCACATGGAATGAAGGTCATGCAGGTGACCTGAGTAGTTTGGAGGAAGAGGCGGTGGTCGCACAGAGCCACCAGCACAGCAGAAGAGGGAGCAGGGTGCAGAAGCGGAGCGGCCGTGCCCTAGACACTACGCCTGCTACTGCCCAATGCAGCAAGGGACCGAGCGCACCAAAGCCAGCTCAAAGGAGTTCTGTAGCGTGGAAGTTCTTCAGAAAATGTGCTGATGACAGGACACGAGTGGTTTGCACCCTGTGCAATCAGAGCCTGAAGCGAGGCATAAACATTCTCAACCTGAGCACAACTTGCATGATCAGGCATCTAAGTACAAAGCACGAGCTGCAGTGGAGTAGACACCTTCAAAACCAAGAAAGGTCTCTGGCTCCTCCTGCTTCCTCTTCTGCTGCAGTCTCGGCCTCTCCATCCCCCTCTGTAGTGATACCGGCACCTGCCACCCGCAAACAGGCGATCTGTCAGCAACACCACCACCTGGGTCACCAACCATCTCCACAATGTCTCGTGGAAGCGTTCAGCTTTCCATCTCCCAAACACTTGAGAGGAAGAGGAAGTACTCCCCTACCCACCCGCGATCCCTGGCCCTGAATGCCAGCATTTCAAAATTCTTGGCCTTTGAAATGCTGTCATTCTGTCTGGTGGAGACGCACAGTTTTAAAAGCCTTATGTCAGTGGCTGTCCCACAGTACGTCGTGCCCAGCCGCCACTACTTTTCCAGGCAAGCCATCCCTTCCCTGCACAATCAAGTGGGGGAAAAAAATCAGGTGTGCACTGCGCAACGCCATCTGTGCCAAGGTCCACCTAACTACCGATACGTGGACCAGTAAGCACGGTCAGGGGCGTTATATCTCCCTAACGGCACACTGGGTAAATGCAGTGGCGGATGGGCCTGAGGCGGATAGCAATTTGGCGCATGTCCTTCCACCACCGAGGATTGCAGGGCGCTTCAGTTTGCCTCCTGTTCCTAACTCCTCCTACTCCGCTTCCTCCTCCTCTACCGCCTCCTCATCCGGTCAGCGTAACACCTTCACCACCAACTTCAGCACAGCCAGGGGTAAACGACAGCAGGCAGTTTTAAAACTTGCCTGTTTGGGGGAAAAACCACACACCGCGCAGGAGTTGTGGAGGAGCATGGAACAGCAGACAAATGAGTGGTTGCTGCCAGCGAGCCTCAAGCCCGGCCTGGTGGTGTGCGATAACGGGAGAAATCTCATAGCAGCTCTGGGCCTAGCCTGTTTGACGCACATCCCTTGCCTGGCGCATGTGCTGAATTTGGTGGTGCAGAGGTTCCTTAAAAATTACCCCGATATGTCAGAGCTGCTGCAGAAAGTGCGGGCCGCCTGTGCGCACTTTCGGCGTTCTCACCCTGCTGCTGCTCGCCTGTCAGCGCTGCAGCGTAACTTCGGCCTTCCCGCTCACCGCCTCATATGTGACGTGCCCACAAGGTGGAACTCCACCTTGCACATGCTAGAAAGACTGTGCGAGCAGCAACAGGCCATAGTGGAGTTTCAGCTGCAGCGCGCACGCGTGAGTCGCTCTACGGAACAGCACCACTTCACTACCAATAACTGGGCCTCCATGCGAGACCTATGTGCCTTGTTGCACTGTTTTGAGTACTCCACCAACATGGCCAGTGCTGATGACGCCGTTGTCAGCTTAACTATCCAACTTCTATGCCTCCTTCAAAAAACGATTCGGGTGATGATGGAAGAGGATGTGGCACAGGATGAGGAGGAGGAGGAGGAGAATGAAGAGGTAACATTTCCAAGGCTTTCAGGGCAGTCATTCACAAGTGGCTCCGAGGGTGGGTTCCTGCACCCACAAACGCCAGGGACACAATTGTCCAGCAGGGGCATAGTTCTGGAGGATGAGGAGGAGGAGATGGAGGAGGAGATGGAACCATGTTCACAGCAGGGTGGCACCCAGGCCAGCTCATGGCCATCACTGGTGCGTGGCTGGGGGGATACAGAGGACACAGACGATACACCTCCCACAGAGGACAGCCTTTCGTATCCTCTGGGCAGCCTGGCACACATGAGCGATTACATGCTGCAGTGTCTCCACAACGGCCGCCGAGTTGCCCGCATTCTAACTTGTGCTGATTACTGGGTGGCCACGTTGCTGGATCCCCATTACAAGGACAACGTACCGTCCTTAATTCACTCACTGGAGCGCGATCGCAAGATGCGCGAGTACCAGCGCACGCTGGTAGACGCGATGCTGCTGGCATTCCCACCTGACAGCGGGGCCACAGTGGAAGCACAAGGCCAAGGCAGAGGAGGAGGAGGAAGAGGTCGCCAACGCAACCAGGGCACCGCCAGCACCTCAGAAGGCAGGGTTAGCATGGCCGAAATGTGGAAAAGCTTTGTCAGCACGCCACAACAAACAGCAGCACCAGCAGCTCATATGGAACGTCTTAGCAGGAGGCAGCATTTCACCAACATGGTGGAGCAGTATGTGTGCACACGCCTACATGTAGTGAATGATGGGTCTGCCCCCTTCAACTTCTGGGTCTCCAAATTGGGCACATGGCCTGAGCTTGCCCTTTACGCCTTGGAGGTGCTGGCGTGCCCTGCAGCCAGTGTATTATCTGAACGTGTATTTAGCACGGCTGGGGGCGTTATCACAGACAAACGCAGCCGCCTGTCCAGAGACAATGTGGACAAGCTCACGTTCATTAAAATGAACCAGGCATGGATCCCACAGGACTTTTCCGTACCTTGTGCAGAATAGAGATGGATACCGACCTTAGCCAGCCATTGTTCTACTTTTGATCTTTCTCACTCTTTTGGGGTGTACCCTCATTTAAAATGACTGAAAAAAAAGCAGTGTTGGCTACCTCGTCCTCCTCCACCGCCGCTTCCACCTACACCGCCACATCCACCACCACCTCAACCTCCCTCCTACTCCATATGGGCCTCGTCCTTCACAGATGAAGAAAATGTTTTTATTTTTCTGTTTTTTTTTGTTGTTTTAAGTTATTTCCCTATCCACATTTGTTTGCAGAGCACTTGCCACAGCACTTAACTACGTTTTGCTGCCATTTGCAGCACTCTAGCCCTTTCTATTGGTGTTTTAGAGCCATTTTAGTGCCTAAAAGTTCGGGTCCCCATTGGCTTTTTTTTCAAGTTTGGCCGAACCCGCCGAACACGGACATCCAGGTGTCCGCTCAACTCTACTTACTTGCTCTTTACAATGATTATATATTTCTTCTTTAGTAGTCCCCCACCAGCGTTATCCACATCTACTCCCTGCGAGTGCCCCCATAGTAAGCTGTGTGTTAAGACAGCACTCATGTAGGTGCATTCCTGAGCCAGGCTTTGTGCATCCATAGACACTCACAGTGAATCTCGGCCATGCCCCCTGCTCCCTCCTCCCATGATTTGACTGACAGCAGCATCATCTGATGGCTCTTGTTGCTACCTGAGTCTCCGATGAGACCAGGAAGTGCAGAGAGATGTCCTGCAGCCAGGCACAGTGCTGGATTGATCTTAGGAGCCAGGTAAGTGTTTAGGAGTGGGGAAACAGGTAGCTAAACATTTTTTACCTTAATGCATGGATGTATCAAAATAAAATTAGTTGTGCTTCAAAAATATCCACGTGCGAGGCAAATAAGACCCCATTTTTACAAAATGTTTTAATTTATTCTTACAAAAAATAAGTAAATAGCTACCTAGAGCAGCAAGTGCTGAAAATACAAATAATGCCCAACTCAGTTTCAATTATTTCTATGTTAACTGATGGTAATCATCTTCTTTTGGCTGGGAATAGCTCCTTTTAAACTTCCTTAAAAACACCTGAACAGATTTCTAGAGTTTTATAATTTAGCAGACTCAATGCCTCATCTTTCTGCAATGCAATAAGATGACATTTTAAATAAGTATTTGACTGAATCCTCTTTTCCACAACTACTGGAGGTGGAAAGCGAGATGCTTAATAAACCCATCTCAGAAGAGGATTTTGCTCTGGCTCTTAAAAGTCTGCCAGTAGGTAAGGCACCAGATCTGGATGGTCTTACTTCCTTTTATTATAAGACGTTTAGGCAAATCTTGGCTCTGGAATTTATATCTGCCTTCAATCCTCTATTACAGGGAAATCCTATCCCGAAGGACACCTCTAACACTCATATACAGTATCTCACAAAAGTGAGTACACCCCTCACATTTATGTAAATGTTTTATTATATCTTTTCATGTGACAACACTGAAGAAATGACACTTTGCTACAATGTAAAGTAGTGAGTGTACAGCTTGTATAACAGTGTTCTGTCCCCTCAAAATAACTCAACACACAAACATTAATGTCTAAACTGCTGGCAGCAAAAGTGAGTAAACACCTAAGTGAAAATGTCAAAATTGGGCCCAATTAACCATCCCCCCCCGGTGTCATGTGACTCGTTAGTGTAACAAATCTCAGGTGTGAATGGGGAGCAGGTGTGTTAAATTTGGCATTATCGCTTTCACTCTCTCATACTGGTCACTGGAAGTTTAGCATGGCACCTCGTGCCAAAGAACTCTGAGGATATGAAAAAAAAAAAAAATGTTTGCTCTACATAAAGATGTCCTATGCTATGAGAAGATTGTCAAGACCCTGAAACTGAGCTGCAGCACAGTGGCCAAGACCATACAGCGGCTTAACAGGACAAGTTCCATTCAGAACAGGCCCCGCCATGGTCAACTAAAGAGTTTAGTGCACATGCTCAGCATCATATCCAGAGTTTGTCTTTGGGAAATAGTTGTATGAGTGCTGCCAGCATTGTTTGAAGTCACCCCCCCCCTTTGATCAGCTGCACATCTCCCCCCCCCCTTTTTTTTTTTCTTTCTGATACTTGTCCATTTTTCCTTTCTTTTTCAGACTTTGTTATTGATGTATTGATGTATTAATTTTTTGGCTATATTTTTCGGTTGAAGGATTATATTTAATGTATACTGATATGTATTGTTAGATACTATGATACTTTGCAAATCTGTCTGACATAAATATATATATTGTTTGGATCCTGAAGAAGCTATTTCAGTGAAACGTGTTGATCCCTCAGCAGATTGTACCCTTTAAATTCAGGTCTTCGGACCTGTCATGCATATGTATTAATAATACTGATTGTATCTATTTTAGTGGACTGTTTGCATAACAAAAATGTTTAAAATTTTACACTGTATGTGGATACATATTTTTAATGTTTATTAGGCACATTCAAATCCCCACCATCCAGGTCTGGTAGTTATATCTCCCCATTGTTTCCTTCCCCCATTCTCTTTGTGCATCCCACTTCCACACCTGGATTACACTCTTCCCTCCCATGGATTGATACTCTGTATCGGGCTCAGGCGAGGGAGCATCTTATCCTAGGTACTATGTTTACATTAGTCCACTCATTAAAATCTTAGGGGATAAGACCTATAAAATCATCACTTTTGATGCCAGTAATAGGAAACCCTGACTTTCCACCAATTGATGGCTACAGCGCAGCTGGCAAGTTCTGGGAGGGCGCCTATTGACACAGTCCTGAGTGTCCTTAAGGCCCCTTTCACACATGCTGTCCGTTTGTCCGTTTTTCATCCATCCGTTGACGGATGAATAACGGACATCAATGTATCTCTATGTAAAAACGGATGACAATGGATGATCAGCAGTTAACATCCATTTTCATCCGCTTCCGTCAATGTCCATTTTTTTGAACGGATGAATGCCCTATTTTTCATCCGTCAAAAAAAACGGATCGGTCGAAAAACGGATGACAACGGATGAAAATGGATGACAACGGATGAAAAACGGATAACAACTGATGAAAAACGGATAACAACTGACGAAAAACTGATGACAACTGACGAAAAATGGATGAAAAATGGATAACAACTGACGAAAAACAGATGACAACTGATGAAAAACGGATGAAAAACGGATGAAAAATTGATGAAAAACGGATGGAAAACTGATACATTTTGACGTGACTGAACTGATGAACTGAACGGACCGTATGTGTGAAAGGGGCTTAAGGCCCCTTTCACACATGCTGTCCATTTGTCCGTTTTTCATCCATCCATTGACAGATGAAAAAATGGATGAAAAACGGATAACAACTGACGAAAAACGGATGACAACTGACGAAAAACGGATGAAAAACGGATGAAAAATGGATGAAAAATGGATGAAAAATGAATGGAAAACTGATACCTTTTGACGTGACTGAACTGATGAACTGAACGGACCATATGTGTGAAAGGGGCCTTAGTGCAATAAGTGCCCCTACAGTGCAATTAGTGCCACTACAGTGCCACATCAGTGCCCCTACAGTGCCTCCAGTGCCACTACAGTGCCCCATCAGTGCCACATCAGTGAGTGCTTATCAGTGCACATCAGTGCCTTGCAGTGCACAACAATGCCCTGCAGTGCACATCAGTGCCATCAGTGAGTGCTTATCAGTGCTCATCAGTCACCTACAGTGCTATCAGTTCCCTACAGTGCCATCAGTGATTGCTCATCAGTGCCACCAAAGTGCCACTACAGTGCCCTATTATTGCTCATTAGTGCCACTACAGTCCTCTATTAGTGCTCATCAGTGCCCAATAGTGAACAACATTGCCCAGCAGTGAGTGCTCTTCAGTGCCACCCTATCAGTGGATCCTCATTAGAGCCTGTCAGTGCTTTAAAAATGTTAAAAAAAAGCATTTTCATTTTCTTTCCATATTTTCCAAAAACCTGTGGAAAAAAATGACAAGTTCAAAAGACTCATAATGCCACTAAGAATATAAGTTGGGGTGTTTACTTTAAAAAAATGGGGTCATTTTGTGGGCATTTCCATTGTCCTGCTGCTCCAGGGCCTTCAAAATGGGATAGGTAGTCAAGAAATTAGATGTGTAATTTATGTCTCTAGAACACCTGACAGTGCTCCTTGCATGTTTGGCCTCTCTATGTGGCTAGGTTGTGAAAAAGTCTCACACATGTGGTATCGCCTTACTCAGGAGGAGTAGCAGAATGTGTTTTGGGGTGTAGTTGCAAGTATGCATATGCAATGTGAGAGAAAAAATCTGTTATTATGACAATTTTGTGAAAAAAAAATCTTCATTTTGCAAAGAATTGTGGCAAAAAAATTCTGACTTCAAAAAACTCACCGTGCCTCTTACTAAATGCCTTGGATTGTCTACTTTCCAAAAAGTTGTAATTTGGGCGGTATTTGTACTGTCCTTACTAGTTAGTGTCACAAGAAATGAGATAGGCCATCAGTTCATCAGGTGTGATCAGGTGTGATCAATCTTCAATGATTGGCACCATGGCTTGTAAACTCTATAACCTTCGCACAGACCAAATAATATACACTGATTTAGGTTACTTTTACCAAAGAAATGTAGCAGTATACGTTTTGGTCAAAATTTATGAAGCAAAATGACTTATTTGCAAAATGTTATAACAGAAACAAAGAAAATGCTTTTTTTTTTTTTAATTTAATTTTTATTTGCAAAAAAGATAAACACAGTACAGGAACAAGGTAATGTCATTAAACAAACAGAAAAGGGAGTGGTGCCCCCTTAATGGACAATAAGACATAAAACAATTCAACTGCAGAAATAAGAGTCCAAGAATCACAGAACTGCAAAACATTGGGTAGGTAGCAAGACAACAGTTGCAAGGATCATACATCCGGAAAAACCAATGAGATCAGGCAGAGTTCAAGGCTTGAGAGTCCCAGTTATCCCAGACAGCATTAAACTTAGTAAGCTCGTCATGAATAGGGTTGAGCGAACACCTAGATGTCCGTGTTCGACGGGTTCGGCCGAACTTTAAAAAAAAGTCCGGGTCCGTGTCCCGGACTTTTACCGAACTTTTCCCGGACACCGAACCCCATTGAAGTCAATGGGGACCCGAACTTTAAGGCACTAAAATGGCTCTAAAACACCAAAGGAAAGGGCTAGAGTGCTGCAAATGGCAGCAAAACGTAATTAAGAGCATGGCAAGTGCTCTGCAAACAAATGTGGATAGGGAAATAACTTAAAACAACAAAAAAAAAACAGAAAAATAAAACAATGTTCTTCTTCATCTCTGAAGGACGAGGCCCATATGGAGTAGGAGGGAGGTTGAGGTGGTGGTGGATGTGGCGGTGACATAGGCGTGCGCACAGGGTGTGCTGGGTGTGCCTGGGCACACCCTAATCACCTAGGGCACATAGCATTGCCAGTGAGGAGATGGGAAAGATCTCCCTGGGACCTGCTCTGCTCTATTTCTCCTTGCCTACAGGTACATGGCCCCGATACATTACTCTCCCTGCTGGCAAACACATGCATGTGTATTTCAACTTTGGGGTGCACACCTTAATGCAATAGGCTGCGCACACCTATGGGCGGTGTAGGTGGAAGCGGCGGTGGAGGAGGACCAGGGCCGGATTAACAGCATCATGGGCTTGGTGCTGAGGATTTTGAAGGGCCTTAAGGGCCGTGCCTTGCCATGCACCCAGAGGAGGAAGGGTGCAGCCATGCATGCCTAATTCAACATGGGATGCTGTCTCTGAAGCCCATAAACACATCCATGCATCGCCAACTGTCCCTCCTTGTCCGGCCTTCACGCTGTGTGGGGAGGTTCTGAGGGTGCTGCCTGGGGAAGCGAGCATAGAAGCCAGACTTCTGTGTTTACAAGTGACAGAAGAGCGGTAACAGTGAATATGGCCAACCCGGGGCCTATATAAAAGGTAGGGGCCTGGAGCTGCAGCTCCAATAGCCCCTACATTAATCTGGCCCTGAGGAGGAGGACGAGGTAGCCAACACTGCTTCTTTTCAAAAATTTTAAATGAGGGTACACCCCAAAAGAGTGAGAAAGAGCAAAAATGGAACAATGGGTGGGTAAGGTCGGTATCCATTGCTATTCTGCATAAGGTACGGAAAAGTCCCGTGGGATCCATGCCTGGTTCATTTTAATGAACGTGAGCTTGTCCACATTGTCTCTGGACAGGCGGCTGCGCTTGTCTGTTATAACGCCCCCAGCCGTGCTAAATACCCGTTCAGATAATACACTGGCTGCAGGGCACGCCAGCACCTCCAAGGCGTAAAGGGCAAGCTCAAGCCATGTGCCCAATTTGGAGACCCAGAAGTTGAAGGGGGCAGACCCGTCATTCACTACATGTAGGCGTGTGCACACATACTGCTCCACCATGTTGGTAAAATGCTGCCTCCTGCTAAGACGTTCCATCTGAGCTGCTGGTGCTGCTGTTTGTTGTGGCGTGCTGACAAAGCTTTTCCACATTTCGGCCATGCTAACCCTGCCTTCTGAGGTGCTGGCGGTGCCCTGGTTGCGTTGGCGACCTCCTCCTCCTCCTCCTCTGCCTTGTGCTTCCACTGTGGCCCCGCTGTCAGATGGGAATGCCAGCAGCATGGCGTCTACCAGCGTGCGCTTGTACTCGCGCATCTTGCGATCGCGCTCCAGTGAGTGAATTAAGGACGGTACGTTGTCCTTGTAACGGGGATCCAGCAGCGTGGCCACCCAGTAATCAGCACAAGTTAGAATGTGGGCAACTCGGCGGTCGTTGTGGAGACACTGCAGCATGTAATCGCTCATGTGTGCCAGGCTGCCCAGAGGCAACGAAAGGCTGTCCTCTGTGGGAGGTGTATCGTCCGTGTCCTCTGTATCCCCCCAGCCACGCACCAGTGATGGCCATGAGCTGGCCTGGGTGCCACCCTGCTGTGAACATGGTTCCATCTCCTCCTCCAGCTCCTCCTCCTCCTCATCCTCCTCATCCTCCAGAACTGTGCCCCTGCTGGACAATTGCGTCCCTGGCGTTTGCGTGTGCAGGAACCCACCCTCGGAGCCCCTTGCGAATGACTGCCCTGAAAGCCTTGGAAATGTTACCTCTTCATCCTCCTCCTCCTCCTCATCCTGTGCCACATCCTCTTCCATCATCGCCCGAATTGTTTTTTCAAGGAGGCATAGAAGTGGGATAGTTAAGCTGAGAACGGCGTCATTGCCACTGGCCATGTTGGTGGAGTACTCAAAACAGCGCAACAAGGCACACAGGTCTCGCATGGAGGCCCAGTTAAATTAAATAGCGGAATAGAAAATATGATCCAAAAAAAGTGTATGTATATCACACGTACACAACCACACTGGGCCCCAATTACTATTGTTTGTACCCCTAAAAGGCTAGATGAGGAGTAGGGGGAGTATGGAACAGGCAGCACCCTCAAACCTTCAGAAGTATGAGATGAACCCCAACAACTTGGAAAGGTGGATCTCTCTCACACGTACCGACACAGACTATCCCGCAATTCAATTGATCCTCAAAGGTTTTTATTGAATAGCGGAATAGGAAATATGATCAAAAAAAGTGTATGTATCTCGCACGTACACAACCACACTAGGCCCCAATTACTATTGTTTGTACCCCTAAAAGGCTAGATGAGGAGTAGGGGGGGTATGGAACAGGCAGCACCCTCAAACCTTCAGAAGTATAAGATGAACCCCAACAACTTGGAAAGGTGGATCTCTCTCACACGTACCGACACAGACTATCCCCCAATTTAACTGATCCCCAAAGGTTTTTGATTAAATAGCGGAATAGAAAATATGATCCCAAAAAAGTGTATGTATATCACACGTACACAACCACACTAGGCCCCAATTACTATTGTTTGTACCCCTAAAAGGCTAGATGAGGAGTAGGGGGGGTATGGAACAGGCAGCACCCTCAAACCTTCAGAAGTATGAGATGAACCCCAACAACTTGGAAAGGTGGATCTCTCTCACACGTACCGACACAGACTATCCCCCAATTTAACTGATCCCCAAAGGTTTTTGATTAAATAGCGGAATAGAAAATATGATCCCAAAAAAGTGTATGTATATCACACGTACACAACCACACTGGGCCCCAATTACTATTGTTTGTACCCCTAAAAGGCTAGATGAGGAGTAGGGGGAGTATGGAACAGGCAGCACCCTCAAACCTTCAGAAGTATGAGATGAACCCCAACAACTTGGAAAGGTGGATCTCTCTCACACGTACCAACACAGACTATCCCCCAATTTAACTGATCCCCAAAGGTTTTTGATTAAATAGCGGAATAGAAAATATGATCCAAAAAAAGTGTATGTATATCACACGTACACAACCACACTAGGCCCCAATTACTATTGTTTGTACCCCTAAAAGGCTAGATGAGGAGTAGGGGGAGTATGGAACAGGCAGCACCCTCAAACCTTCAGAAGTATGAGATGAACCCCAACAACTTGGAAAGGTGGATCTCTCTCACACGTACCGACACAGACTATCCCGCAATTCAATTGATCCTCAAAGGTTTTTATTGAATAGCGGAATAGGAAATATGATCAAAAAAAGTGTATGTATCTCGCACGTACACAACCACACTAGGCCCCAATTACTATTGTTTGTACCCCTAAAAGGCTAGATGAGGAGTAGGGGGGGTATGGAACAGGCAGCACCCTCAAACCTTCAGAAGTATGAGATGAACCCCAACAACTTGGAAAGGTGGATCTCTCTCACACGTACCGACACAGACTATCCCCCAATTTAACTGATCCCCAAAGGTTTTTGATTAAATAGCGGAATAGAAAATATGATCCCAAAAAAGTGTATGTATATCACACGTACACAACCACACTGGGCCCCAATTACTATTGTTTGTACCCCTAAAAGGCTAGATGAGGAGTAGGGGGAGTATGGAACAGGCAGCACCCTCAAACCTTCAGAAGTATGAGATGAACCCCAACAACTTGGAAAGGTGGATCTCTCTCACACGTACCAACACAGACTATCCCCCAATTTAACTGATCCCCAAAGGTTTTTGATTAAATAGCGGAATAGAAAATATGATCCAAAAAAAGTGTATGTATATCACACGTACACAACCACACTAGGCCCCAATTACTATTGTTTGTACCCCTAAAAGGCTAGATGAGGAGTAGGGGGAGTATGGAACAGGCAGCACCCTCAAACCTTCAGAAGTATGAGATGAACCCCAACAACTTGGAAAGGTGGATCTCTCTCACACGTACCGACACAGACTATCCCGCAATTCAATTGATCCTCAAAGGTTTTTATTGAATAGCGGAATAGGAAATATGATCAAAAAAAGTGTATGTATCTCGCACGTACACAACCACACTAGGCCCCAATTACTATTGTTTGTACCCCTAAAAGGCTAGATGAGGAGTAGGGGGGGTATGGAACAGGCAGCACCCTCAAACCTTCAGAAGTATGAGATGAACCCCAACAACTTGGAAAGGTGGATCTCTCTCACACGTACCGACACAGACTATCCCCCAATTTAACTGATCCCCAAAGGTTTTTGATTAAATAGCGGAATAGAAAATATGATCCAAAAAAAGTGTATGTATATCACACGTACACAACCACACTGGGCCCCAATTACTATTGTTTGTACCCCTAAAAGGCTAGATGAGGAGTAGGGGGAGTATGGAACAGGCAGCACCCTCAAACCTTCAGAAGTATGAGATGAACCCCAACAACTTGGAAAGGTGGATCTCTCTCACACGTACCGACACAGACTATCCCCCAATTTAACTGATCCCCAAAGGTTTTTGATTAAATAGCGGAATAGAAAATATGATCCCAAAAAAGTGTATGTATATCACACGTACACAACCACACTAGGCCCCAATTACTATTGTTTGTACCCCTAAAAGGCTAGATGAGGAGTAGGGGGAGTATGGAACAGGCAGCACCCTCAAACCTTCAGAAGTATGAGATGAACCCCAACAACTTGGAAAGGTGGATCTCTCTCACACGTACCAACACAGACTATCCCCCAATTTAACTGATCCCCAAAGGTTTTTGATTAAATAGCGGAATAGAAAATATGATCCAAAAAAAGTGTATGTATATCACACGTACACAACCACACTAGGCCCCAATTACTATTGTTTGTACCCCTAAAAGGCTAGGAGTAGGGGGAGTATGGAACAGGCAGCACCCTCAAACCTTCAGAAGTATGAGATGAACCCCAACAACTTGGAAAGGTGGATCTCTCTCACACGTACCAACACAGACTATCCCCCAATTTAACTGATCCCCAAAGGTTTTTGATTAAATAGCGGAATAGAAAATATGATCCCAAAAAAGTGTATGTATATCACACGTACACAACCACACTAGGCCCCAATTACTATTGTTTGTACCCCTAAAAGGCTAGGAGTAGGGGGAGTATGGAACAGGCAGCACCCTCAAACCTTCAGAAGTATGAGATGAACCCCAACAACTTGGAAAGGTGGATCTCTCTCACACGTACCAACACAGACTATCCCCCAATTTAACTGATCCCCAAAGGTTTTTGATTAAATAGCGGAATAGAAAATATGATCCCAAAAAAGTGTATGTATATCACACGTACACAACCACACTAGGCCCCAATTACTATTGTTTGTACCCCTAAAAGGCTAGGAGTAGGGGGAGTATGGAACAGGCAGCACCCTCAAACCTTCAGAAGTATGAGATGAACCCCAACAACTTGGAAAGGTGGATCTCTCTCACACGTACCAACACAGACTATCCCCCAATTTAACTGATCCCCAAAGGTTTTTGATTAAATAGCGGAATAGAAAATATGATCCCAAAAAAGTGTATGTATATCACACGTACACAACCACACTAGGCCCCAATTACTATTGTTTGTACCCCTAAAAGGCTAGGAGTAGGGGGAGTATGGAACAGGCAGCACCCTCAAACCTTCAGAAGTATGAGATGAACCCCAACAACTTGGAAAGGTGGATCTCTCTCACACGTACCAACACAGACTATCCCCCAATTTAACTGATCCCCAAAGGTTTTTGATTAAATAGCGGAATAGAAAATATGATCCCAAAAAAGTGTATGTATATCACACGTACACAACCACACTAGGCCCCAATTACTATTGTTTGTACCCCTAAAAGGCTAGGAGTAGGGGGAGTATGGAACAGGCAGCACCCTCAAACCTTCAGAAGTATGAGATGAACCCCAACAACTTGGAAAGGTGGATCTCTCTCACACGTACCAACACAGACTATCCCCCAATTTAACTGATCCCCAAAGGTTTTTGATTAAATAGCGGAATAGAAAATGTGATCCCAAAAAAGTGTATGTATATCACACGTACACAACCACACTAGGCCCCAATTACTATTGTTTGTACCCCTAAAAGGCTAGGAGTAGGGGGAGTATGGAACAGGCAGCACCCTCAAACCTTCAGAAGTATGAGATGAACCCCAACAACTTGGAAAGGTGGATCTCTCTCACACGTACCAACACAGACTATCCCCCAATTTAACTGATCCCCAAAGGTTTTTGATTAAATAGCGGAATAGAAAATATGATCCCAAAAAAGTGTATGTATATCACACGTACACAACCACACTAGGCCCCAATTACTATTGTTTGTACCCCTAAAAGGCTAGGAGTAGGGGGAGTATGGAACAGGCAGCACCCTCAAACCTTCAGAAGTATGAGATGAACCCCAACAACTTGGAAAGGTGGATCTCTCTCACACGTACCAACACAGACTATCCCCCAATTTAACTGATCCCCAAAGGTTTTTGATTAAATAGCGGAATAGAAAATATGATCCCAAAAAAGTGTATGTATATCACACGTACACAACCACACTAGGCCCCAATTACTATTGTTTGTACCCCTAAAAGGCTAGGAGTAGGGGGGAGTATGGAACAGGCAGCACCCTCAAACCTTCAGAAGTATGAGATGAACCCCAACAACTTGGAAAGGTGGATCTCTCTCACACGTACCAACACAGACTATCCCCCAATTTAACTGATCCCCAAAGGTTTTTGATTAAATAGCGGAATAGAAAATATGATCCCAAAAAAGTGTATGTATATCACACGTACACAACCACACTAGGCCCCAATTACTATTGTTTGTACCCCTAAAAGGCTAGGAGTAGGGGGAGTATGGAACAGGCAGCACCCTCAAACCTTCAGAAGTATGAGATGAACCCCAACAACTTGGAAAGGTGGATCTCTCTCACACGTACCAACACAGACTATCCCCCAATTTAACTGATCCCCAAAGGTTTTTGATTAAATAGCGGAATAGAAAATATGATCCCAAAAAAGTGTATGTATATCACACGTACACAACCACACTAGGCCCCAATTACTATTGTTTGTACCCCTAAAAGGCTAGGAGTAGGGGGAGTATGGAACAGGCAGCACCCTCAAACCTTCAGAAGTATGAGATGAACCCCAACAACTTGGAAAGGTGGATCTCTCTCACACGTACCAACACAGACTATCCCCCAATTTAACTGATCCCCAAAGGTTTTTGATTAAATAGCGGAATAGAAAATATGATCCCAAAAAAGTGTATGTATATCACACGTACACAACCACACTAGGCCCCAATTACTATTGTTTGTACCCCTAAAAGGCTAGATGAGGAGTAGGGGGAGTATGGAACAGGCAGCACCCTCAAACCTTCAGAAGTATGAGATTGTGTTCACTGTACCCCACAAAGATTGAGTTCACTGCACCCCACAATGATTGTGTTCACTGCACCCCACAAAGATTGTGTTCACTGCACCTCACAAAGATTGTGTTCACTGTACCCCCCAAAGATTGTGTTCACTGCACCCCACAAAGATTCTGTTCACTGTACCCCACAAAGATTGTGTTCACTGCACCCCAAAAAGATTGTGTTCACTGCACCCCAAAAAGGATGTTGTTCACTGCACCCCAAAAAGGATGTTGTTCACTCCACCCCAAAAAGATTGTGTTCACTGCACCCCACAAAGATTGTGTTCACTGCACCCCAAAAAGATTGTGTTCACTGCACCCCAAAAATGATTTTGTTCACTGCACCCCAAAAAGGATTTTGTTCACTGCACCCCAAAAAGGATGTTGTTCACTCCACCCCAAAAAGATTGTGTTCACTGCACCCCACAAAGGATTTTGTTCACTGCACCCCAAAAAGATTGTGTTCACTGCACCCCAAAAAGGATGTTGTTCACTGCACCCCAAAAAGGATTTTGTTCACTGCACCCCAAAAAGATTGTGTTCACTGCACCCCACAAAGGATTTTGTTCACTGCACCCCACAAAGATTGTGTTCACTGCACACCAAAAAGGATTGTGTTCACTGCACCCCAAAAAGATTTTGTTCACTGCACCCCAAAAAGATTGTGTTCACTGCAGCCCAAAAAGATTGTGTTCACTGCAGCCCAAAAAGATTGTGTTCACTGCAGCCCAAAAAGATTGTGTTCACTGCAGCCCAAAAAGATTGTGTTCACTGCAGCCCAAAAAGATTGTGTTCACTGCAGCTCACACACAGAAAAATGGATGTGGATCACTGACACCTGCCTATCTCCAATCCCACACCACACAGCAATATCGATTGTAGTTTGTAGAACACAGTTTCCCTAAAATTCAGCAGACTCTGTCCCTAACAGGATTGAGAAGAGATCGTAGATCAGGATTGAGTGCAGATTCACCCCACCCCCCACACAGCAATATCGATTGTAGTTTGTAGAAGACACTGACCCTATAATTCAGCAGACTCTATCCCTAAAATGCCTACAACTCGCCCTGCCTAAACACTCCGACCTGTCCCTCAATTCTATCCGGACACAAATGGTTTTTTCCTGCCTATCTTTCCCTAATCAGCAGCCAGCACGTTGATGTGTGCTCTGTCCCTGAATCTAAGCAGCATAATGACGCCGCTGCGGCTGCCTCGAACTTATAAAGACTTGGTCACATGCTTCAGACGGCCAATCACAGCTACTGAGACATTTGCAGGCATGGCTGGGATGGCTTAAGGCACACCAGTTAAACGATTGTTGATTGGCTGTTGAAAGCCCGCCATGAAAAGAGCGCCAAAGCATGCAAAACCCGGAAATAAAACGACCGAACACGGATTTTTACCCGAACATACAGTAAAGTGTCCGTGTCCGTGTTCGGGTACAAAAAATCAAATTATTCGGTACGAACACGAATAATACAGTCCGTGTTCGCTCAACACTAGTCATGAACCCTTGCCCTCAAGGACTCCATCTCCCGAATCTCCGCAACCAGCCGTAGAAAAAGGGATTTATCGGGAGGTGAGCGCTGTAGCCAACACAGTGGAATAGCCCTCTTAGCTGCCAACAGGAGAAAATAAATCAATCTGTTCGCTGCTTTGGAGATTCTAGGAAAGGCATGGACCAAAAAGGTTGTATAAGAGAACATTTACAAAAAATATGAAAAAGAGAGCCCTCCTCCACCCCACAACGCCAACACAAAGCAGAGCAGGAAGGAGTCATCTTGTGAAGGCGGATCGGAGTCCTGTACCAAAACAAGAGAATCTTGAGAGCGGTCTCTCTCTGCGCCACGCATCTAGAAGACTTGAAGGTGGAAGTCCAGATTCTATTCCACATAGGCAATGTAATAGGCTGATCCAATATCCCGGACCACTTGCGCAAATAAAAGTGGTAATCCTCAGTCAGCGGAGCAGCATCATGTAGGATATTATAGATTGAAGACACCAAATGACCCTGGTGAGGACCCCGAGCACACAACAGTTCAAAGGCTGTGGGTCTCTCCAGGGTGAGTGATGGCGACAAT
Source organism: Pelophylax lessonae (assembly GCF_965119305.1). Classification (NCBI taxonomy): domain Eukaryota; kingdom Metazoa; phylum Chordata; class Amphibia; order Anura; family Ranidae; genus Pelophylax; species Pelophylax lessonae. Next base: position 254,105,797 of record NC_138770.1, on the reverse strand, counting down.
GTCCTGAAATAATTGAGAATTTAAAGATAAAAATAAAAAGAGTGTTTTGGCAAAGCAAATTTCTCTCGAAGTTTCTCAAAAGTAAAGAGGGTGCAGGATAACGGATGGACCAAATTGCGTAACTGGAAAAGTGGGGGTTGAGTCCAAGCCCATAAATGGCTCACCTGAAGACCATCAGGGAGCAATGGGTTAAATAAAACCGTAGTGAGGGGAGGGCATGGCGAAGAGAGAGAAAATTGGCGTATACATTTGCGCCAGACCCCCATTGTAACTGACATTGAGTCCAAACACATACCCCTCAAAGCCCTATCTGTATGTAAGACAGTAGACCAAAGCAACGAACAAGGGTCTACCGGATATATTGCCCCCCTCTCAATCTCCGACCACCGATGGGGGCCAGCCAGGAAGACCAGGAGGCCACCACCTGGAGGTGAGGGGCATAATAATACTTCAAAATATCCGGGGCACCAAGACCCCCCCCTTCTTCAAGGGGCGAACACTAATGAGGAGGCCACCCTGTGTGCCTTATTATTCCAAATAAACCTCAAGAATGACCACTGTAACAGTTTAAGTTGAGGCATGGGGATTGCAACAGGGAGAGTGTCAAACAAATAAAGCAATTTCGGCAAGATGGACATTTTTAAGACATTTATACGGCCCAAGAGAGATAGTGGTAAAGTGGTCCATTGCTGTAGTGATTTAGATATCTCACTGAAAAGGGGCACAAAATTAGCTGAGTACAGCAGGGAATGGAAGGAGTCAGGTTAACCCCCAAATATTTAAGCGACTGTGGGCACCATCTGTAGGGATATGAGTGTTGCAATTGGGACAGGAGGTCCGGAGGAACATGGAGCAGCATGGCCTCCGTCTTCGAAGCATTAATCTTATAGCCAGAAATAGCACTAAAAGAATCCAGCAGGCTATGTAAGGATGGTGAGGAGACTAAGGGATTCGTCAGAGTCAACAACACGCCATCTGCAAATAAAGAAAGCTTATATTCCCTGTGTCGCATGAGAACCCCAGTAATGTCAGGATGAGAGTGTATTGCTTCTGCCAACGGTTCCAAGCATAGTATAGATAGTAAAGGGGACAGCCCTGCCGAGTGCCATTGAACATGGGGAACGCAGGCGACACAAAGGCAGACGACATGCGGACCTGAGCCGTAGCGGGAAAGTAAAGGGCTTCTAAAGCCTTGAAAAAGGGGCCCCCAAACCCAAACCTCTGTAGCGTGGAGAAAAGGTAGGGCCAACTCAGCCTATCAAAAGCTTTCTGGGCGTCTAAGCTAAGAACAACTGTAGGGTGAGGGAATCTGTTAAGGAGAGCAATTAGATCAATGGACCGCCTGGTGTTATCCCCCGCTTGCCTAGACATAACAAACCCAACCTGATCTCGATCTATCAATTTAGGCAAAAGACCCGCTAGCCTATTAGCCAATATCTTAGTGAAAATCTTGTAATCGGAATTGAGAAGAGCAATTGGTCTGTAATTATCTGGTTGTGAGGCATCCTTACCCGGTTTGGGGATGACAGAGATATAAGAGTGCAAAAATTGAGGATGGGGTGTCTTGCCCTCCAGCAAAGAAGCATAGAGGTCCAAGAGACGCAGGGCCAAAACTGGCAGGAAGGTTTTGTAATATAGATATGGTAGCCCGTCAGGACCCGGGGCCTTCCAGGAGGGTAGATCTTTAATCGTGGCTGCCAATTCATCCATTGAGATATCAGCGTTTAATTTGTCAAGATCAGCTTTGGAGAGACTGGGTATGGCCAACTCGCGAAAAAAGGCCTCAAAATTGTCAAGAGAGAAGTGAAAGCGATTTTCGGGAGTCAAACAATTATACAAATTGCTATAAAATTTGCCAAAAACCCTGGCCATAGTATAAGGGCATTGGGTGGGGGTACCATCCGGCTGCATCAAGTCTGGGACAGATTGGAAAGGTCTGGGTTTAAGCTTGTTAACTAGCATTCTGTGAGGCTTATTGGAGTACTCATAAAATCTCTGCCGGGCCCACATCAAGGATTTAACCATCTTGGACATGTCCAGAGCCTTAATGCGGTCCCGGATACTGACCACTTTACGAAGCCCTGTCACCGACGGGGAGGACTGCAACCGCGCCTCGGCTGTCCGAAGATCAGCCAGAAGCGAGCAGCGCATGCTCTCGGTGTCCTTCTTCAACCGGGAGCCCTCTGCAATGCAGGAACCCCTGAAAAAAGCCTTGTGAGCTTCCCACAGCGTGTACACCTCGGTCACAGAGCCCTCGTTGAGCGTAAAAAACTCCCTCAAACCCCCCTCCAACCGATCTCAGATACCCGGAATCTGAAGGAGGCGATCGTTTAGACTCCAATGGCAGGCCTTGGGGGGGGGGGCTCCCGCCATGGAGACATGAAATATAATGGGAGCGTGATCAGACCAGGAAATGGAAAGGATCTCGGACTGAACCATGCATGAAATGAGCGGAGCCGAGATAAAAAAGTGATCCAATCTAGAGTGCATCTTGTGGGCGGCTGAATAAAAGGAGTACTGTCTATGTGTAGGGTGCTTAATTAGCCAAGAGTCAAAAAGTCTATGTGAGCGGAAACATTTGCAAAAAGATTTAGCCTGTGTCAACTGTCTACGAGAGAGAGTGTCACTACCCACGGACTGTCTATCTCTATAAGGTGACATAATGAGGTTAAAATCTCCCCCATCAACCATAAAAGGCTGTGAGAGATGGGAAGTGGCAGCCAGGGTCTTATCCAAAAAATCCAATTGACCCTCATTTGGGACATAAAGATTAAGTATCGTAAAGGAGGAGGACAGATAATCACAGACCAAAGCAATGAATCTCCCACGAGGGTCCAGCATCGACTCGCGGACCCTAATGGGGCAAGACTTCCTAATAAGAACAGCAACCCCCACCTTACCTGATGGCTCAGAGGCCACAAAAGCCACAGGAAAGTACCTAGATGCGAACTTGAACGATCCACCAGGGCGGAAGTGCGTCTCCTGCACCGAAATCACATCCGCCCTAGAGGATCTGAACTCCTTGAGAGCCAACCAACGCTTTTGCACCGAGTTCAGGCCCTTGACATTGTAGAAGAGAAATCTCAAAGCCATAACACCCAATGGAAAGAACATAGAGCATAAGCATTGACAAAACAACCCCCCACAAAGTCATATCCCCTAAATGTAACAGCACCAAAAGTTGGTAATGCAGTCTGTGATCCATCCGTAGACAGTACACAGAGGCACCAATCCACACATACAAAATTTAAATGTCGGACAAGGAACAAAAAAGGTCCAACATACAAAAAAAAACAGACAAATACACAACATGAAATGTAGCAATTTTAGAAAAGAACAATGATCATTCTGTATCATCAGAAGAAGCCCTGAAGGATTATATAATCCCAGGGAGCCCAAGCCTAGGGCAAAGGGCAAAACGGGCAAAATGGGAGCCTCCAGGAAACAGTACTCCAACGGGGATGGGCCCCCACCGGCTCTCCAGCTGAAGAAAAAATAAAAACCAGCTAAGCGTCAAAAAACTTGAAAATTGAAAACCCCATGAGAGGGGAAAAAACAGGCCGGCCCGGCCGGGCTTGCCAAAGAAAGCTCCAGTGGTACAACCAAGACAGTCATAACCAACCATAAGTGCCAGGAGGCATTGAGACCTGAGACCGCAGAGGAACTTCTGAGGATCAAGGCGGGAATCTCGAGGGACGTTGGCGTTGCGGGGTGGCATTAGGTCTACGTTGCGGGGTCTTCGCAGGGGTCAAGATGCGACCCGGTGTGGCCGGAAGTGAATGGCTCAGGGGTTGTTGATGGGGTAGCAAATCCTCCTCAGGCAACGACGGGAGGCCGAGGATCCTGATAAAAGCCTCCACTTCATGGAGATCTCTCATGTTATGTTGAGTGCCATCTTTAGTGACCACCAAGCGAAAAGGAGATCCCCATTAGTAAGGAACTGTGTTTTTTGTAAATGCAAAGTCACCGGGCGGAGGGCCCTCCGCTTGTTCAGGGTGATGGGCGATAAATCTTTGAAAATTTGTATTTTAGCGTCTTTATAATCCACTTGAGACTTATTGCGAGTGTCCAGGGTGAGAGCCTCCTTACTGTCATAATAGTGAAAGCGGACTATGACATCCCGGGGTCTCACGCCAGAAGGTGGCTTGGGGCCCAGAGACCTGTGGGCCCTATCCAAGCGCCAGTCTATGTCCACAATATTAGGAGCCAGGTGGTTAAACAGACCCAGTAGAAAGGAGCGTAAATTATTGTCACCACCAGTTTCAGAGATACCCCGAAAGCGTAAATTTTTGTCGTCTCTCTCGATTCTCCAGATCCTCCTGTTGTAGCTGCATTTGGGAGACTGAGTGTTTCATATAGGAATGTTCATCCTCCAAGACTTGCACATATTGTACTAAATCATCAAATTTCGTTTCAAGGGTATCTGTATGGTCCCCAATTTGTGCAATCTCCCCCCTCAATTCCCCGACAATTTACCCACCTCTGCAGCTATATTGCATGTGATCTGCAACAATAGCACCTGGAGTTTTTTGTGCAGAATGTCCGGGGTTAATATTTGCTGCAATGTAGGGGGGGTCGAGAACAACTAAACCGGTACCTGCACGGGCGGGGGGTCCGCGTTGTTCTCAGTTTCCAGCATCGGGTCCATCGCGGAGAACGGATCCGCCTGTGAAATTGAGGCCGGGGATTGCGGCCGAGTGAGGAAGCGGTCCATGGCAGCCTGAGTGCGGGTCTCCTGTGGCACGGAATACACCTGCCTCTGCTGACCGATTTTTCCCATGAGGGCTCCAGGTGAGTCAGGAACACAAGCAGCCTGCTCCCAGCGATCTAGATGCGGATGGGTGCTAGTAAGGAGCGGCGGAGAGTCGGCGGTGCCTGGAGCTCACTTAGTGTGTGTCCGCCATGTCCGGAAGCCGCGCATGCATCCGGCTCTGTGTATCATCCTCGCAAATTACATATATATAATGTTATTAAGTAGAAATGTAATAGTCATTTATTGTTTTCTTAAGATCCATGAGCCGAGGAGGCATGCCAGGTACTTATCGGTGTATTGTAAACGTGTATGCTGTATTTTCCAATTCGACTATATAGTGTATATTTGTAGTTATTGTTTTGATCTGTTGAATATTAAGGCTTATGAATTGGTGGAATTTTTAATAAGTTGTTATAAATAAAGGGTTTAAAAAAAAGAGAAGAGAGAAAAAACACCTTAACAACTTGTGTACGCACTTTGTTTATAAAAACTGATAGCTTGGACTTCTAATCACACTCCCAGCATACGGTACTGTGTTTTTACCACTGTTAAGCCCCGTACACACACGTCGAAAATTGGCAGGGAATTTTCGGCCAACGTCCGATCTGCCAATTTTCGGCTTGTTAGTATGATGCTTCCGACAACCGACTCCGACTTTTCGGCCGAAAAAAATCTGGTGTGCAGACTATAAAATTTTTGTTGGCCATCAAAACACGGCCTATTTTTGTGCAGTCAGTGCAGATTTTGACAGGGAAAAATCTGATGAGCAAGTCTGGGCATGCTCAGAGAAGAAAGAACACAAAGAAAGCAAACCAAAACAAGCCATCACTTCTGAAGTAGATTTTTGTTGGGCGAGAAAATTCGTGTGCAGTCTAGGCACATTCCAACCAACAAAAAAACACTCTGGACAAAAGTCGGACGATCGGTCGGTCGATAATCGTGTGTACGGGGCTTTAGGCTTACTGGCAGCTTTCTGTTCAGAGTGATTTGGATGGTTTTACAGCTGCCCAATCACTTCCACACACCTCTAAAAGGTACCAATCCCCCCTCCCCCATCCAACTACTCCTGCCAAACATTCTGTGCTCCACTGCCCCCCTGCATAATCTGTGCTTGATCAGCCTCATTAAAGTCCACAGATGACCCCTGTTGTCTCCGTAAAACCTGTTATTTCTACTATGCTATCATGTAGGTAAATAATAAGCTAATAGCAATAAACTTAGGTATAAAAAAAACACAAAAATATGTTAAAGCCCCCCCCCCCCTCCATGTCCATGTATCTATGTTCAAAAACAGTGATTGCCTTGCACTTCAGAGTGAGAGTACAAATTCTAGGGCCATCATTTATAGTTAACTTCAGACTGGTAACCTGGAAAAGCTTTAAAAGCATTGCTTATGGACTAAAGTCTGGACTAAAGTTTGTCGCCTTTTCAGGGGTGCACACAACAAAAACATGACATGTTTAGTGTCTGTTTACTCAATGTAACCTCATATTTTATATGTTAAACAAATTAATTGATATATTTTGTTTTTTTGTTCTAAAAATAATTTTAGTAGTTTTTTTTTTACTGAAAATATGGGCTTAAAAAATGCAACATTTTCTTTTACAGGATCACTGCTTTAGGTAAATATATAATGTTTGAGGTTTTAACTAATCTTCAAGTCTAAAATGTGCATTTTAACATATGTGCAAAAATGCAAAAGCAGCTCTGATAGTCAAGTGCCTAAATAAATAATACCTACATGTAAAACTGTAAAAGGATCCCAAGCACCCAAAAATGATTGAATATCCACTTTGTTTCATTCACCCAGGCATTGAGCTATATTAACCACTTGCCGAATGCCCACCGCATAAATACTGCGGCAGGCTGGCTTGGCAGCGCAAATCAACGTACTGGTATGGAGGGAGTGGGAGTGGTGCTGGGGGGGGCATGCGCACGCCACCGGTGGTGCACTCCCATCCCCACTAGGCAGTGGGGATGCCGATCCATGGGACCGGTGGCCGCGATTGCCACCGGGCACCCATGATCATTCCCCGCTGAGAGAGAAGAACGGTCAGCTGTTGAAAACACAGCTGACCGTTCTCTCTGAAATGATCACAGAGCGCCTGTGATCCTTCTATATAGGATCACAGGTCTCTATGGTAATTTCACAATTCCCTCCCCCCACAGTAAGAAACACTCCCCTAGGCTCAAAATTAACCCTTTGATCACCCCTAGGTTAACCCCTTCCCTGCCAGTGTCATTATTACAGTAACAGTGTATATTTTTAGCACTGATTACCGTAGTAATGTCACTGGTCCCCCCAAAAGTGTCATAAATGTCAGTTAGGAGTCCGATCTGTCTGCTGCAATGTCGCAGTCCCGCTAAAAAAATCGCAGATCGCCGGCATTACTAGTAAAATAAATTAAATAAATGAAAATGACATAAATATTTTCCCCAGTTTGTAGACGCCATAACTTTTACACAAACCAATCAAAATATGCTTATTACGATTTTTTTTTTCCAAAAATATGTAGCAGAAAACAAATTAGCCTAAAAGGATGAAACATTTTGATTTTTTTTTTTGTGGGGGGGGGGGGGATGTTATAAAGCAGAATGTGCAAAATATTGTTTTTTTTTTTCAGAATTGTCGCTCTTTTTTTGTTTATAGCGCAAAAATAAAAATGGCAGAGGTGATCAAATACCACCAAAAGAAAGCTCTATTTGTGGGGAAAAAGGACATCAATTTTATTTTGGTACAGCATCGCATGACCGCACAATTGTCAGTTAAAATAACACACTGCTGAATCACAAAAAATGACTCGTCATTAAATTCAATTCTTCTGGTCCAGAACTGGTTAAATGAGGGCTCTTTTTTGACAAATATATGTTGAATACCCCTCTGCACATATAGCACTTGTGGTTTCTCTACACCCAGGAAGAGTTATAAGGTAAAGCTAATTAGCAGCAGCTGTAACTTACTTTGCTATTATGTCTAATTATGGCATGAAATGCTGGATATAATTAGAACATTCTTAAGAGAAAATATTTTTCACTACTTGTAGAGAAGTAGATGAAAGTACTGTATTTTTATAACAGTGCCCATATGAAAAAATAATTTTACTTTCCTTTTAGGAAATTGCAATCCACTACATAAATGCAAATGACCACTTTGAAATATGATATATTGCAGCAGATGAGAACACTTGTGAGGTGCTAAGGGCATTTGTGATTCAGACCCTATTATGTAGTTTGTAATGAACTTTTATCAGACTGCTTTCCATAGATCACTTCTTAGATAACAGTGGAATGCATAATTAGTTTTGAGAACAAAATATAATTATGTTAGATTTAACAACTGAAAATGTGTGCATGCCATAAAAAAGGAAGATAGAGAAATAAACAGATAATTTTATAATTATACAAATTTCTATACACCCAATAAGAGCTACAAGAGAGGGATATACAAAATTAGCTTACACATTAATTTACTTTTCTCTGTTTTCTCACCTTTCTTAACAAATGGTTACTAATGCAAAATGAATAATACCACTGCTATTTATATTGCAACAAAAGGTATGTATAAAATGTTTTAATAGTACATGCAAGTTTTATAATCATGGTGGAAACAGCCCTCGATGACTATGATGACTTAAGCCTCGTACACACGCGTCGAAAATCGGCAGGGAATTTTCGTCCGACTACCGATCTGCCAATTTTCGGCTTGTTAGTATGATGCTTCCGACAACCGACTCCGACTTTTCGGCCGAAAAAAATCTGGTGTGCAGGCTATAAAATTTTTGTCCGCCGTCAAAACACGGCCGATTTTCGTGCAGTCAGTACAGATTTCGACAGGGAAAAATCTAATGAGCAAGACTGTGCATGCTCAGAGAAAAAAGAACACAAAGAAAGCAAACCAACACATGACATCACTTCTGAAGTAGAATTTTGTCGGGCGAGAAAATTTGTGTGCAGTCTAGGCACATTCCAACCAACAAAACACAACTCTGGACAAAAGACGGACGATCGGTCAGCCGATAATCGTTGCGTGTGTACTAGGCTTTAGCATACTACTGCAATTCAATTTATTAGATGTCCTTTTATTTTACTTTTTGGAATTGGGGTGGGGGATTTTCATTATGTCTATTTTCAAGGAAAACATTAAAATGAACTGAATGTGCTATACTTGCACTATAACATAGAAAAAAGCTACAGAGGTATTATGTTTTTAGCGGTATTGTCTTTAAGCCCCTTTCACACTTGTGCGACTTGTCCCGCGACTTGGGACTGCAAAGCAGCATGACAAGTGGTACGCCATGATTTCCAACGAGTACTGTTTATATCTGTGTGACTTCAAGTCACAATGACTTCAAAGTAGTCCCTGAACTACTTTGGTTTGACTTTAATGCGTTTTGAGGTCCATAGACCTCAAGATTACACAGGCATTGCTTCAAGTTCAGTCAAAATTGCGGAAAACAATTGCGTTAAAGTCGCGCTACTTTTAGGTCACACAAGTGTGAAAGGGGCCTTAAATATTTATTCCATTTTCTATATAATTTTAAAAGGAAAAAATACATGTTTTCCCATTATGACAAGCAAGCTTTTCAAAATAACAAGTGTTACTATAGATATATCCAGATATAAAGTGCCACCTTTATTCTGCAAGTTGCCATATGTATTTTCACATCAAAATAATGTTACCAGTCCAAGGTTAAAAAAAGTTATTTAGAAATAACATAAAGGAACATGCAGTTTTTAAAAGTTACACTACAGGAAAAAAAAAACTAACAAACAACATGAAGGAGAATACTAATAATCTGTGTGAACAATAACAAATACAATAAAAGCTGAGAAAATAGATTAATGGAGCTAATTACATTTTAAAAAAAGGGGTTAAATATTAAAAACTTTTATAAACGTTTTTCTACTACTGTGCAAAAATAGCGTGAGGGCTCCTTTGCTGGGAACCATGCAGCTCAAGATGGTGCTGGCTCCTGCACCACCAGGAGCAAGAAAGTAGCAGCCAAATGAGTGCTTTGCCCTCACTCCGTCAAAATAGGCTGTGGGCAAGTACATATACAGTATTACCCATCAACTGTGCACTCAGCATACCCTGGTCTTTCTCCTGGAGACTCTGGAGAGGCTACACTTGGGAGGGGGCAAAATATCAGAGAAATTACCTAATACAGAGGACCTAGAGCACTCTGCTGCCACCATCACACTGCCTCATATAACAGCCCAAAACAATTCGGAGCCATTAGAAAGATATTACATTACTCAGACAAGATGTGCAGAAAATATATGTAGATGGCAATTGTTATAACCTTGAAACGGGATGTGACCCTGCTATGATTCAAGGCAAATGCACATGATCTGAAAGAGAAATATTTGGAAAACAGACTCTGATGTAAAACATTCAGATTTAGCAGAATCTCTGATCGTGCAGAAGGCATACACCCTGCTGAATTCATAGATATTGTACTTAGTTATGTAACACTGTTCAGTTCAGCTCAAATTGCTGTGGAGAGAACTCACAGAATGTCAAGCTGCCCAACCCCATTCAGGAAAACATCCCAGATCTTTCCTATTCAGACTGTTCAAATACTGGGAAATACAGTGGGGATCGAAAGTTTGGGCACCCCAGGTAAAAATTTGTATTAATGTGCATAAAGAAGCCAAGGAAAGATGGAAAAATCTCCAAAAGGCATCAAATTACAGATTAGACATTCTTATAATATGTCAAGAAAAGTTAGATTTTATTTCTATCATTGACAATTTCAAAATTACAGAAAACAAAAAAATGGTGTCTGCAAAAGTTTGGGCACCCTGCAGAATTTACAGCATGCACTGCCCCCCTTGCAAGGCTGAGACCTGCCAGTGTCATGGATTGTTCTCAATCATCGTCTGGGAAGACCAGTTGATGTCAATCTCAAAGGTTTTAAATGCCCAGACTCATATGACCTTGCCCCAACAATCAGCACCATGGGATCTTCTAAGCAGTTGTCTAGAAAATTGAAACTGGAAATAGTTGACACTCACAAAGCTGGAGAAGGCTATAAGAAGATAGCAAAGCGTTTTCAGATGTCAATATCCTCTGTTCGGAATGTAATTAAGAAATGGCAGTCATCAGGAACAGTGGAAGTTAAAGCAAGATCTGGAAGACCAAGAAAAATATCAGACAGAACAGCTCGCAGGATTGTGAGAAAAACAATTCAAAACCCACGTTTGACTGCACGATCCCTCCAGAAAGATCTGGCAGACACTGGAGTTGTGGTACACTATTCCACTATAAAGAGATACTTGTACAAATATGGTCTTCATGGAAGAGTCCTCAGAAGAAAACCTCTTCTACGTCCTCACCACAAAAATAAGAGTTTGAACTTTGCAAATGAACATATAGACAAGCCTGATGCATTTTGGAAACAGGCTCTGTGGACCGATGAGGTTAAAATTGAACTTTTTGGCCGGAATGAGCAAAGGTACATTTGGAGAAGAAGGGGCACAGAATTTAATAAAAAGAATCTCTGTCCAACTGTTAAGCATGGGGGTAGATCAATCATGCTTTGGGGTTGTATTGCAGCCAGTGGCACAGGGAACATCTCACGAGTAGAAGGAAAATGGATTCAATAAAATTTCAGCAAATTTTGGATGGTAACTTGGTACCATCTGTGAAAAAGCTGAAGTTAAAGAGAGGATGGCTTCTTCAAATGGATACTGATCCTAAACACACCCCGAAATCCACAGAGGATTACATCAAGAGGTGTAAACTGAAGGTTTTACCCTGGCCTTCACAATCTCCTGACCTCAACATAATTGAAAATCTATGAATAGACCTTAAAAGAGCAGTGCATGACAGACAGCCCAGAAATCTCAAAAAACCGGAAGACTTTTGTAAGGAAGAATGGGCAAAGATACCTCAAACAAGAATTGAAAGACCCTTGGCTGGCTACAAAAAGCATTTACAAGCTGTGATACTTGCCAAAGGGGGCAATACAAGACATTAACTCTGCAGGGTGCCCAAACTTTTGCAGACTCCATTTTTTTTGTTTTCTGTTATTTTGAAAGTTTAAATGATGGAAATAAAATCTAACTTTTGTTGACATATTATAAGAATGTCTAATCTGTAATTTGATGCCTTTTGGAGATTTTTCCATCTTTCCTTGGCTTCTTTATGCACATTAATACAAATTTTTACCTGGGCTGCCCAAACTTTCGATCCCCACTGTACATGGATGTTAAATGCAGACTGAGACATTTCCATATTTCCTACTTCATGCTTTACCTTTCTAAACATAGAGTGGTTACTTGACTTGATTCAACCCTTAGGGCCTCAAACTGACTGGATTGCAATGGCAAACCCCTGAAACACACACCAACCTAACCTTTCACATGTACTTATTGTTCTCTCATACCTTATGGTGGCAGTATTTATCCTCCTAAGTTGCATCAGGTTTTAGCACCACATGGTTATTTGGAGCACCCTTGCCCATCCTCTGATTTTCCAGTGTGCCCCACTTGTGTTCAGAAGACCAGTAGGGGTGGAGCCTCAATATTTTCATGTTCTATTTTATAGTTGTTTCTTATTAACTGTTTTAGTGGCTGATAGATCTTCCAGACCTCTCCTCCATTCTTTGCTGATCTGCCATTCTATCTACTCTAATTGCTATTTCCACATTTATATGGAGTCTTATCCTGACTACAGAACTGGTACTTTCAATAGCTAAGCTGCAGCAACGTAAATTTTTATCCTAAACCATCAGAGGTCCCCAGGAGTCTATTAATCTGAAGTCATTATTTTATGCTCCAGTGAAATATCAGCCAGCTATACTATACTGGCAGGTGGAACATTTAATGAAAGAATGAAAGACACCATTGATCTAATTTTTAAATCTCAATATAAAACTGCATTAGATTCCAGATTAAATAGTGTCCTAATTCATAGAATCATACTGATTACCTGCAGGTACACCACAATAGATCTGACAATAGTCAGACAGATACATCTTTTTGCTTTGTACTGCCAGTAATACTGAAATTATTCTAGCCAATGTCTATATCTCCCGTCTTACTCAACCAAGGTACTCAAGCAATTTGTGTATTGGGGGAGATAATAACTCAAATAAAAGGAGTGATCTAAAAAAAAATAGGTGTGTATGATTATAAAGAAAAACTGATAAAGATGAGAATAAAATATAGTGCAAAGAATTATATAATAAAGGAACAGTGAATAAAGCTGCCAATCCCTGTAGTGTCACCACATACACTGTCAGTATATAATTCTGTAAATGGAGTGGCACTAAATCTCTAATATATTAGAATGCAAATATGTAAATCATCACATAATTAATTCAATCAAAAGTGTTCTCTTCCCAAAAAACGTCACCATATCAATACACATACATAAATACGGTAAACATGCAGTGCAACACTTGAATAAAAACCATGAATAATTTTAAAGAAACAAAAAAATAGAAACAGTGAGAACCACTCTGCAAATGTCCACACTATATATAGGGCTATAAAAGTCCCACGTAGCAATGGCGGATCACCATAGAAAAAAGTTCATAGATAAAGTACTGTGATCTGATGATATTCCAAACAAAAGTGCAGTTAGGTGCTCAATCTAAATAATCCACCACTGTGTGCAACTGCCACTCTTGAAATAGAAGATAATGCTCTTCAATAGGATCACAAGACCTCATGAATTGAATTTCACTCGGTGACAGGTAGTAATCGTCTCACACATGTAATAAAGAAAGGGATACTGATGGTGAAGTATATAAATCAATTTATTCAAATATAGTAATCACTTACAGTTGAAAATTCGTAAATGTGTCTAGCAAGGTGTAACTGAGGGGTCACACAATCGCACAACGTAGACAAATCTGAACTTCTGGTCTTGTGCTTCAATAGAATCACAAGACCTCATGAAATGAATGTCACTCGGCTCCTCCCAATGCGTTACATCACTGATACGTGACTTTCCCAAGGGCCCTTGAGAAAGTCACGTGCCAGTGATGCAACACATCTGTTTGGACTTGCCTATATTTTGCGATAGTGTGACCCCTCAGTTACACCTTGCTGGATGCATTTACAGATTTTTTTTCCCAACAAGTTTATTGAAGAGTAATGAAAGTAACAAACATGAAATTACACGATTCACAATAAATGTAGAATAACAGTCTTACGGAAAGTGATAAGGCATATTTGATCCATTCAAATTATAAACAGATAGTAACAGCTGAAACTTGGCAAAAGAAATGATCAAGCATCAAGTTAAACATAAGGTGTATCACGGGCTAAAAAAAAAGGAGGAAAAGACAAAAGTGTTTTGCCTTTTTTAAGTATGTAGTTATATACTAAAACAGCATGACATATGTAATAGAACAAGTAAGGGCTATCATCTGTTTAAGCTTGATAAAGCTAAATTAGCAATGTAGAAGGCCAGGGTAATATCAAAAAAGAAAAGGGAGCGGGGAAGCGGACCCCCTGACCAGCACAGGGCCCGCTAAAGTGGGGGGAGTGAGCAGAGGTAGAAGATGGGGAAAGAAGAAGAAAAAGAAAAAGGGGGGACAAGGGAGAGGGAAGATTAGGAGAGTGGGTGAAGGGAAGGAGGGTGGGGAGAGAAGCATCTTGTGTGTCGAGGTCTCGCTAAAGTGCATGGTAATATCAATTGATATTGCGGGGATAGTGGATCTCCTGTCTCAGTTGACGTCCGCATTAGGAGGAAACGCGTCAGAGAGGAGCGCCTCATCGTCACTAACCATCGCCGCGGTCCGCGCTGCAGGCAACCGCGGTCTTTTATCCACCTCTCGGATTCATTTTATGCCTCTGAAAGACTACTTATGTAACTTTATCCATTTATATATATATTAAATCGATTTGAGGATGCTACACTATTTGTCAATTCTTTCTTTACATGGTTTACCATGAGGATCTGTACTAATAAACAACCAGAGGGGATCGACCCAGTTATATGCCAGGAGGAGAGGAGGATATCCTTTTACAGTGGAGCTTATATATCAGCCCTTATATCTATCCATCTGGTAAGAGGCTTACCCACTCTCTCCTGTTCAGGAGAGAAGGTTCTACTATTATCCTTCCCCTCACCTGAGCATGAGAGTTCCATCCACGCCCTTTTGTTTTCTCACTCTGGTAAGGGAGCCAGTCCAATAAAGGTGGTGGGATTAACTGCACATCCAGTTGCTGTGGATTTTTTCAGCTGGAGTCACATTGAATGTGTTTTGTTATATCACAGACTTTTGGACTTTGCACTTTTACACAGTTGTATTTATTTGTATACACTTATATATGTTATTTGACCAGTTTTGTCACTACTGCTTCAACCGGTCATTTATTTTGTGTTTTGCACACATGTGCACTTGTTTGCATCCATTTTAGTTACAAGCTGTTTATTTACCAGTCTTCCCTCCATCTCTCTTTTCTTTTTTTTTTATGTTTATGAGTCATTTCAAGATTGGCAGTCCAGCTAGTCATCTTGAATAAATCTATTGGTTGCACATATACAGGTCTGGGATGGTGGGGGGGTAGAGGGTGGGAGAGAGAGAGTGAGAGAAAAAAAAAAAGAGGGGGGAGTATCACTGAGTAGAGGTTATGGAGTTGTAGAGGAAGAAGGATAGGAGGGGGGTAGGTCGAGACGGGGGGGGGGGGGTGAGTGCCTCCAACCTGACCCTGATCTCCGACCCGCTCATCCTTGATTATCAGGGGGTAAGTTATATTTTTTTTCAAGAAATCAGAGAATAGTACCGTATCAACTAGTGTGTGCCTACGATTTGAGTGTATTTAGGGGTAGTTTTGAATTGATACCAGCAGGCCCATTGGGAGGTGTGTTTGGAAATGTTGAAATGCGAGATGGCTATTAGCTCCTCCATTTCGGCGACTTTATTGATTCTCAGAAACCATTCTTTAATCGGAGGTGCACGGGTTTTGCCCGAAAGGACTGGGATACGAAGCTTGGCTGAATTTATCATGTGCATAGCTAGGGATTTAAAGTAGGAGCATCTGGGTATTGAAGTGTAATGTAGGAGAAGTTGGGTGGGGGAGGAATCTAAAGCAAAGGTGGAGATTCTTGATGTTATGTTGTGGACTTCATTCCAGAACTTTTGGATGATGGGGCATGACCACCAAATGTGGGTGAGAGAACCTGGTTCCGAATTGCATCTCCAGCATTGTTTGGACATTGATGGTGCAAATTTGTGGATAGAGGTCAGGGTTCTATACCATCGGGTGTGGACTTTATACCCATTTTTTTGAGCTGACACATTTATTGACCCCCTTAAGTGTGTTTTCGAAGATTTGTTCCCATTGTTCATCCATTAAGTTTAGGGAAAGTTTTTTCTCCTAGAATTGACATGTCTTGTTTTTCTTGGGTTTTTGAAAAAAAGAAGAGAGTATAAGGTAGCTACTGAACGTCTTTGTGGGGTGTTTTTGGGGCATAGTAATTCCGCCACCGATGTAAAAACGTCACAGATGTGACAAAACGCGTCAGTACGTGGACCGCACAGCGTGACGTACACTGGACGCAAGCCGGAATTACCTCCGCTCGCCACTCTGCACAGTTTCACATTACAGTCACGGGAATTTTAAACCCTTTTGCCGATCATTGCTATTTATCTTGAATGGAACCTTGTTTATCTATGGGAATAAAACCCTTTTAAAACGATATCCCGCTATCTGGAGCTTTTATCTTTTTTTTACAAACAACATTGTATGCTGTCCTATGGAGCGGTGAGGAGGGTATCACCACCAGCACACCCAGGAGGCACCACAAGGGGACCTACCGTGGCCCTGAGGGCCTACAAGCGTGATTGGTCTCAATATCGTATGGTATATGAGACCCATTACATCTGGTAAGTCACCCACCTTCTAAATTATATCACAAGAAAAGGGAAATCAGCACCTACACTTTATAGGAAAAGTCACTATAAAAACTGTGGAAAATATCACTGAGCACCTTCACTTTATTATCCAGTTACTTGAAGCAAGGAAAAAAACGACAAAAAAATTGAAACGTTCACCATCACTTATTTATTTATATCACGAGATGAACTTTTAAATATATACAAATGTTTTATGTTTTTTATGTCACATTTTGATACAGTTTTACATGATTTATTTATTCTCAATATACTGTATATGTATATTTTTTGTCAAATATTGGGATCACATTTGCTATATATTTGTTGCACAATATTTTTTTCACAATTTGCACATTTATTTATACTGTAGATAGCTCCTACTAGGACTATTCTTTCCAAATAGTTACTTTGGATAAACTTTTAAAAAATCATATACCAGATCTCCGACTATATTATTGGGCCACACGGTTAGACCAACTCAAAGCCTGGTTTCTAAATGTCAATACGCCCCTCTGGTCTTCAATAGAGCAGCATCTTTCACTCACCAAAGACCTGCACCTGCTTCTTCTGGGGTGATCTCTGGCTCCCCTGGATACTTTCCTTGCTTCTACCCACGATGCAAACCTCCTTACAAGCCTGGAGGATGTTGGGGGCCGCACAGGAGTAGCTGACTGAAGACACTACACAAAGGATTTCCTCGTTGCCACTACAATTTCTTGAGTCGCAAATGCCCTTTGCTTGATGACATCCCAGTTCGTTATCTCAGGTGTATCTGAATTGTCACAGTTCTATTCGGCTGGTACCCTACGATCTCCGGCAGAGTTGATGCGACCCTTTAACCTACTTCTCTCCCTCTCCTTCGCTGCTCTTCACATTCACCACTTCCTTACAAAAAATCCCCTGCAAACTCTCCGAATTGATAAAAGGAAAACAAAAAGAGGAGCTATCAGCTGCAACCGAAACTCCAACCTAGGTGGAGTGAAATGAATGAAAAGAGAAGTGTAAGTGTGCTTGATAAATCCTAAATACTCACTTTGTAGGTAGTGAAAACCTATAGTGTACAATGTTAAGTATTTACACAATATTGCAACAAAGGTGATGCAAAAAAAGTAACAATTAACATAAGTATAACATGTGAGAATCAGAACATAATCTCTGTGAAAATAAACAAGTCCAAAATAAAGTCCAAAAACTTGTGCAAGTAAGATTCTTGATATATAAAGTGTTAATTATCCAAGGTGCAGAATGGAGAACACTGATCCACCACAGAACCACATGTGGAAGAGGAAAAGGTACCCTTAACGACTGGCAAATAAATATGCACTTGAAATGGAATGATAACCCGTTGAACACAAGAAAAATGATCTTCCAACTGACCAATCCTTCACCACGTGAAAAAGTAAGTATGGACTCTTACCGGATGACAAATGATATATGATCAAAGAAAGGATTTGGGAGTGGATATCTGGATTCCCTGCTGTCCAACGTGGGTGTTCCTTAAGCAATCTTGCCCTTGTTCCTTATCAATAGGAAAGCTCAATTTCTCTCTATGGTTACCTCCAAAGATATGCTTCTATTTTGCACCATTTATTAAAAAAAAATGTTTTCAGTTACGTATTTTTGCACAGAAGGCTATTAATAAAGCTATTTCATTATGTAGCCATGGGCTGAAGTTACGTCTCAGAGGCCTTGCTGATCCTTCAGCCCACTTGTTGGGCTGAAGGATCAGCAAGGCCTCTGAGACGTAACTTCAGCCCATGGCTGCATAATGAAATAGCTTTATTAATAGCCTTCCGTGCAAAAATACGTAACTGAAAAAACATTTTTTTGAAATAAATGGTGCAAAATAGAAACATAGCTATTTTGTGGCTATCTTTGGAGGTGACCATTTTTCTTGTGTTCAACGGGTTATCGTTCCATTTCAAGTGCATGTTTATTTGCCAGTCGGTAAGGGTACCTTTTCCTCTTCCACATGTGGTTCTGTGGTGGATCAGTGTTCTCCATTCTGCACCTTGGTTAATTAACACTTTATATATCAAGAATCTTACTTGCACAAGTTTTTGGACTTTATTTTGGACTTGTTTATTTTCACAGAGATTATGTTCTGATTCTCACATGTTATACTTATGTTACATTGTTACTTTTTTTGCATCACCTTTGTTGCAATATTGTGTAAATACTTAACTGTAAGAATATTTAATAATAATATCTCGCGCTCGTACTTCATTAGGTCAGAATATTTATACTGCTCTGAATATAACAGTGTCTATTTATGGTTAAAAAGCAAAGATCTATGAGAAAGGAGAGTCTTCACTTATTCCACAAATCAATATGTAGTGAATTATTTTAATTGATTAATTTCTTTTTAAAGCATATACCAATCTTAGTGAGTACAGTCTACAGTATGGAATATATATAAAATATTTATTCTCAAGACATGTAAACACAATATATGATCAAACAGGAAGTGACACAAAGAAACAACTTTACATAAAATACTAACTTCAAACAATCAATGCAATGCGAGAGGGAGAGCAGGTATCGCACACAGGTGGGGGGGGGGGGGGGAGAGAGAGCAGGTATCGCACGTAAAATGTAAATGCAGCTGTCCTAATCCAGATAGACCATAAAATAATATTACAAGAAATCAGTGACAGATTTAATTTGTTGCATACAGGTATATATATACTGTATGTATATATATATATATATATATATATATATATATATATATATATATATATATATATATATATATATATATATATATATATATATATATATATATATATATATATATATTATACCTTTTAGCTGATAAAAAAAAGCTAACTGGAGCAATAGATTTATATATATATATATATATATATATATATATATATATATATATATATATATATATATAAATCTATTGCTGTAGTTAGCTTTTTTATCAGCTAAAAGGTATAATATATATATATATATACTATATATATATATATATATATATATATATATATATATATATATATATATATATATATATATACCTGCATACAATAAATGAACATGTAAAATAAAATGTGAAAAAAGTAAAAAAAAATGAAGAAAAAAAAAATACCTCAATACATGGTGATTTTATAGGGCAATTATGAATACTAAATGGTTATTATAACATTATTCACAAAGTTATTTTTATTTGCTGATTTTTTGCTTGCTGTGGCATATTTTTGATCATAGTATTTCGTATAAGAATAACCCAGAAGTTTGTGGTAAGATGCAGCTAAAGGAACCAGAACAAAAATGTATTTTTCCTTTAATTCACTGAATGCTGACTTTAAAGGGCAACTATACATAGTGAACAGTGAACAGTGAAGCTGCACAGTATATGCAACAGCATTATTTGCACTGTAAACATTTTTTATTTATATAAAGTGGGGGTGAACTTAAACTGTATGGCTATGCTGTGGTTCCTGTAGGCTTTGCGTGTGTGTGGGGGGTCGGGGGGGCCTCCATGTCCATTTTGCTTGGGGCCCCAAAATTCCTTCAAACGGCCCTGAGAGGAGCACTGCATATATTTACCATGTGTACAAGATAGAGCTCCAAAAGCCGTTTATCAGAACACTATGACCCTCTGGTTAAGAGCGGTCAATATGAGCATGATGATTGAACAATATAATAGCGCACACATACAAAGAAAAAAAAATTGGTTTTCAAATTTTGCAAGGCTATTTAAAAACATCTGCTCTTATACAGTAAATATGGGGATTTGGTCACACCATATGGCCATACTGTGCTTAAGCCCACCACTACGTCAAAGTACCCCATTTTCAGTGGGTCCTACACTATTCATAGAGAAGATAATCCCACTTCTCAAAACCATAGGGCATTACTCACTCCTGTCATGGGAAAAGTTTGCAGGCTGCAGACTCCTCTGCTGAAACTGCAATGAAGGGACACCTCCTGGAACTACTCACAGGTGGACCATGCTAATGAGGTTTTGGTGTGGGAGAGTGGGGTGCTCCGCCCATAAGTCTGGCCAGGACTCAGCAGAGGAGTCTGCAGCCTGCAAACTTTTCCCATGACAGGAGTGAGTAATGCCCTATGGTTTTAAGAAGTGGGATTATCTTCTCTATGAATAGTGTAGGACCCACTGAAAATGGGGTACTTTGACGTAGTGGTGAGCTTAAGCACAGTATGGCCATATGGTGTGACTAAATCCCCATATTTATTGTATAAGAGCAGGTGTTTTTAAATAGCCTTGCGAAATTTGAAAACCTATTTTTTTTCTGTGTATGTGTGCGCTATTATATTGTTCAATTTGTATATTGGTCTTTTAGCAGCACCAACCTGAGAATTGTGCGTTTTAAGGTGTGCCCCCAAAATCTTTTTTGTTTCAATATGAGCATGAGACTGATCATAGGGTTCCTTAAGGCAACTGTCAGATTCTCAGCGACATAGACTCTAAGTTTAACACTGGATATCTCGTCCTATAAATGGTGACATGTATAACAAAGAGGACTCCCAAAGTGTAAAATCATCACGATAAAATAAAGTATTTCACATACATAGACCACTCCCTATAAAGTGTAATAACAGACATCTGCCAGCATCATAACGATTAAAAAAATTGCAGGTGAGTAGTGGAGCTGCCTGTTGGAGAGGTAAATTAAATCTAAAAATATTAAACACAAAATTTGTGTGTGTGCCAGTGTTGGTGTACTGAATACACCATCACACTGAAAAGTGTGTATGTGTAAAGAGAAAAACATGGTAGAAATTCATAAATAATATCAAATGCATAAATACATAAAATCAACTATTACCACACTTCTGGTACTTTGGAGTAGTCATCTTGGCAGACCCAGTGGACTTTATAAAACTGACCTTGCTCCTCTTGGTCCCCAGGTTTAAAGACAAATGGAAAAGTTGTGCTTGACTTCCTCTTACTATAGTAGGAAGTGTGAATCCCATAAAACATTATCTGCCCTAACTTCTTTATACAGTATAATTTACAACACTTCTATTTGGATGCCAAAAGAATTTTTTTTAAAATTAGGTGTTCTATTTCACAGGCTTATCTGGAGCAAACACCCATGCAGTAAATAAAAAAAACATTATACAGGAAAACTATCATACAACATTAGCTATCTCCCTAACATCCCACTACCCATCTTTGGATGGATAAAGTGAACTCTGTCTTACTTCTGGAAAGCCTAACCTATGTCTGCAAAGGTAGCTCTTCCAAATTTTAGAAAACCTTCTGTGAGTGGCCAAACAATCCTACACTTGGACACCCTACCTCAGTTGGATTCTTTGGATTACCAAGTCTTGAGGATTGATAGCTAATCGATGCCTAAGATTCTGTGAACCATGGTAATGCTTCAGTCGTATATAGTAACTCTTATTAATATTTCTCTCATTTACAACCAACCAGTTTTTTTTTATTCTCTTGTCATTCCATCCTACTGCTGCATTGAAGAGTGTATTATAGCTCTTCCTATGCCGTAGTTCACACTGCCTGGTTTTGTACTTGTTTTTTCCTTTTTCTGTTATATGAAACTCAAAAAGCTTTCAGAACTGCTTTTCTTTAAGAAAGAATACCTACATGAAAAAAAAACAAACCAAAAAAACCCATTTTGTTTGCATGTTACCAGACACTGCTAGAGAACAGCTGTTTTTGCTGATTATATCTGATATAGTTGCCGAGAGCAGCTATGACTCACAGAACATAACCTCAGCTCAGATTGACAGCGGAAATTGGCAGCTACATGCATGGGCATGGGCTGAGAAAAAAATAGCAAAAAAGAGTCTAAAGATCTCTGGGTCCTTAAAGTGTATCTTAAAGTGTATCTAAGCACCAGAACAGAAATGTTATACATTGCAGCTTATCAGTCCATACGTATTTTAGCTGTTTTTGTTTCCTTTTTTTTTCAGACTGTTTCTATTTTGACCTGACACGCCTCAGGTCCTACAGTGACTATTATAAATTTACTCACTGTATCTATGGAAGGAGCCAAGGTTGTCACCCTAGGATGGAGAAAGAAACATGTCTTCCTCTCCTCATCTCAATTACATAGGGTGGTGAGATTAGTAGTTTACAGACGATAGTTAGGAAAGCAGATAACCTTATTTGATATATCAGTTAAATTCACAAGATTACAAGGACACTGCATCTCTAGCAAGATTAACAGTATTTTTTGTGGTTGTTAAAAAGGTTTTAGACTGAAAAATGAAAAAAAAATGCAGTCACCGCATCTAATGATCGGTAAGCTGTCATATACTGTTTAGAATTTTTGAACTTTAACTAACTAAATAAAGCAAAACTAAAACTCCACAATAAAATATTCCGGGAGCTATGGTCTCTGGCAGAAGAGACATGCAATGTCTGCCAAAATCTTTTTAGATGATTTACTTTCTAAGTATTCTGGATGGCTAGTGCAGTGTACAGTGCACTAGTGCAGTGTACAGTTCTGTCTCATGTAAAATGGCAAGAAGGGAGTCATGTTGATTGAGATGATTACATTTCTGTTTGACTGTACAGGAGTTATATCATTAGTGGCTACCCAAATTTTGAAGAGAAATGTTGTGACACCTGGAGCAGTGAAAGAGGAGTGCAAATGTGGTTCAGGGCAACAACTCTGTACCTGCCATCACTGGTGGAATGCACTGAGTGAAATAAGTGTGCCATCCTGCATGCTGTATGCTCCGCATACATGCACATTATAGCCCACTCCTAACTCAGCAGATTTTAGTTCTGCATCAAATTTGGTCAGTTCTATTCCATGCTGATGACCATGAAGATGTTAAAGTGGAATTAAAACCGAAACCTAAAATTTAATATATTGCAGCTTACCAATCATTGGATGTGGTGATCTGGCCATTAACACGTCTCCTGTATTATTATTAGAGTGCCCTCACTCTGGATAAATGAGAACAGGGTTTGCAGCAGATAGTAGTCAATTTAGAAGTCAATTTATTTAATAAACTACTCACAAACAAGTATAAACTCATGAGCATATCAGATCACATATTCATAGTATTGCATCATCAACAAACTGTCCACCGAGTCTACCAATGTGCCGGTAATCCAGTGTCTCATCCGATTCCCGAGAGCATTTGAATTTCAGACATCACTTCTGGAATGGAGCATGACATCAATTCCCGTCACTATATGGTTGCGCCTTTACAAGGTGTTTCATTAAACTGACTTTCTTGAAGGGCAACAGTGGGAGTGGTTGAGCACTTATGGTGACGAACTTGAGTGTGGTATTCACACTATTAACTCTATCTACACTATTGAAGCACTGGTATTGTTTCAATGAACTATTAGGGACTTTTATATAAGACACTTTTGGGACTTTCATCTGGAGGCCTATTAATGATTTATCATTTTTTTGAAATCTATAGACACCTTTTTGACTTCTTGTAGGACACTTATAAAAAAAATAAAAAATGATCAATATAAGCACCGCTGCCATAAATAGTTTGTCTGAACCCTGTAAACTGATACATCTAGAAGAGAAGCTGTTCTTTTGAAAAACAGCAGACTTACTAGCTTGATCATTAGATGAAAATAGAAGCCAAAAAAAAAATGTATGCAGGCATCACATCCAAGCTGCAATAAAGTACATGTTTGCTTTTGGGTTTAAAGTGATTTTAAAGTCTCTTTTTTTTTTTTAACAACAAACATGCTATACTTACCTCATCGGTTGCAATGGATTTGCACAGAGCAGCCCAGATCCTCCTCTTCTCAGGTTCCTCTTTGCAGCTCTTGGCCCCTCCCTCCTATTGAGTGCCCACATAGCAAGCAGCTTGCTATGGGGCATCTAAACCAATCTACAGCTCCATTTGTCCATTCAGACACCGGGCTGCCATTCAGCCCTGCCTCCTCTCTCTCCCGATTGGCTGACTGGCTTTGATTGACAGCCATGGGATGTGTCTCTGCCAATCAGGAGGGATGGTCCTGACAGCCGAGGGACTGGTGGACATCGCTGACGCTGGCCAGAGATCGGGTTCAGGTGAATATTAGGGGGTGCTGGGGATGCTGCAACACACAGAAGGTTTTTCATCTTAATGCACAGAATGCATTAATATATAAAACCTTCTGACTTTACAACTCCTTTAATACTGCTACTTATAATACTTAGTTAATACTTTAACTAAGAAATGAACATGTTAAACCACATTTTCTTTCTGCTGAATGCACATATATCAACTTCAACATCTATGTCCAGTAATAGGAAATGTGAAATATTTCTAATTCTTAGTTCTTCACAGACTAAGTACTGCTTGTTATAATTGGACAGTATATTCCACTTCTTTTAGACTTTGTTATTAAATTAGAGCTTTGAATTGTCAATACCTGAACAGTATTTTAGTATTATGCTGCAGCTCATTTACTGATAAGAGTTCCGTTTTCTTTTTCAGGTTTCATCATAGTTATTTTCTTGAGGTTATCAATAAGCTGGCCTGTTTTATAAATTAGCATCAGCATTGAGTGGTACAAATTCATAATATCCTGAAAGCTAATGAGACAGGATTCAGACACTCTTCTGTAAGTTTGAGTCCCATTGACCAAATTCATTTATCTTCTTTGTTACCATGTATCTCTGACTTTTATTTTTCACTTCAGAAGAATGACTCATGAGCCTCGGACATTATGAAAAAAAGCAAACAAAAGCCTTCTTATGGATTTGCCTGTTATTCTGTCACTGCTCACAGGAAAGCAATTTTTTTTTCAAGGCTGTCCAAGTTTAGCATAAATAAACTTAACATTGATTCCTACTTAATCATTTATACAGTATATACTCTAGTAAACCACTGACAAGCTGACTGATGATAATTTAAGTATGCTTAAAGGAAAACCCAGCTGTTGTTAAACTATTTTAAGTAACACATATTTAATTGCAACACAGTTTTAGAATTCAGGATTATTAAAGATTATCTTTCCATTTCAAGCTATAACCATCCATCATTTTAAATAATTGCCCAAAAAAATCAAATGTCTTTTTTTTTGCAATCAAGGCAGCAGTAATTCCAAAAATATGTATATCCCATCTCATGTAATTGGCACACTACCATTTCCAGGAGTTTGTGCAAGAATGTGGGACAAAATATGTTATACCCATTGCTAAGATTATAGCATCTCCAGCACTAAACTGGCATTTACATTTTGAGGATGCTTAGTTGGCACAAAGTTTCTAATCAGTGGCACTGACAATGTGATTATATTAAAAGTAGAGAAGGTAAATGGCCTATCTGATTATTTACAAAAGAATAGCAAATATTAATTTGCGTTGCAGTTTGATAATCCAAACTTTTTTATTTATGCTATTATCCATTAAAAAGTGTCACAAACACAAAACAGACCTTCAATATCACAGGATCATATAGTTCTAACCCCAGTAAAGTTGTGGAGCTTTTTCCAATGTAAAAATGCAACAAAGAGGGGGGGGGGGCATGGAGTACGGCGCTGAAGATGGCCGCATAGCTCTGCAGCTCCGCTCGGCCACCCGGGACTACAGCCATCACAGACCCCCCAGGAGAGTACACTCACCTCTGCCAGACCCCCACTGACCCTAACGATGGCGAAGGGGAAGAAGGGCTCCCAACAACTCACCAGGATGGATGGATTCCTCCTCTCCAGCGCCGCCGGGCTACGGTAAGATGGCGCCGGCCAGCAGCCGCAGCCTCCTCAGAGCAATGCGGGCAGACAGGAGGGATGCGTACCTCCACTCAGACAATTGCCAACCCCGATAGTGGCAATTCCTCTGGCTCCTCCACTCCCCCCTCGTCCCTGCTAAGCAAAAGCCCCGCCGGGGGTCTTCCCCCCCAGACCACCTTCAATGCAGCCCGATGGAACAAGTGGCGGCCCCCTATGCATCACAGGCCCCAACCCTGCCTGTTACAGAGCCCTTCGCAGCCTTGCCAGCAGGGGACCAACCTGTGTCAGCTACCTTGCTAAAAAATATGCTGCACTCCCTGTGGTCCTCCATCCACATGGATATGGTACAAGGCCTAGCCCAGACAAAGCGTAAAGTTCGCCAGCTAGGAGAGAGAGTAGACACCATTGAAGCCTCTATGGACAAGTGTACGCTCTCCTTCAACACCCTTATTGACGCACATAATGGCCACACTGAAGATATAGCCTGGCTCAAGGACAATGTGGCGGACCTTGAGGATAGGTCAAGGAGGAACAATTTGAAGCTCTTAGCGTCCAGGCAGCTTCATACCATGCCAGGAGACTATCCCCAGATCCAGATACTCCCTGACCTGTCCAGACATACGCTCCAGAAGCGCAGGAATCTGGCCACCATTACGAAAGCCCTTAGGAATCACCGTATCCCACACAAGTGGAAACACCCGGCTTTCCTGACCACTACGCATAATGACTCTACGGTCACTATCTCCACTCTGGAAGAAGGGCTGTCCCTGTTACAACGCTGGGGGATCATTCTGGAACAGCCACCTCCGTCTTCGGCTTCTTCGGCTACTTCACCCCTTTCAGGAGACTGGCAGATAGTTTCGCGGAAATGGAGGTGAGCGTTTCTCCCCACAGTTCCTGTCATAGTCCCTGGCCTAGGATGTGATATATCCCTATGGCCCCTCATTCTTTGTTGCAGGCACTACCTGCTTTTGGACCTTTTTTATGTTTTGTCCAGCGCATTGCGCAGTTGTTGGACTGTTCTCCCCTGCTTGTCTATGTTCCGGTACACGAATACCCTACCTGACGTTCCTTGTTCTCAGACTATCAGTGAGCTTTTGCCTACTCCGTGTTCTTTGGGAATCTGCTGACCACGTCCAGTCCATACAGATTTGCCTATTTCGTCCACCATGACTAGCAAGTTCCTATCACTGAGTGTCTAAACCATCCGGCCAACCGAAATTTTCTGTGGACTGAACTGTGTAATAGTCGGGCAGAAATCGTCTCTATCCAGGAGACCCATTTCAAAGCCACCAGCAGCCGAAATTCTACCACAAGAACTTCCCTAACCTTTTCTTTTCCAGTGCCCCTGAGAAAAAGCGAGGGGTCATGATAGCGCTCAAGGACACGATCGCCTTTTCATTGAAGGACAAGATTCATGACCCAGGCGGATGGTTTTTGATCCTCCAAAGGGACTTCAATAACATGCCTCTGACCCTGGTAGCACTCTATGCTCCAAACTGTCACCAGAAGCGCTTTCTCCACAGGTTACTTCAGAGGATATCCACAAATGTCTATAGAAATCTGGTAATATGTGGTGATTTTAATGCTGTGGTCCACCCGGGGCTTGACACTTCAGTGCCCTTCTAAACAGGGAACACCTCTATGATGTCTGGAGATGTCAGCATGGTTCGGAAAGGGACTATTCTCACTACTCCTCCAGACATCGCTCCTAATCATGTATTGACATGTTTGTGACGGACCTCCCTTTGCTGGGTAAGGTTTCCTCCTCGGCCATGAGAAGCATAACGTGGTCCGACCACGCTGCTGTGGAGATGGTGGTGGAGGAGAGCGGACCCAGAGAATGGACGTCCATCTGGCATTGTGACGCCAAAGTGCTCCAAGACCCTCTTACTAGTAAGGTGATTGCGCACCACTTGTGTGAATTTTTCGGAGATCCGTGACTTAGAGGCCATCCACAAATGTGCCCCTACACCTCCTGTGACCACGACTCTGACCCAAAAGAGAGAATCCCTCAAGTCCCACCTCATGGATCGCTATGACCGCCACCTCAAATCACTCAAGCTCTGCTATTACGCCCATGCTAATAGAGCGGGCAAGTTTTTGGCTTCCAGGATTAAACAAAGGCGGGCTGCTGCCCGCATCTCCCACCTGACGCATCATAGGACCAGAGTCAAGCTTACCCATCCTGAAGATATCGCAAACGAGTTCACAACTTTTTATGGCTCCCTCTGCAACTTGGCCCAGGACCCTTCCACCACACAACCCGGTCCGAGGCCATCCAACAGTTTCTTGCTAGACTATCACTTCCCACCCTTACCATTGCCCACTTACAGTCCCTATCCTCCCCGTTCACAACGTCTGAGGTCTCTAAAGCTATCCAAACCCTTCCCACTGGTAAATCCCCGGGCCCAGATGGCTTATGCAACAAGTATTACAAGATCAACAACAGTACCTTGAGCCCATTCCTTACTGATGTGTTTAACCAAGCTACATGGACCTCTGCCTTCCCCCGTGAAATGCTAGGCGCTTATATTACGACTATTCCCAAACCTGGTAAAGACCCTAGCCTCCCAGCCAATTACAGGCCTATTTCCCTTCTTAATAGTGATATTAAGATCTATGCCAAGGTGCCTGCTGCCCGTTTACAACCCATTCTCCCCCATCTGATTAAAAATGACCAAATGGGCTTCATGCCGGGTCGACAGATGTTGGACGCTACCAGGCGGATCATAAATCTGGTCCATCTGGCAGAGAGCACTCGCACCCCTTTTCTGCTCCTCACGTTGGATGTGGAGAAGGCGTTCGATAGGGTTAACTGGTTATCTATGCGTATGACTCTGGAGAAATTCGACTTCTCCGGGGGCATACTCTCCGCACTGCTGGCACTCTACTCCTACCCCACGGCCCAGGTCCTCACCTCAGGCACTACCTCGACTCCGTTCGTCATTACTAATGGTACCCGCCAGGGTTGTCCACTCTTGCCCGCAATCTTCAATCTAATGATTGAACCCCTGGCGGAGGCCATTCGACCTGACGACACGGTGGAGGGTTTTCACTTGGGGGACACCATCCATAAGGTCAACCTTTTTGCGGATGACATTGTGGTCATCCTGACAAATCCAGTTCGATCACTTTCGGCTGTCCACCGCATACTATTAGCATTTGGGGCGATTTCCTACCACAAGGTAAACACCACGAAATCCCTAGCGCTCAATAGAGATGTAGCGAACATAAAATTTTATGTTCGCGAACGGCGAACGCGAACTTCCGCAAATGTTCACGAACGGGCGAACCGCTATAGACTTCAATAGGCAGGCGAATTTTAAAACCCACAGGGACTCTTTCTGGCCACAATAGTGATGGAAAAGTTGTTTCAAGGGGACTAACACCTGGATTGTGGCATGCCGGAGTGGGATCCATGGCAAAAACTCCCGTGGAAAATTACGTAGTTGACGCAGAGTCGGGTTTTAATCCATAAAGTGCATAAATCACCTAACATTCCTAAATTGTTTGGAATAACGTGCTTTAAAACATCCAGTGTGTAAATACGATCAGGTATGATGTTGTATTGATCAGGTAGTGTAAGGGTTACGCCCGCTTCACAGTGACAGACCAAACTCTGACAGACCAAACTCCCCGTTTAACGCACCGCAAACAACCGCAAACAGTCCATTTGCAGTGGGCACAGTACAGTCTGTGGACCAGACACTCACTGGCAGGCAACTGCAATTATATTACAGAGGAAAAATTAAATATATAAATATCACTACTTGTACTAAATTAATAGATGCTGTTGTAATCCACTGCACTTTAGGAAATACAGGTAACACAAACCTGACAGAATAACACAAATAACACAAATTGCTGCTACTTAAATGAGTAAATATAATAAAAAATAATATTCATCCAGAAAAAACAGGAACTGGTTTTTCATTCAAATTTCAGTAGCGCAGGGATGGTGATAACCTCTTACCAAATAAATAGGATGATAACATATACCAAAATATATGAATCAGATGTGATAAATATAAGCATAAAATCATAAATAGTGCACTATAAATTTACCAGGAAATCTTCCAGAGGAGTCTTTGCAGCACAAATCAGAGATCTGGAGGAAACCTGATTTTACTATATGCTGTTGTTGCCTAGATCATGAGAGTGGTTAGGCATAGGCGTCTGGTGAGTCTGAATTTCAGATACTTCTCCCGGCACTGTGTGGTGGTGGCAAGCAAGGGTGGTCCCCATAAGTCGCACCTGTGATCCTTCATGTTTGCACTTTCATTGCTCTATGCACTTTATACCTATGGACTTTATGGACTCCTATTGATGTGATTTCATGCTTTTATGTATTTATGATTTTATGCATATATTTATCACATCTGATTCATATATTTTGGTATATGCTATCATCCTATTTATTTGGTAAGAGGTTATCATCATCCCTGCGCTACTGAAATTCGAATGAAAAAGCCAGTTCCTGTTTTTTCTGGATGAATTTTATTTTTTGTTATAGGAAAAATTAAATGAATTTTTTATCTGCAAGGTGCTGTGCCACCCTATATGAGTGGTGGGCAGTGGGCACAGTACAGTCTGTGGACCTTACACTCACTGGCAGGCAACTGCAATTATATTACAGAGGAAAATGTAAATGAATGTTTTATCTGCAAGGTTCTGTGCCACCCTATATGAGTGGTGGGCAGTGGGCACAGTACAGTCTGTGGACCTGACACTCACTGGCAGGCACCTGCAATTATATTACAGAGGAAAGATTAAATGAATTTTTTATCTGCAAGGTGTTGTGCCCCCCTATATGAGTGGTGGGCACTGGCAGTGGGCACAGTACAGTCAGTGGGCCTGACACACACTGGCAGGCAACTACAATTATATTAAAGGGTAAAAATTAAATTACTTTTTTATCTGCAAGGTACTGTGCCCCCCGATATGAGTTGTGTGCACACAGTACAGTCTGTATATATATATATAGAAAAAAATAAATAAAAGCAGACTGATATACCAGCCCTAAAAAGGGCTTTTTGGGGTGCCGTCAGGACGCTGTCCTTACAGCAGGAATGGACACAGAACACTGGCCTAGCTAATGATTTCCCTATTAATTCAGCAGCAGCAGCAGCACTCTCCCTGCTCTAACTAACTCTGCAGCTTCAGAATGAATCTAAGATGGATGCTGTCCTTGCTTTTTTATAGGAGGTGGGAGGGTCTGGAAGGGAGGGTATGCTGATTGGCTGGAATGTGTCTGCTGACTGTGAGGTACAGGGTCAAAGTTTGCTCAATGATGATGTATAGGGGGCGGACCGAACATCGCATATGTTCGCCCGCCGCGGCGAACGCGAACAATCGATGTTCGCCGGGAACTGTTCGCTGGCGAATAGTTCGGGACATCTCTAGCGCTCAATATGGGAATCAGCCCGAAAACGGTTGCACTCCTACAAACATTATGCCCATACCCTTGGTCCGACGACCAGATCCCTTACTTAGGAGTGAACATCACCCCTCACATATCCAATCTCCTCGCTTCAAACCTGGACCCCCTCCTAAAAAAAATTAATAAAGAAATGGCCGCCATGGCTAAAGTGGAATTGTCTTAGCCCAGGATGGCTGCCTATAAAATGTCAATTTTACCCTAAGTGCTATACTTGCTCAGGGCGCTCCCCATCCTTTTCCCGAAAAAATACCTAGATACCCTCTCACGAGGCCTGCGCAAATGTATTTGGTGTGGCAAGAGGGCGAGAGTGTCTACCTCTATCCTGACACTACCCAAAGCTTTGGGTGGTGCCAAACTTCCAGATATCCAAGTGCACTACTGGTCCACCAGGTTGGACCAACTAAGGACATGGTTCTCCTATGATGATGAACACCTCGGGTCATCTCTTGAGCACCACTTATCACTGACCAAAGACCTCCGACTGCTTCTCCTGGGCAATCTCTGGATCCCCTGGCCTCTTCCTATGCTTCCCCCAACAATACATGTCTCCCTGATGGCTTGGCGGATGCTTGGGGCAGCGCAGGTGAAGTGGGATGAGGTGGCTCCCCACACTTCCTCATCCTTACACCTGTGTCTTCTAGAAGCGCACCTTCCCTCCCTCCAGACGTCCATGCTAGCCCCCTTGGGTATATCCAAACTAGTGATGTCGCGAACCTAAAATTCGCCGTTCGCGAACGGCGAACGCGAACATCGGCAAATGTTCGTGAACCGGTGAACCGGGCGAACCGCCATAGACTTCAATAGGCAGGTGAATTTTAAAACACACAGGGACTCTTTCTGGCCACAATAGTGATGGAAAAATAGTTTCAAGGGGACTAACACCTGGACTGTGGCATGCCGGAGGGGGATCCATGGCAAAACTCCCATGGAAAATTACGTAGTTGACGCAGAGTCGGGTTTTGATCCATAAAGGCCAGAAATCACCTAACATTCCTAAATTGTTTGGAATAACGTGCTTTAAAACATCCAGTGTGTGAATACGATCAGGTATGATGTTGTATCGTTCAAGTAGTGTAAGCGTTACGCCCGCTTCACAGTGACAGACCAAACTCTGACAGACCAAACTCCCCGTTTAACAGTCAGTCAGTCCATTTGCACAACCGCAAACTCCCCATTTGCACAAGGTTGGATACCAAGCTAGCCATGTCCCGTTCCTTGTCCTCACTGACATCATTGAAGGTCTCTTCCTCCACCCAGCCACGTACAACACCAAGGGTCCCCGAAAGGTGACAACAAGCCCCCTGGGACGCCTGCTGTGGCTGGTATTCCACCTCCTCAAAGCCACCTTCCTCCTCTGACTTCTCTTCTTCAGACTCCTCTCTCTGCGTTGCCACAGGTCCAGCAATTGACAACGACAAGGCTGCTTCTGGTGGTGATGGGGACTACAACTCTTCCTCTTCATGCTCATCTACAGCCTGATCCAGTACTCTTCGCAGGGCACGCTCCAGAAAAAACGCATATGGGATGAGGTCGATGATGTTGCCTTGGGTTCGACTGACCACCAGGTTTGTCACCTCCGCAAAAGGACGCATGAGCCTACAGCCATTGTTCATGAGCATTCAGTAACGCGGCCAAAAAATACCCAGCTCCGCAGAAAGAATGAAAGAAAATGAATGTTTTTTCTATGAAAAATTATCCCGCGGATCGCTTTTGGTCTGTTCACAATGAAGCAACGACCTTATCATCTGGGGTGTGCCAACACACTCCTAGAGGTGATTGCTTCATTGTGATACACAAGCCCCTTCACCACGACAAGGTAACAATCACAAAGGGGAATTGACACATGTATGTGCCTTTTTTTTTGTTTTTTGTTTTTTTGCAGCCACAGTGTAGCACCAGAGGCCAGAAAAATTAGGCATGTACACATGCATGAAAAAGTAGGTATTGTTGCAGCCGCTGATTTAGCAGCGGCCTGAAAAATTGAGGTTTTCAAGGCAGAAAGTGCATTAAAACATTGCGGCTTGAACCGTAGTTGGTGGCGGAGACGTCACGTAAGTCATCCGGCATGCAGAGAATGATTAAATACAGCAGCGTGTGGACCATTTTTAGCCCAAGGCATCTCAGTCATCACCAGGCCTTTTTTAGTCAAATTCATCCCCCACTGTCAGTGCCTTCGGGATCCATGCCTCATTCATCTTAATAAACGTGAGGTAATCAAGACTTTTTTGACCTAAGCAACTTCTCTTCTCAGTGACAATACCTCCTGCTGCGCTGAAGGTCCTTTCTGACAGCACACTTGAAGCGGGGCAGGCCAGAAGTTCAATGGCAAATTGGGATAGCTCAGGCCACAGGTCAAGCCTGCACACCCAGTAGTCAAGGGGTTCATCGCTCCTCAGAGTGTCGATATCTGCAGTTAAGGCAAGGTAGTCTGCTACCTGTCGGTCGAGTCGTTCTCTGAGGGCTGACCCCGAAGGGCTGTGGCGATGCATAGGACTAAAAAAGCTCCGCATGTCCTCCATCAACAAGACGTCTGTAAAGCGTCCTGTCCTTGCTGGCGTGGTTGTGGTAGGAGGAGGATTACATTCACCTCTTCCCCTGTTGGATTCCCGTTGTGCTGTGACTGTGACATCACCCTTATATGCTGTGTAAAGCATACTTTTCAACTTATTTTGTAGCTGCTGCATCCTTTGCGACTGCCGGTAATTGGGTAACATATCAGAGACTTTCTGCTTATACTGGGGGTCTAGTAGCGTGGCCACCCAGTACAGGTCGTTCTCCTTCAGCCTTTTTATACGAGGGTCCCTCAACAGGCATGACAGCATTAAAGACCCCATTTGCACAAGGTTGGATGCCGAGCTACTCATGTCCAATTCCTCGTCCTCACTGATGTCATTGAAGGTGTGTTCTTCCCCCCAGCCACGTACAACACCACGGGTACCAGATAGGTGACAACGAGCACCCGGGGATGCCTGCTGTGGTTGGTATTCCTCCTCCTCAAAGCCACATTCCTCCTCTGACTCCTCTTCCTCAGACTCCTCTTCCAGTGTTGCCGCAGGTCCAGCAAGCGATGGTAAGGCTGTTTCTGGTGGTGGTGGTGACCACAACTCTTCCTCTTCACGCTCATCTACGGCCTGATCCAGCACTCTTCGCAGGGCACACTCCAGGAAGAAAACATATTGGATGATGTCGCTGATGGTGCCTTCGGTGCGACTGACTAGGTTTGTCACCTCCTCAAAAGGACGCATGAGCCTACAGGCATTGCGCATGAGCGTCCAGTAACGTGGCAAAAAAATACCCAGCTCCGCAGAGGCTGTCCTAGCACCCCGGTCATACAAATACTCGTTGACCGCTTTTTCTTGTTGGAGCAGGCGGTCGAACATTAGCAGTGTTGAATTCCAACTTGTCGGGCTGTCGCAAATCAAGCGCCTCACTGGCATGTTGTTTCGCCGCTGAATATCTGCAAAGTGCGCCATGGCCGTGTAGGAACGCCTGAAATGGCCACACACCTTCCTGGCCTGCTTGAGGACGTCCTGTAAGCCTGGGTACTTCTGCACAAAGCGTTGTACAATCAGATTCAACACATGTGCCATGCACGGCACATGTGTCAACTTGCCCAAATTCAATGCCGCCAACAAATTGCTTCCGTTGTCACACACCACTTTGCCGATCTCCAGTTGGTGCGGGGTCAGCCACTGATCCACCTGTGCGTTCAGGGCGGACAGTAGTGCTGGTCCGGTGTGACTCTCTGCTTTCAGGCAAGTCAACCCAAGACAGTGTGACACTGTCATATCCGGCATGTGGAATAGCCCCTGGGGAGCTGGGGGGTGCAGTTGGTGTGGAGCAAGACGCAACAGCAGAAGAGGACTCAGCCGAGGAGGTTAGCAAAGAGGATGGAGTAGGAGGAGTAGAGGAGGTGGCAGCAGGCCTGCCTGCAAGTCGTGGCGGTGTCACCAACTCCTCTGCAGCAGAGCCACGCATTCCATGCTTGGCAGCCGCCAGCAGGTTTACCCAATGCGCAGTGTAAGTGATATACCTGCCCTGACCGTGCTTTGCAGACCAGGTATCAGTGGTCAGATGGACCCTTGCCCCAACACTGTGTGCCAGACATGACATGACTTCCTTTTCCACAATAGAGTACAGGTTGGGGATTGCCTTTTGTGAAAAATAATTTCGGCCGGGTACCTTCCACTGCGGTGTCCCAATAGCGACAAATTTTTTGAAGGCCTCAGACTCCACCAGCTTGTATGGTAAAAGCTGGCGGGCTAAGAGTTCCGACAAGCCATCTGTCAGATGCCGGGCAAGGGGGTGACTCTGTGAGATTGGCTTCTTACGCTCAAACATTTCCTTGATAGACACCTGACTGTGGGCAGATGAGCAGGAACTGCTGAAGGTGAGAGGCGGAGGGGCGGGTTGTTGATAGGGGGCATGGAGGACAGCAGTGGTTGACGTGGCTGAAGATGCTGGACCAGGAGGAGGATGGTGGCTTTCAGTTTGTGTGCTGCTTTTACTCATGTGTTGATCCCATAGGCGTTTGTGATGTGAGATCATGTGCCTTCGCAAAGCAGTTGTACCTAGGTGGGTGTTGGACTTCCCACGACTCAGTTTCATTTGGCACAGGTTACAAATGGCATCGCTGATATCAGAGGCAGACACACAAAAAAAATGCCACACTGCTGAGCTTTGCAAGGACGGCATTCTGGTGGTGGCAACAGCTTGCGTTGATTGGCGTGCTGTCTGGCTGACCCCGGGTGCCGAATCTACATGCTGTCTGACTGCGCCACTAGCTCCTTGCGATGACCTCCTCCCCCTGCTTCCAACTCGTCTCCTCCTCCTCTCTGTCTCCCCATCTGAACTTTCCCCCTCTTCTTCTGCTCTTCGAGCAGGCACCCAGGTGACATCCACAGACACATCGTCATCATCAGCCGCTTCACTTGACAACTCAGCAAAGGCAGCAGCAGCAGGTACAAGATCATCATCATCACAATGTACGTCCATGTGTATAATGCTGCCTGACTGAGACATATCCCCGTTATCTACATCCTCTGGCACTAATAGTTGCGCATCACTTATTTCTTCCAACTGACGTGAAAATAACTCCTCTGACGGATCAAGTGAAGCGGCTGTGGTGCTAGTGTTGGTGGTGGTGCCGGCGGGCTGGCGAGTGGTAAATTGAGAGGTGCCCGAAGCTTAGCTGGAGGAGGATGGTGCATTAAGGTTCCGAGCGGAAGCTGTAGACGATTGGGTGTCCTGTGTAAGCCAGTCAACTATGTCCTCAGAATTTTTTGAGTTCAGGGTCTGTGGTGGCCTCTGAACACTGGGCATTATTCTAGGGCCTAAGGAAATCACAGCACCACGACCACGACGGCCCTTGCGGGGTGGCCTGCCTCTGCCTGTCATTTTTTTTTTAATGTGTTGTACTATGAGTGCAAGGTGCTGTGCCACCCTATAGGAGTGTTGGGCAGTGGGTACAGTACACTCTGTGGACCTGACAGTCACTGGCAGCCCAGGCAACTGCAATTATAAAAAAAAATATATATTTTAAATTTGCAAGCTGCTGTGCCACCGTATATATCAGTGGTGGGTGGGCACGCAGTGGCACTGCAGTGGGCACAGTACACTCTGTGGACCTGACAGTCACTGGCACCCAGGCAACTGCAATTATAAAAAAATATATATTTTTTTACTTTGCAAGCTGCTGTGCCACCGTATATATCAGTGGTGGGTGGGCAGTGGCACAGTACACTCTCTGTGGACTTGACAGTCACTGGCAGCCCAGGCAACTGCAATTATAAAAAAATATATATATTTTTAATTTGCAAGCTGCTGTGCCACCGTATATATCAGTGGTGGGTGGGCACGCAGTGGCACTGCAGTGGGCACAGTACACTCTGTGGACCTGACAGTCACTGGCACCCAGGCAACTGCAATTATAAAAAAATATATATTTTTTTTACTTTGCAAGCTGCTGTGCCACCGTATATATATCAGTGGTGGGTGGGCACGCAATGGCACTACAGTGGGCACAGTACACTCTGTGGACCTGACAGTCACTGGCAGCCCAGGCAACTGCAATAATAAAAAATATATTTTCTTTTTCAATTTGCAACAAGATGCTGTGCCACCGTATATATATCAGTGGTGGGCAGTGCACTGCAGTGGGTACAGTGCACTCTGTGGACCTGACACACCACTCACTGCAATTATGACAGAGGAAAAAAAAATATTTTTTAAAATGCAAGGTACTGTGCCTGTGCCACCCGAAATGAGTGTGGTGTGCACACAGTACAGTCTGTGGTGGGTCTGTGGCCTCTCACACACAGCGGGCAGGCAACTGCAGTGTACAATAGATATATATATATATATATATATATATATAAAAAAATACTCAATTACCAGCCCTAAAAAGGGCTTTTGGGGACACTAGATATATATATATATATATATATATATATATATATATATATATATATATATATGAATAAATAAAAAAAATACTCAATTACCAGCCCTTAAAAGGGCTTTTGGGGACACTAGATATATATATATATATATATATATATATATATATATATATATATATATATATTAAAAAAAATTACACAAATACCAGCCCTTAGAAGGGCTTTTTGGGGGTGCTGTCAGGATGCTGTCCTTACAGCAGTAGTGGACCAAGAACACTGACTAGCAAGACCAGGAACACTGACTAACACCTGTCCCTAGCTATTAACAGCAGCAGCAGCAGCAGCAGCAGCTCTCCCTGCTCTCACTAACACACTGCTTCAGAATGATCTAAGATGGATGCTGCCCTTGCTTATTTATAGGAGGTGGGAGGGTGTGGGAGGGAGGTATGCTGATTGGCTGGAAATGTGCCTGCTGACTGTGAAGTTCATTGTCAAAGTTTGCCTCAATGATGTATTATAGGGGGCGGACCGAACATCGCATATGTTCGCCCGCAGCGGCGAACGCGAACATGCTAAGTTCGCCGGGAACTGTCCGCCGGCGAATAGTTCGGTACACCTCTAATCCAAACTTTCACAGTTCTATAAAGGGTACATTCTGCAAACCCCGCAGCTCCTGATGCACAGCTTCCTTATACCACCCTCACCATCCTCCGTATCCACAGCTTCCTTAAAAAACATCCCCTACAAGCCAGACAAATCCCCCTTAAGGCCTGGACATACTACCACTCAGTCAGGAAAACTGTCAGGGGTATATCCCTGTTTTATGACATTCTCTTGCACAGACCAGACCCCCCTCGCTTCTACGTCCATGCTGAGGTGGGAGAGGGACTTAGACCTTAGGTTCACTCCGGAGCAGTGGTCCCATTCTCTTACTTCTACCTACCAATACTCCCACTGCACTTCGCACTGGGAAATGATGTTAAAAATCACCAACAGGTGGTACTACACCCCATTTAGGCTGGCAAGAGTCTTCCCTTCAGTCCCTGATCTATGCTGGAAGGAATGTGGTCACAAGGGTACGCTTGCCCGCATTTTATGGGACTGCCCTTCGCTGACCAGCTACTGGAATAGGATATTCCGCTGTATAGCCGAAGGTACGGGCATATTACACCCAACCAAGAAAGAACTGGCGTTGCTGAATCTAGGCATAGATACGTACCCGGTGTGTTATAGACAGATGGTCCTGCACATTCTCCTGGCCTCCAGAACGCTAATCTTGCATAGATGGCGGACTCTAGACATACCCAGCTTCTCCGAAGTAGTCAAGGCTGTAAATGACAACTATGCTTTAGAACGATCCTTGGCGTTCAACTCCCTCTCCTTCCCGAAATTTAACAAGGCTTGGCAGCATTGGAAATATTCTCCCTAAATGTACCGGTAGATGCCGCGGTGGGGGAGGGCGCTACTCCCACAGCAATTATGTTCCCTCTGGGAACTGGGGGGGTAGCCACCTCTCTCTCCATCGTTAGGCGCACACTCACTGTTTGGTCTACTATGTTCCTAGTACGACCTGAGCCACTTAGTTCATTGTGAGCACACATTGCCTCTATACCTGTTGTTATTGTCGGTGTTTTTTTTGTATTGCGTTTTATTGCATTTCCTGACTTTATATCCCTTGCCGGAACATCCCCTTCCCTCCCCCCCCCCCCTTTTTGTATGTAAATTTGAGATGTACACCACCTATAGACTGTGTATTCTTTTTCTCCTTGTATGTTGTTTATATTCAATAAAAAATATTATTAAGAAAAAAAAAATGCAACAAAGGATCTTAATTTGGTACAACAGGACAGAAATTACAAACAAGAAATTACAATCACAAACATGAATTTACAAAGATAAACCATTAACCACTTTAGGATCGGAGGATTTTCCTGCTTAACGTCCAAGCCACTTTTTGTAACTTGGCACTGTGTGACTTTAACTGACAATTGCGCGGTCATGCAATGCCGTATCCAAATAAAATTTACGTCCCTTTTTTCCCACAAACAGAGCTTTCTTTTGGTGGTATTTGATCACCTCTGCGCTTTTCGTTTTTTGCGATAATAATAAAAAAAGAGCGAAAATTTTGTGAAAAATATTGTTTTTTTTTTTTCGAAACTGTCGCTCTTTTTTCAAAAATTAAAAATCGCACGGGTGATCAAATACCACCAAAAGAAAGCTCTATTTGTGGGTAAAAAAAGTACATAAATTTAATTTGGGTACAGTGTTGCACAACTGGGTAATTGTCCATTAAAGTAACGCAGTGCCGAATCGCAAAATATAGCCTGGTTAGGAATGGGGTAAAATCTTCCGGTCTTAAAGTGGTTAAAAATACGCTCATTGAGAATTTTTTTGTCAAAGACATTTAGCTAAATACATTTTGGCCTAAATATATGAAAATAATTGAATATATTGGATATTTTTTAACTGTCAAAGTAGAAAATGTCAATTTTTTCACATTCTGATATATA
Organism: Pelophylax lessonae; assembly: GCF_965119305.1. Lineage (NCBI taxonomy): Eukaryota > Metazoa > Chordata > Amphibia > Anura > Ranidae > Pelophylax > Pelophylax lessonae. Next base: position 254,065,186 of record NC_138770.1, on the reverse strand, counting down.
ACATTCCCCCCCAAAAAATTTAGAATCAAAATTTTTTTAACATTTTAGGCCAATTTGTTTTCTGCTACATATTTTTGGTAAAAAAAATCACAATAAGCGTATTTTGATTGTTTTGCGCAAAAGTTATTGCGTTTACTAACTTCGGGAAAGATTTGTCATTTATATTGTTTATTTTTTTTTACTAGTAATGACGGCGAACTGCGGTTTTTTTTTTGCGGGACTGCAACATTGCGGCGGACAGATTGGACCGCTAACTGACATTTTTGACACTTTTTGGGGGGTGCAGTGACATTACTACAGTAATCAGTGCTATAAATATGCACTGTTACTGTAATATGCACTGTTACTGTAATAATGACACTGGCAGGGAAGGGGTTAACACTGTTGGTGATCAAGGGGTTAAATGTGTGCCTCATGCTTACTGATGTGTGTGGGGGGAGGGGATTGTGTGACACAAATAGAGATCACAGGTTCAGCTATGCTGAATCCTGTAATCTGTCACTGCCTGTCACAGAGGAGATCCGCCCGCTTTGTTTACACAAGCAGGCGGATTTCCTCACTCTGTCCCCGACGATCGGGGAAGAGCGGTGGTGATCACCGCCTCTCCTCCCCTGGCTCGACTCCCGCTGTGTCCGAATACAGCAGGAGCGAGCCTCCGGCAGCACGCGCGCGGCGCCGAGAGGGGGAGGAATCCAGTGACGTAGACCTGGACCCAGGAGAGCTGTACTGCCGCAGTAGTATCCGTGTGAGCGGTCGGCAAGGGGTTAAAGAGCATAAAGAAGAAGATATTTGCACTGTTGTGTTCCAGAACCAGACCACACGATGGAAGACATGAATGCTGTAATTCTTGAGGGGAACTGCCAAACTACTTAGGAAAGGAAAACTTTTGAACCAAGATCCACAAAAGTTACCGAAATAAATATGGGCCTTGCTTTTATAAATTGCTAGCCAACAGTTTTATGACCACCCCCACCTCTGTGGCTGTTAGTCCCCTCCCAGTCTAAAGACCTTTTTTTTTCTTACTAACTATATATGGTTAATTACAATTGCTGTGTGTGTGTGTGTCTGTGTTTGTGTTTTTTTTTTTTTTAAATTCAGAGATTGTCCTACTTAACATTCTTCTAAAACATTGTACATTAGTACTGCTTGGACCTTGAAGAACTGGGTACACCCCCAAAAGCTTTTCCTGAAAATTTGGACGTTAGTGCAAATTAAAAAAAGGATCATGGACAGTACTTAATTGTTTTTTTAACACCCACTAATAATTACTTGAACTCATGATCCTGGTTTTGGCTATCAAAAAGGACAGATCCTGCACATGCTGATATACAACAAGTACAAAGAGGAGTACTTCACCAGCCCATGGTGCTGTCCATGTGTTCACCTCCTTTGTTTGTATGTTTTTTAGCTGAAATGTCCCGGTTACTGCTGCTTCTCTCTCACTCCACTGGGGGGAGGGCGGATCAAAACAATTCAAATCTGTAAAGAAAAGCGCACGCAACCTCGGGCAATAAAGCTTTAATAAAGGACAATAACACAGTACATTGGAATTGCACTCACACTTTTTCTTTAAGGCAATCGCTTTACAGCATTCCAGCTGCTCGCTCCTCCCGTCCCTCCAGATGGTGACTCTGCGGTCTCCTCATCCGCGGCTACCGCCGCTGTAACCCCGCTCTCCTCCACTTCCTGTGTTGCCGAGTCACCGGATGCCAGTTCCAGTGCGCCTGCGCACTATACTGACGTGATCTACGGCGACTCAGGGGAGCCTCAGCCAAAGCCGGAGCCACAAGTAGTACAGAGCTGCGAGGTGGGGGATTCAAGACACGGGTGCACTGCCTCTGCTGTTGCTACGGACAATGCATTTCGGAGGCGGAGCCTCCTTCCTCAGGTCCCACCTTGCTTCCTGCTTATGCCCCTCCCTATATACCCGGGATACCATCTGCCCTAATTAGTTGATTGTATATTCTTAAAGGGGCCAGTAACCAATAATCTTTATCCACCTCGGCTGGGACGGGAGAAGCAAGGGGCTATCCACTTTTAAAAAACATATATTAAAAATACAATTTAAGATACAATTTGAAATACAATTTAAAACAGTACAGTACAAGCGCAGATATTAACCAGAGCTGTTATGGATACATATTAGGATATCACATTCCCTACATAGCAATGGTTTTCTCCTGCTAAAAATAAATTAAACGTATCTTAGGAGTATATATGTATATAAAACTCTAAACTACATCAGCATTTCCTTATACCAATAATCAACAATTCATTTTAATTCCACAGTATCTCTCATCCATCTACCAGAACAATTTCATAAACCAGGATAATTTCATAAGACATATAATAAATATATAATTAAATAAAACTACATCACCTATCTCCACAGTAAAAATATTCAATTTGTCAACACATGTACTTGGAGAAGGAGAAATTAACTTACTACAGAAGGGGCTCAATTTTGCCCCAAGTAGTAATGCTAACCTCTTTGATCTGTTTAAAGATCTGCATAAGTACATGAGGGACCTTACAGTACAGAGATTCTTCAGCCTCCAAAATGCAAAGGTTAAAGAGGTGTCCATAGGCCCCTCAGACTCCACGGAGATGGCTGAGGAGGAGGACGGTGGGGAGTTAGGAGAATCAGAATTAGATAGAGAAGTGTTAGACATATTGGAAGAATTATGGCTTGAAGGGGGTATAACACCAGATAATGCTATCTCTAACCCCTATTACAATGAGATAAAGTATAGCCATTTTAGACCCAAGTCCAGTTTCTACCGGCATCATGTTAAGAATGAATATACCAAAACGTTCTATTCCATGGTGTATGCGGATTTTAATAAAATCTGTGCCCGCCCTAAGGGGAAGCTAAGTACTAACAACTTATCCTCAGAAGAAATAGTGGCACTTAATCGTATGAAAAAGAATAGCGATATTATTATAAGGGTAGCGGACAAAGGAGGAGGGATAGTAGTACAAAATAGGGAGGATTATATTGGGGAAGCGGTAAGACTATTGTCGGACCATAACACCTATGAGGTTCTGAGCCAGGATCCCCTCCCTCAGTATAAGATAGAACTACAGGAGCTTATTAATAAGGCCTTTAACAGTAAAATCATCAATAAATCTGAGAAACTGTTTTTTCTAAATAATTATTTTAAAACCCCGTACTTCTATCATACCCCAAAGATACATAAAAATCCAGTTTGTCCTCCTGGCAGGCCAACTGTAGCGGCCATGGAGAGTATTACCAGCAGACTCTCCCAATATGTGGATCTCCATCTACAGCCGATAGTTACATCACTCCCGGCATACATTAGGGATTCCACACAGGTGCTGGAGATACTACAGAATTATAGGTGGGAACCCAACTATCTGTGGTTATCCCTGGATGTGTGCTCCCTGTATACTTCGATACCCCATGAGGGTGGACTAAAGGCCGTAGAACACTTCCTGTCGGGTGCGGAGTACCTCAATCCAGACCAGTCAGGATTTATCAGTGCTTGCACGCAATTTGCACTGGAAAGGAACTATTTCGAGTTCCAGGGAAAACACTATAGACAGATTTCAGGCACTGCGATGGGCGCGCATTTTGCACCAGGCTATGCAAACCTATTCATGGGGTTTTGGGAGAAATTCCATATCTGGATGCAGAACCCGTTTGCACATAATTTGGTGTACTATGGGCGTTACATTGATGATGTAATAGTAATATGGGATGGTTCAGCTGACAGGGCAATAGAATTTGTGAACTACTGTAACACCAACCCATATGGCATTAGGTTTACGCATGTACTAGATGCAAAGTCCCTTGTATTTTTGGATCTAGAATTGACCTGGAATGAAGAAGGGGCTGTCACCTCCAAAACGCACTTTAAGGAAACAGCAGGTAACTCTTATTTACACTGGAAGAGCTGCCATTTGCCCAAATGGAAAGGAAACATACCCTACAGTCAATTTTGTAGGCTGCGTAGAAATTGCACAGATACTGAGCAATATCTGTCGCAAGCTAAAGTCTTAGAGAAAAAATTTATGGAGAAAGGGTATGCTGTGCAGCATATAAATAAAGCCAGAGATCGCTATATAGAAGGCTGTAGTAGCAAGGCAGCTGTGGAGAACGGTGCTTCCCGAGAAGTTATGTTTATTACAAAATTCAATGACCAACATTGGGCCATTATGAGAGTTCTGCAGAAACATTGGCCTATTCTGCAGCAGGATGCAGCCCTAGGTAGAGTGCTCCCTAAAAAACCCAAAGTGGTGTTTAGGCGGGCTAGCAATGTTAAGAGTTTGGTTGCTCCAAGCAAAATAAAAAGTATCAAATGCCATAACAGAGCATCCAATATCCCAGTTCTCTTTAATATGGTAGGCTCGTATAAGTGCAAGCAGAGCAGATGCAAGGCTTGTGCATTTATGCAACATGGCAAAAGTAGCTTTACATCAGTTGCAGGGCGCTCCTATAATATCAAACAATTTATTAGCTGTGGTACACAGTTTGTGGTCTATGGCTTGAGGTGCCCATGTGGCTTAATTTATGTTGGCAGGACAGTTAGAGCAATGCGCACAAGGTTTGGCGAACATCGCCGGTTTATTGAGCAGAAAAAAGACAAGCACAGCGTGCCAAGACACTTCTGTAAAGCGCGTGGTGGGGATACTGCAGGCCTGGAACTATTTGGGATTGAAGCCATATCTATGACTCTCCCAGAGGGTGAAAGGTTTTCGATCCTGTGCAGGCAAGAAACATTCTGGATCTTTGCGCTTGGGTCCATGTCGACGGGTGGGCTCAATGAGGAGCTGGAAGTCAATACGATTATTTGACATATTAGCATGGGGGTGTGGGCATGGTGGGTTCAAGCACATGCACATACACACGGTAACTTAGGGTAGGGAACACAGTCCCTGCCCGGCCATGTGTCTGCGAAGTTTGCATGGAGGCATATGCACATTCGTGCGCACATAACAATATCTGAGCAGCCGGGTATGGGAGTATGTGTATATATATATGCATATATATATTTGGGGAAACTCAGGGTGTCACCACCGATAGGTATGTGTAGGGATGAATATATATGTATTTCTCATGTGGGTATATATATACATATATATGAGAAGAATAAACAACTGCCGTGTAGTATATTTGGTTGGCCTATATAGAATAGTATCCTCACATACTATTTGATAATTGCATATGTGCCATATGGAATTGAATCTTATCCTATTGAATTTTAATGAATTTTAATGAGTCTAGTATTTTTAATTATTTAATTATATATTTATTATATGTCTTATGAAATTATCCTGGTTTATGAAATTGTTCTGGTAGATGGATGAGAGATAATGTGGAATTAAAATGAATTATTGATTATTGGTATAAGGAAATGCTGATGTAGTTTAGAGTTTTATATACATATATACTCCTAAGATACGTTTAATTTATTTTTAGCAGGAGAAAACCATTGCTATGTAGGGAATGTGATATCCTAATATGTATCCATAACAGCTCTGGTTAATATCTGCGCTTGTACTGTACTGTTTTAAATTGTATTTCAAATTGTATCTTAAATTGTATTTTTAATATATGTTTTTTAAAAGTGGATAGCCCCTTGCTTCTCCCGTCCCAGCCCAGGTGGATAAAGATTATTGGTTACTGGTCCCTTTAAGAATATACAATCAACTAATTAGGGCCGATGGTATCCCGGGTATATAGAGAGGGGCATAAGCAGGAAGGTGGGACCTGAGGAAGGAGGCTCCGCCTCCGAAACACGTTGTCCGTAGCAACAGCAGAGGCAGTGCACCCGTGTCTTGAATCCCCCACCTCGCAGCTCCGTACTACTTGTGGCTCCGGCTTTGGCTGAGGCTCCCCTGAGTTGCCGTAGATCACGTCGGTATAGTGCGCAGGCGCACTGGAACTGGCATCCGGTGACTCGGCAACACAGGAAGTGGAGGAGAGCGGGGTTACAGCGGCGGTAGCCGCGGATGAGGAGACCGCAGAGTCACCATCTGGAGGGACGGGAGGAGCGAGCAGCTCCTGTTGGAATGCTGTAAAGCGATTGCCTTTAAGAAAAAGTGTGAGTGCAATTCCAATGTACTGTGTTATTGTCCTTTATAGGGTTGAGCGAACACCTAGATGTCCGTGTTCGACGGGTTCGGCCGAACTTTAAAAAAAAGTCCGGGTCCGTGTCCCGGACTTTTACCGAACTTTTCCCGGACACCGAACCCCATTGAAGTCAATGGGGACCCGAACTTTAAGGCACTAAAATGGCTCTAAAACACCAAAGGAAAGGGCTAGAGTGCTGCAAATGGCAGCAAAACGTAATTAAGAGCATGGCAAGTGCTCTGCAAACAAATGTGGATAGGGAAATAACTTAAAACAACAAAAAAAAAACAGAAAAATAAAACAATGTTCTTCTTCATCTCTGAAGGACGAGGCCCATATGGAGTAGGAGGGAGGTTGAGGTGGTGGTGGATGTGGCGGTGACATAGGCGTGCGCACAGGGTGTGCTGGGTGTGCCTGGGCACACCCTAATCACCTAGGGCACATAGCATTGCCAGTGAGGAGATGGGAAAGATCTCCCTGGGACCTGCTCTGCTCTATTTCTCCTTGCCTACAGGTACATGGCCCCGATACATTACTCTCCCTGCTGGCAAACACATGCATGTGTATTTCAACTTTGGGGTGCACACCTTAATGCAATAGGCTGCGCACACCTATGGGCGGTGTAGGTGGAAGCGGCGGTGGAGGAGGACCAGGGCCGGATTAACAGCATCATGGGCTTGGTGCTGAGGATTTTGAAGGGCCTTAAGGGCCGTGCCTTGCCATGCACCCAGAGGAGGAAGGGTGCAGCCATGCATGCCTAATTCAACATGGGATGCTGTCTCTGAAGCCCATAAACACATCCATGCATCGCCAACTGTCCCTCCTTGTCCGGCCTTCACGCTGTGTGGGGAGGTTCTGAGGGTGCTGCCTGGGGAAGCGAGCATAGAAGCCAGATTTCTGTGTTTACAAGTGACAGAAGAGCGGTAACAGTGAATATGGCCAACCCGGGGCCTATATAAAAGGTAGGGGCCTGGAGCTGCAGCTCCAATAGCCCCTACATTAATCTGGCCCTGAGGAGGAGGACGAGGTAGCCAACACTGCTTCTTTTCAAAAATTTTAAATGAGGGTACACCCCAAAAGAGTGAGAAAGAGCAAAAATGGAACAATGGGTGGGTAAGGTCGGTATCCATTGCTATTCTGCATAAGGTACGGAAAAGTCCCGTGGGATCCATGCCTGGTTCATTTTAATGAACGTGAGCTTGTCCACATTGTCTCTGGACAGGCGGCTGCGCTTGTCTGTTATAACGCCCCCAGCCGTGCTAAATACCCGTTCAGATAATACACTGGCTGCAGGGCACGCCAGCACCTCCAAGGCGTAAAGGGCAAGCTCAGGCCATGTGCCCAATTTGGAGACCCAGAAGTTGAAGGGGGCAGACCCGTCATTCACTACATGTAGGCGTGTGCACACATACTGCTCCACCATGTTGGTAAAATGCTGCCTCCTGCTAAGACGTTCCATCTGAGCTGCTGGTGCTGCTGTTTGTTGTGGCGTGCTGACAAAGCTTTTCCACATTTCGGCCATGCTAACCCTGCCTTCTGAGGTGCTGGCGGTGCCCTGGTTGCGTTGGCGACCTCCTCCTCCTCCTCCTCTGCCTTGTGCTTCCACTGTGGCCCCGCTGTCAGATGGGAATGCCAGCAGCATGGCGTCTACCAGCGTGCGCTTGTACTCGCGCATCTTGCGATCGCGCTCCAGTGAGTGAATTAAGGACGGTACGTTGTCCTTGTAACGGGGATCCAGCAGCGTGGCCACCCAGTAATCAGCACAAGTTAGAATGTGGGCAACTCGGCGGTCGTTGTGGAGACACTGCAGCATGTAATCGCTCATGTGTGCCAGGCTGCCCAGAGGCGACGAAAGGCTGTCCTCTGTGGGAGGTGTATCGTCCGTGTCCTCTGTATCCCCCCAGCCACGCACCAGTGATGGCCATGAGCTGGCCTGGGTGCCACCCTGCTGTGAACATGGTTCCATCTCCTCCTCCAGCTCCTCCTCCTCCTCATCCTCCTCATCCTCCAGAACTGTGCCCCTGCTGGACAATTGCGTCCCTGGCGTTTGCGTGTGCAGGAACCCACCCTCGGAGCCCCTTGCGAATGACTGCCCTGAAAGCCTTGGAAATGTTACCTCTTCATCCTCCTCCTCCTCCTCATCCTGTGCCACATCCTCTTCCATCATCGCCCGAATTGTTTTTTCAAGGAGGCATAGAAGTGGGATAGTTAAGCTGAGAACGGCGTCATTGCCACTGGCCATGTTGGTGGAGTACTCAAAACAGCGCAACAAGGCACACAGGTCTCGCATGGAGGCCCAGTTATTGGTGGTGAAGTGGTGCTGTTCCGCAGAGCGACTCACGCGTGCGTGCTGCAGCTGAAACTCCACTATGGCCTGCTGCTGCTCGCACAGTCTTTCCAGCATGTGCAAGGTGGAGTTCCACCTTGTGGGCACGTCACATATGAGGCGGTGAGCGGGAAGGCCGAAGTTACGCTGCAGCGCTGCCAGGCGAGCAGCAGCAGGGTGAGAACGCCGAAAGTGCGCACAAACGGCTTGCACTTTCTGCAGCAGCTCTGACATATCGGGGTAGTTTTTAAGGAACCTCTGCACCACCAAATTCAGCACATGCGCCAGGCAAGGGATGTGCGTCAAACCGGCTAGGCCCAGAGCTGCTATGAGATTTCGCCCGTTATCACACACCACCAGGCCGGGCTTGAGGCTCGCTGGCAGCAACCACTCATTTGTCTGCTGTTCCATGCTCCTCCACAACTCCTGCGCGGTGTGTGGTTTGTCCCCCAAACAGGCAAGTTGTAAAACTGCCTGCTGTCGTTTACCCCTGGCCGTGCTGAAGTTGGTGGTGAAGGTGTTACGCTGTCCGGATGAGGAGGCGGTAGAGGATGAGGAAGCGGAGTAGGAGGAGTTACGAACAGGAGGCAAACTGAAGCGCCCTGCAATCCTCGGTGGTGGAAGGACATGCGCCAAATTGCTATCCGCCTCAGGCCCATCCGCCACTGCATTTACCCAGTGTGCCGTTAGGGAGATATAACGCCCCTGACCGTGCTTACTGGTCCACGTATCCGTAGTTAGGTGGACCTTGGCACAGATGGCGTTGCGCAGTGCACACCTGATATTTTCCCCCACTTGGTTGTGCAGGGAAGGGATGGCTTGCCTGGAAAAGTAGTGGCGGCTGGGCACGACGTACTGTGGGACAGCCACCGACATAAGGTTTTTAAAACTGTGCGTCTCCACCAGACGGAATGACAGCATTTCAAAGGCCAATAATTTTGAAATGCTGGCATTCAGGGCCAGGGATCGCGGGTGGGTAGGGGGGTACTTCCTCTTCCTCTCAAGTGTTTGGGAGATGGAAAGCTGAACGCTTCCACGGGACATTGTGGAGATGGTTGTTGGTGACCCAGGTGGTGGTGTTGCTGACAGATCGTCTGTTTGCGGGGTGGCAGGTGCCGGTATCACTACAGATGTGGCTGGAGCGGCCGAGACTGCAGCAGAAGAGGAAGCAGGATGAGCCAGAGACGTTTCTTGGTTTTGAAGGTGTGTACTCCACTGCAGCTCGTGCTTTGCACTTAGATGCCTGATCATGCAGGTTGTGCTCAGGTTGAGAAGGTTCATGCCTCGCTTCAAGCTCTGATTGCACAGGGTGCAAACCACTCGTGTCCTGTCATCAGCACATTTTCTAAAGAACTTCCACGCTAGAGAACTCCTTTGAGCTGACTTTGGTGCGCTCGTTCCCTTGCTGCGTTGGGCAGTAGCGGGCGTAGTGTCTAGGGCACGGCCGCTCCGCTTCTGCACCCTGCTCCCTCTTCTGCTGTGCTGGTGGCTCTGTGCGACCACCGCCTCTTCCTCCAAACTACTCAGGTCACCTGCATGACGTTCATTCCATGTGGGGTCGAGGACCTCATCGTCCTCCACATCATCTTCCACCCAGTCTTCACCCCTGCCCTCCTTGTCGGTCTCCACAATGCTGAACGCCGCAGCAGTTGGCACCTGCGTTTCGTCATCATCGGAGACGTGCTGCGATGATCCTTGCATGTACTCATCTTGAGAAATAAGTGGTTGGGCATCGCTGCACTCAATCTCTTCCACTTCTGGGGCAGGGCTAGGTGGATGGCCCTGGGAAACCCTGCTGACAGAGTCCTCAAAAAGAATAAGAGACTGCTGTATGGCTTGGGGCTCAGACTGCTGGCCTGATTTGCAAGGGGGTGAGGTGAAAGACGGTTGGACATTGGCTGCAGGTGCCAACTCTGACCTTTCTGCAGTAGACTGGGTGGGAGACAATGTGAAGGAACTGGAGGCACTGTCAGCAGCAAACCAATCTACTATCGCCTCAACTTGTTCTGGCCTCATCACTTCTAGGGGCGTTTGATGCCCTACCAAATACTGATGCAGGTTCTGTCGCCTACTCACACTTGAGGAAGGTGTTTCACTTGTGCGTGTAGCTGGCACAGATCGACCATGTCCTCTCCTTGCAACAGGAGCTCTACCAGCAGCACCACGACCCAGGCCACGGCCCTTATTTGACGGTCTCCTCATATTTCTGTAATTTAAGATCTTGCCCTAGAAAGGTTTTTATTGAATAGCGGAATAGAAAATATGATCCAAAAAAAGTGTATGTATATCACACGTACACAACCACACTAGGCCCCAATTACTATTGTTTGTACCCCTAAAAGGCTAGATGAGGAGTAGGGGGAGTATGGAACAGGCAGCACCCTCAAACCTTCAGAAGTATGAGATGAACCCCAACAACTTGGAAAGGTGGATCTCTCTCACACGTACCGACACAGACTATCCCGCAATTCAATTGATCCTCAAAGGTTTTTATTGAATAGCGGAATAGGAAATATGATCAAAAAAAGTGTATGTATCTCGCACGTACACAACCACACTAGGCCCCAATTACTATTGTTTGTACCCCTAAAAGGCTAGATGAGGAGTAGGGGGGGTATGGAACAGGCAGCACCCTCAAACCTTCAGAAGTATGAGATGAACCCCAACAACTTGGAAAGGTGGATCTCTCTCACACGTACCAACACAGACTATCCCCCAATTTAACTGATCCCCAAAGGTTTTTGATTAAATAGCGGAATAGAAAATATGATCCCAAAAAAGTGTATGTATATCACACGTACACAACCACACTAGGCCCCAATTACTATTGTTTGTACCCCTAAAAGGCTAGGAGTAGGGGGAGTATGGAACAGGCAGCACCCTCAAACCTTCAGAAGTATGAGATGAACCCCAACAACTTGGAAAGGTGGATCTCTCTCACACGTACCAACACAGACTATCCCCCAATTTAACTGATCCCCAAAGGTTTTTGATTAAATAGCGGAATAGAAAATATGATCCCAAAAAAGTGTATGTATATCACACGTACACAACCACACTAGGCCCCAATTACTATTGTTTGTACCCCTAAAAGGCTAGGAGTAGGGGGAGTATGGAACAGGCAGCACCCTCAAACCTTCAGAAGTATGAGATGAACCCCAACAACTTGGAAAGGTGGATCTCTCTCACACGTACCAACACAGACTATCCCCCAATTTAACTGATCCCCAAAGGTTTTTGATTAAATAGCGGAATAGAAAATATGATCCCAAAAAAGTGTATGTATATCACACGTACACAACCACACTAGGCCCCAATTACTATTGTTTGTACCCCTAAAAGGCTAGGAGTAGGGGGGAGTATGGAACAGGCAGCACCCTCAAACCTTCAGAAGTATGAGATGAACCCCAACAACTTGGAAAGGTGGATCTCTCTCACACGTACCAACACAGACTATCCCCCAATTTAACTGATCCCCAAAGGTTTTTGATTAAATAGCGGAATAGAAAATATGATCCCAAAAAAGTGTATGTATATCACACGTACACAACCACACTAGGCCCCAATTACTATTGTTTGTACCCCTAAAAGGCTAGGAGTAGGGGGAGTATGGAACAGGCAGCACCCTCAAACCTTCAGAAGTATGAGATGAACCCCAACAACTTGGAAAGGTGGATCTCTCTCACACGTACCAACACAGACTATCCCCCAATTTAACTGATCCCCAAAGGTTTTTGATTAAATAGCGGAATAGAAAATATGATCCCAAAAAAGTGTATGTATATCACACGTACACAACCACACTAGGCCCCAATTACTATTGTTTGTACCCCTAAAAGGCTAGGAGTAGGGGGAGTATGGAACAGGCAGCACCCTCAAACCTTCAGAAGTATGAGATGAACCCCAACAACTTGGAAAGGTGGATCTCTCTCACACGTACCAACACAGACTATCCCCCAATTTAACTGATCCCCAAAGGTTTTTGATTAAATAGCGGAATAGAAAATATGATCCCAAAAAAGTGTATGTATATCACACGTACACAACCACACTAGGCCCCAATTACTATTGTTTGTACCCCTAAAAGGCTAGATGAGGAGTAGGGGGAGTATGGAACAGGCAGCACCCTCAAACCTTCAGAAGTATGAGATTGTGTTCACTGTACCCCACAAAGATTGAGTTCACTGCACCCCACAATGATTGTGTTCACTGCACCCCACAAAGATTGTGTTCACTGCACCTCACAAAGATTGTGTTCACTGTACCCCCCAAAGATTGTGTTCACTGCACCCCACAAAGATTCTGTTCACTGTACCCCACAAAGATTGTGTTCACTGCACCCCAAAAAGATTGTGTTCACTGCACCCCAAAAAGGATGTTGTTCACTGCACCCCAAAAAGGATGTTGTTCACTCCACCCCAAAAAGATTGTGTTCACTGCACCCCACAAAGATTGTGTTCACTGCACCCCAAAAAGATTGTGTTCACTGCACCCCAAAAATGATTTTGTTCACTGCACCCCAAAAAGGATTTTGTTCACTGCACCCCAAAAAGGATTTTGTTCACTCCACCCCAAAAAGATTGTGTTCACTGCACCCCAAAAAGATTGTGTTCACTGCACCCCACAAAGGATTTTGTTCACTGCACCCCAAAAAGATTGTGTTCACTGCACCCCAAAAAGGATGTTGTTCACTGCACCCCAAAAAGGATTTTGTTCACTGCACCCCAAAAAGATTGTGTTCACTGCACCCCACAAAGATTCTGTTCACTGTACCCCACAAAGATTGTGTTCACTGCACCCCAAAAAGATTGTGTTCACTGCACCCCAAAAAGGATGTTGTTCACTGCACCCCAAAAAGGATGTTGTTCACTCCACCCCAAAAAGATTGTGTTCACTGCACCCCACAAAGATTGTGTTCACTGCACCCCAAAAAGATTGTGTTCACTGCACCCCAAAAATGATTTTGTTCACTGCACCCCAAAAAGGATTTTGTTCACTGCACCCCAAAAAGGATGTTGTTCACTCCACCCCAAAAAGATTGTGTTCACTGCACCCCACAAAGGATTTTGTTCACTGCACCCCAAAAAGATTGTGTTCACTGCACCCCAAAAAGGATGTTGTTCACTGCACCCCAAAAAGGATTTTGTTCACTGCACCCCAAAAAGATTGTGTTCACTGCACCCCACAAAGGATTTTGTTCACTGCACCCCACAAAGATTGTGTTCACTGCACACCAAAAAGGATTGTGTTCACTGCACCCCAAAAAGATTTTGTTCACTGCACCCCAAAAAGATTGTGTTCACTGCAGCCCAAAAAGATTGTGTTCACTGCAGCCCAAAAAGATTGTGTTCACTGCAGCCCAAAAAGATTGTGTTCACTGCAGCCCAAAAAGATTGTGTTCACTGCAGCCCAAAAAGATTGTGTTCACTGCAGCTCACACACAGAAAAATGGATGTGGATCACTGACACCTGCCTATCTCCAATCCCACACCACACAGCAATATCGATTGTAGTTTGTAGAACACAGTTTCCCTAAAATTCAGCAGACTTTGTCCCTAACAGGATTGAGAAGAGATCGTAGATCAGGATTGAGTGCAGATTCACCCCACCCCCCACACAGCAATATCGATTGTAGTTTGTAGAAGACACTGACCCTATAATTCAGCAGACTCTATCCCTAAAATGCCTACAACTCGCCCTGCCTAAACACTCCGACCTGTCCCTCAATTCTATCCGGACACAAATGGTTTTTTCCTGCCTATCTTTCCCTAATCAGCAGCCAGCACGTTGATGTGTGCTCTGTCCCTGAATCTAAGCAGCATAATGACGCCGCTGCGGCTGCCTCGAACTTATAAAGACTTGGTCACATGCTTCAGACGGCCAATCACAGCTACTGAGACATTTGCAGGCATGGCTGGGATGGCTTAAGGCACACCAGTTAAACGATTGTTGATTGGCTGTTGAAAGCCCGCCATGAAAAGAGCGCCAAAGCATGCAAAACCCGGAAATAAAACGACCGAACACGGATTTTTACCCGAACATACAGTAAAGTGTCCGTGTCCGTGTTCGGGTACAAAAAATCCAATTATTCGGTACGAACACGAATAATACAGTCCGTGTTCGCTCAACACTAGTCCTTTATTAAATCCTGGTTTTGGCTGTAACAGTTAATCTGGTGAACTCCTCGGCAGGCCAGTTTCCAATAGGGCTTGTTGCCAAGCCTCTTATCATTGTCATTATGCCTGCATCAAAAGAATGGGTCACTACTGAATCTAGATCACCCACATTTGATCCTGTTAGATAAGAAGAATGGGACACTGCAGTGTCCTTGGCAAGGTTTCCTGATGTATGACTGCCTCCTTATGATGAATACAATTTACCACAGTACCCTATATTAACCACTTGCCGACTGCCCACCGCAGTTTTACTGAGGCAGGCTTGCTCGGCTGCGTGAACCGACGTAGTACCACATCGGTCGCACGCGTGGTACTGGGGGGCGAGCGCCCGCTGCCGGCGACTTGCTCCTTCCCCCACTAGGCAGTGGGGAGGCCGATGCATGGGACTGGTGGCACTGATTGATTCTTCTATATAGGGTCACAGGTCTCTATGGTCGTTTCACAAGCCCCTGCCCCCACAGTTAGTAAACACTCCCCTAGGATTACATTTAACCCTTAGATCAACCACTAGGTTAATCTCTTCCCTGCCAGTGTCATTATTACAGTAACAGTGCATATTTTGAGCACTGATTACTGTAGTAACATCACTGGTCACCCCAAAAGTGTCAAAAAAGGTCAGTTAGGGGTCTGATCTGTCCGCCGCAATGTCGCAGTCCCACTAAAAATCGCAGACCCTCGCCATTACTAGTAAACAAATAAAAATAAATAAAAATGACATAAATCTTTCCCTTAGTTTTGAGACGCAATAACTTTTGCGAAAACCAATGAAAATACGCTTATTGCGATTTTTTTTACCAAAAATATGTAGCAGAATACAAATTGGCCTAAATGAATGAAAACATTTGATTTTTAATTTTTTTGGGGGGAATTTTATACAGCAGAAAGTTAAAAATATTGGGTTTTTTCAGAATTGTCACTTTTTTTTGTTTATAATGCAAAAAATAAAAATCGTACAGGTGATCAAATACTACCAAAAGAAAGCTCTATTTGTGGGAAAAAAAGGACATCAATTTTATTTTGGTGCAGCGTTGCACGACTACGCAATTTTCCATTAAAATAACGCAGAGCCGAATCCCAAAAAAGTGGCCTGCCCATTAAGGGGGCAAATCCTTCCGGTCCAGAATTGGTTAAAGGCTCATACACACTATAAGAAAATCGGGTAAATATTTTTGTCCAAAGAATTTTCGTATGATTTTCTTATAGTGTGTACAGAACTTTCTACAGACGATTCAGAATTTTTATACGAAAATTCTTGAAGGGACAAACTTCAACATTTTTCTCATATGGGAAAAAATTAACGATTTTCTTTTAATGTGTACCATTTTCTTACGATTTTTGTACAAGAAAAATCTGAAAAGAAAGACTGCGCATGATCAGAAACAATAAACAACAAAAAAAGCTTTCACCGTAAGAGAATTTTCGTAAGAAAATTATTTAATCGGTTCCGATTTGATGTGAAACAACGAGGAAAATCAGACAATCGTTTGCCCGATTTTCTTTAGTGTGTACCCCACTTAAGATAATAATCCTAGATTTTTTAACAGTTAAACAGAATACATTCACTGCATGTGTTTTTATATTTTATGTTTAGCTGCTTGCCTGGGTTTCAATTTGACCTTATTTTAACTTTTAGTAATTAAAGCATAGGAATTAGAGTATTTATAAACTTACCAAAATCCTATAGTTTGTTAAAGTAGAACTATAGGCAAAATGTGTTTTTCTATTTTGATAGACCAAGGAATGGTTATACCCCTGTCAGATTTTTTTTCATCTGTGTCCCATTTCCAAGATCCTTCACTTCCTGTTCCATAGCCAAACAGGAAAAGAGAGGAAATCGCTAAAAATTAAGTTTAATTAATTTCCTTTAGATTTACAAAAACTATGGAATAGGATGACCCACCTGAAAAATCTATTCAATTTACAGTATATCAAATCAAACGGGATCTTGCACTACATAGCTGATGGTAGATCTAAAGGATATTGTACAATCAGATTGTACAGAAATTAGGTGGAAGTAGCACAAGAGATGGTATAGTAATGAGGAAGGTGTGGTCCAGAGTGATGAACACGCCCTCCTCTGTGATGCAGAAAGGCAGTGCTTTGCTGGGATTTGATCTACAGGGAGTGATGGAATAAAAAAAAGCATTTTTAAAAATCCAAATACACAGATGAAAATTGAGATAAATGAAAGATAAGCATAGTGGGACGGCTGGGGCAGAAATTACATTACAAAAAGCTTCTATTTATTATGAAAAATGAAATTATGCCTGAAAAGGGGAATGTAGCCTTTTAAAACAATTGCTAACAAGTGACTGATAAAGTGTTACTAAAGGTAATTTATTAACTTAAAAGAATAAACATGTTGCATGCACCTGCTCTGTACAATGGTTTTGCACAAAGAAGCACCAAACTTCCTCTTCTGGGTTTCCCGCTGGTGATTTTGACTCCTCCGCTGCTCGCTATGGGGGCACACAGTGTGTGCTTCCTCCCAAGGGGGCTTAGTCCCACCCTCTGCTTCCTCACTGCATTTGATTCGCAGCAGAAGCCAATGGGGGCACACAGTGTATGCTTGCTTCCAGGCTGTGTGTGTCTGTGAAGCCTATAGACACAAACAGTGGAATGGTTAAAGAACAGGCTGAGGTCGATGCAGGAAGAGAGCAGGAGTAGTCAGAGGCAAGCCAGGTCAGTATTTCAAGAGCAGATGCAGGTAACAGGGAACAGGGCAATCACAGAATGCTGTATACGAGACAGAACTGATCCTAGGTACTGATCCAGCTTAAATAGCTCATTTGGCGCCTTCATCTGTCACAGGATATATTGGTTCGCCTGTGAATATGCAGATGCACGCACACGTTAGCACACGCTAACATGCCTCTTCTTTGGGAGGTTCGAGGAACCTGGACTTGCCTGCGGGCATTAACCTGTCTTCCGGCAGAGCCTTCCTGACAATAATGGAGGCATTAGAGAACCCCCCACAAATGAGAACAAACATTAAATATGGACCCCCATAATGGAGTAAAGAAAACAGCCTCCTCATTGGGAATACATGGAGTAACTTTGAATCCTCCTTCAATCACTAATGAGGATCCAGAAGTATTTAGGGAGCCCTCATAATAAAGGAGTAATTAGAGACTCTAATCCATAATTGCAAGGTGTAATCTCAGATCCTCAACTGGAATTCGGAAAACCCCTCCATACATACACGCACACACGCACACACGCACACACTTGCAGGTATACAGGGAAAATATTTAGAGATACCTTATCACTGAGGAGTGCTGGGGATAATAAGAGAGACCCCCCTCCCATCCAATTCTGACCCCCCCCCCCCTCAAGGGGAAGAAGACCCCTTTATAGAAGGAGTGCATGGGGGTAAATAGAAGTTACCTCCTCTCTTCCATCCAAGAATACAGACAGACACAGGGGGCATTCATCCAGGAATACAGGAACCACCCCTTCAAGTTAAAGGAGACCCATGAATAAAAGGACTGCAGGGGATGATAAGAGGGGATTCCTATCAAGGAATACAGACATCCCCCTCCCCCCCTCTGCAGATAAAGAAGACCTTCAGCTAGGAGGACTGCAAGGGGATAAAAAAAGGGGACTGGATCCAAGAATACAGGACCTCCCTTCCCTTTCCCCTCCAGTAACTCAGCTCTCTCCTCCCCCCTTAAAAGATGGCCCCTAGCTAGGAGGACTGCAGGAGGATGATAAGAGAGGATCCTCATCCAGGAAGTCAAATTTATTTCCCCTTTAGTTAAAGATAACCCCCAGCTAAGATGAATGCAAGGGGGCGATAAGAGGGGGCCACCATCCAGGAACCCCCTCCCTTCCCCCTCCAGTAAAAGAAGACCCAGCAAGGAGGACTGCAGAGGGTGATAAGAGGGGGCGCCCCTCAGGAACTCCCCTCCCCTCCCCCCAGTTAAAGAAGACCCCCAGCTAGGGGGACTGTAAGAGGTGATAAGAGGGGACCCCCTCAGGAACTCCCCTCCTTCCCCCTTCAGTTAAAGACAACCCCCAGCTAGGAGGACTGCAGGAGGGTTATAAGAGGGGACCCGAACACAGATAACCCTGCACACAGTCGCCCAGTAGAAAAAGACCACTGGACAAGAGGACTCCAGGGTACTGTCATGCCCCACCCCCCCCTTCCTCATGCGCACAACTCCCCCTGCTGGGGAAGGTGAATGGTGCGTATGGATAATGAATGAACACATTCACAGCTATGCACACACACACACAGCAGCCTCGGTCACATTGAGAAGAGGGTGGGGTGACTCCCAGTACTGAATGAGGAGGAAATCCTGCACTGAATAGTCATTGCTTTGATGGACATCTGGGTCTCTTGTTGCTGCCCCCACTCCTTGATCTTTGCTCCTTGCTGGGAGCAAACACTTTCACCCTCCTAGATGTAAGCAGAACAGCTGCTTTGGGCTTTGCACAGGGGGATGGCTGGAGGATCCAGTGGGGAGGGTGCCAATCATGTTCTTGTGCAGTGAGTTCTAGTGTGCACCCAGTGCCCTTTCTGCCCCCCTTTTCCTGGCGCCTCTCAATGTAGGTGCCCTCGGTGCACCCCTGCATACCCAACCCCCCCCCCCCCTCCGACCCCAGTTTCAGCCCTGCCAACCTGCATTGTTTTAATAGATGCACAAAAGGCCTTTGATGGGGGAGGGTGGGGTGTTGGAGCTTTTATGAGAATCCCTCTCTCAGATTGGCCTTGGCCTCAATATAGTACAAATATTGTCATTTTATCATAATACAACTGCATTGGTTCTCTCTTCAGTCTTTTTGCAACATAAAAAAAAAGGAAAATGTGCTGACAATACACACGGCCAAGAAAATGGAAAATTGTTTTCAGACACTCACAGTAATTTTCTTTTCCTGGTCATGCCTCATGTCAGCATGAACCAGCCATATATAGTCTAGTTTAGGAATACAGCTGCGGGCTGGTCTCTCTTAATTTATCATCTACTTAGTGATGGCCCTTGAGGGGTCGAAAGGCAGAGGTGACCCATTGTTAACTGACATGAGGTAGAGCCAGGAAAGAGAAATTACAGTAAGTATCTGAAAACTATTTCCATTTTCCCCTCACTGACTGTCCTTATGTCAGGGTATAAGATTCTGGCAGTTTAGTGACAGTCTTCCACAGCTTTATAAGTGCTGGTAATGTCTAATTTGGCATCTGTGAGGTAACGAATCACAAGTGCATTTGCAATAGCAATGCTAAATCAACCCCAAGAAGTCATGATAGGAGCACAAAGTTGAATATTCACTCATAAATGACTCCAATTGTTTAGACTAATTAATTAAACATTTAAAGCCTTGTAAACATGAGTATCGGACAAATGATTGCCCATTCTTTTTTTTTTTTTCTTGCATGCTAGTCTCATATCAAAAATTAAGAGGTTCCTAACTTACATAAATTTTGGTACGGTAGAATCCAACTTCAGAAATGATGTAATGTGTTGTATTGTAATGTTTTCTTTCATTTCTAAGCATGTGTGATCTTACTCTTCTAATTTTTTTTTTTGGGACAACAACTGTGCTAATTAAACAAAAAACATTGTACGGGAAAAACTTTCGTGTTTGTCCCTCTGGATAATATTGTATGACCTGTGGTAATCAGCTCTCGAAAGCTGTGTACTAACAATCAGATTATTATCGTACAATCACTTTAAAAGCGGTATTCTTTGTCCAGTTTTCCGATCATGTGTAGTAGTCTTAAGTGTTGCCCCTTATTTACTGTAACTCTGCTTTCTGAATCTGACACATAATCTTGTGTCATAGTTAATAAATAATTCCACAAAACTGTCATAATCTAAGACAGAATACAGTATTTAGATTCTTGGAAAAACCCAATGTGACTGTTTCTGTTTGAATAAACCTACCATCACAGCAAACATTATTAGATAAAGCAAGTTATGGTCTTAATGGTATTATGATTTCACCAGATTACATCACTGCTGTTGTAACATTATGTATAGGTTAAACTATTTTAGCAGTGCGTGAAAAGAGAAACAAACTCAGACATACTGAAGAAGTGTATGCATTTATTTAACCACTTAAGCCCCGGAAGATTTTACCCCCTTCCTGACCAGGGGGTATTTTGCGATTCGGCACTGCGTGACTTTAACGGACAATACGTGCAAAGCTGTACCTAAACTAATTGACATCCTTTTTTTCCCACAAACAGAGCTTTCTTTGATCACCTGTGTGATTTTTTTGATCATGCACTATAAACAAAAAAAGCGTCAATTTTGCAAAAATAGCAATATTTTTCACATTTTTTTATATGAAATTCCCCCCCAAAAAAAGTTTTAACATTTTCGGCCAATTTGTTTTATGCTACATATGTGTGGTAAAAAAAAAATCGCAAAAAGCGTATTTTGATTGGTTTGCGCAAAAGTTATTGCGTTTACTAACAAAGGGAAAGATTTTTGTCATTTTTTTTTTTAAATGCGTAATGGCGGCGATCTGCGATTTTTTTTTGCGGGACTGCGACATTGGGGCGGACAGATCGGACCCTTGACTGACATTTTTGACACTTTTGGGGTTACCAGTGACATTTCTACAGTAATCAGTGCTATACATATGCATTGTTACTGTAAAATTACACTGGTAGTGAAGGGGTTAACTTTTTTTGAGAGGGAGGGGCTGTGTGTGTCCCTAGGGGCGTGATTCTAACTGTTATTGGCTGTGGCTTGGGCTGTAGGACCAATGATCAATGGTCCTACATAGTAGAACCGTGTGATCATTGTTTCTACATAGGGGAGAATGACAGGCGGCTTGTTTACACTACCCGCCTGACTTTCTCCCTCTGCAGCAGCGATCGCAAAGTGACCGGCGGACATCGGGTCCGCCGGTCACACACGCGGGGGGTCCGTGACCACGCGGGAGCGGGAGCGCGCCTCCGGGGGCACGCACTCGCTCCCTAGACCCTCACAGGCTAGCGACGTAGATCTACGTCACTTTGCCTGTGAGGGGCTGACTGCCGACGTAAATAGTCGTGCGGCAGTCGGCAAGTGGTTAAAGAGTTACATATGAAAATAATACATATACTGTATTTTCTGATGTATAGGACTACTTTTGAACCTCAAAAAAATCCCCCAAAGATGGGGGGTCGTCTTATGCGCCGAGTATAATATCTCCAAGGTAACCTAAGTATAAGTATTACTGGTAGATGTAATCTCTCAAGACACTGGCTGTCTGGGAATCCTGTACCGGTATACCGTATGTACCGTAGCTTTGGCTACATACAGTGTACCACGCTGAGCCAATCAGGGAGAGCTATGTATTCTATTATTAAATGCAAAGCCTGCTCGGATTGGCGGAGTAACATCAGCCCGCCTCTCTGACTCTGCCAATCCGAGCAGGCTTTGCATTCAATAATAGAATACATCGCTCACTGTGATTGGCTCAGCGCGGTATACTGTATGTAGCCGAAGCTATGATACATACGGTATACCCGTACAGGATTCCCACACAGCCAGCGTCTTGAGATTATATCTACTGGTAATAATTATATTTAGGGTACCTTGGAGATATTATGAGAGATTACATGTATTACAGTACTTGGGGTACCTTGGAGAGCTATGAGAAATCTGATGTTTTTCAATGGTGTTGCCTTGCTTCGGAAGGGGGGTAGTCTTATACAGCGAGTATAGCCCAAAACCTATGTTTTAACTTGAAAATTAGGGGGGTCGTCTTATACGCCCAGTCATCTTATACGCCGGAAAATACGGTAATGAGAAAGTAACCTAGCTTTTATTGAGTGTTCTGTACAAGAAAACCCCATGTCTTGCACTCGTATCGATGACCTTCAAGCATGTGCTACACCAATCAAAAATCCTGAAATGGGACTAAAGATCAATTGGACACTGTCTGCTTTTTACCCAAAGGATGGCAACACATGACATGCATTTGTAACCCATTGAGGGAAAGACAGGAAGCGCCACCTGCGTGTGGTATTAGTATAAACAATTTATTTGTCGAGATACAAAACACTGACAAGATATAGGTTAAAAAAATGATCTTCTGTAGTGTGGTGTCACTCAGGTCTCTCCTAATGTCCTTGCACTGTATCCACGGGCTGTGGAAGTAAAGTGAGGTCTGTAGTCTCTCCTGTAGCCACCAGGAAGTCCAATAAAACCAGTGTTCATCAAATTATGTCACCGGAAGTGGGGAGATTTTAATCGGCAATTAAAATTAAACCTACATCTTGTAAACATTTCGTATCTTGACAATTAAATTGTTTATACTAATATTAAACTCAGGTGGCACTTTCTGTCTTTTCCTCCTTTGCTTCATTACACAGAGATGGCCTTCTTTGAGGATAACTGCTGCTATTAATTTATTACATGGACTCGTGGACTCTAAGTTCAAGTTTTAGCAGTACTGCTAATGGACTACAATATTGTCTGTTCTGAATGTGCCTTAGTACTATTAATCTACATGTATACATTGTCTTTGCGCCACCAGTTACTGTATTGTCTGTCATTTTTAACCAATTACACATGATGCAAATAATGAATGGCAAGGTTACATTTTCCCCTTGACCACTGCATTGCAAGTTATATTCTATAAATGTGCTCTTATTTTGCTTTAATTGGTGAGCTGTTATTGACTTTAGCACTCATCTAAACTAACAAGAAGCTTTCTTGACAAGTGTTAACTATTTCACTTCAATGACAGTTGCTCAAAGTACAATTCACATGGAAAGAAGCTTCTAAAAATGCAGGATCTTGGTCAAAAGCTGTCTAGAGTGACAGACCTTCTGCTTAATCGACTGCTAGCAGAGGTGTCATGTCTTCACAAAGGTGTCCTGGGACTGCTCCAGAAAATCATTTGAACATTCAAATTACTGGGGTAAAGGAAATAATATTTATAGAGATATGGTTATTTTATCAGGTTTATCACTCTTTTTTTCAGTACTTTCAAGGATCATGCATCCATTAATGAACTGTAGAGATTTGCAGACTGTGAAAGCTGTTTAATAAATAGTTTAGGTTCCAAAGATTTTAAGGTGGGTTCATGGAATGGCTAGTTTATCTGAGCCTACTGGGTGTTTTAGGAAGGAAAATGAAAATTATTGATTTCTGTGAATATACATATAGTTTTTAATATTCACATTGGGCTAACTCAGACAGATTAAAGCAAAAGCACAGTGAAACTGCTGAAAAACTGTATTCATCTTTTATTAAAAAATAAAGGATATTCAACTGAGTAAAGGACTGTGAAAGTTGCAATGATCAAATGCAACCAGTAATGCTAAGAAAATGCAAAAGGTTTTAAATTTAAATTTGTTCAGTAGCAATGTAAACATTCCATCTTGATTGAAAAATTAACTTTAAAGTGTTTCTCTAATACAAAGAGACGAAGGAGAGCATTCATGCTCGGATTTCAGGGGAATAGAAAAATAACCTTTTTTTGCTGGAAAAATAAAGGTAATTGTTTTTCTTCCATTTGAAAAAATAAAGGTTATCATTTAAGATAGTCAGGGAAATTGGTCTTTCTTCCCAGCATTGCAGCATTAAAGTGTAACTCCACTTTTGTTGAGAAAAAAACATTCCCCTTTGGGTGATCAATGTATCTTGCAAGGATTATAACAATCTTTGTTGCAGATTCCTACCTTTTATTATTCTGAAGGCATCCCTGTTTGTTGCTCTGTGCCTCTGTGCTGAGTGAGTCTAATGGGAGTGGTTTCATAATTATTAATCAGCTGTGCAGCTGCAGAGCACTAATGAGGACGTCTGCTGGGCCTGCATCCCTTTAAAGTTGTTCCTAATTGGAGTATGTCACCAAAAAGGGCATTTTTGTTGCAGGGGATGCCTGAAATCAGACTTGTATCTTAGGCAGACTTCTGGGAAAATGAATGAGCCAATCATACAAGCAGGAAATTATGTTTCCTGACAGACTCCATGGCAGCATATTTATCGGGTTTGGCCCCGCCTCCAAACCTACCCATAGGACATCACTCCCATTAATCTTTGCACCTGTTAAGCACACGTGTTCCTTTTTTGTCCACCAAAGGATTACCTGTATCCTATCTGAAGATGGATCCCGGGAGATGGATGTCTCTACCAATCGGGTATGGAGTTCTCCAATAACCCCCAGCTGCTGCGGGGTATGGAGTAGGGGCGAAGATGCATGCAGCCTTTGGCCAAAAAGCCCAGCTGCTGCGGGTGGCCGGTACCCTAAAGTGACAAAAAGTCCGGTGTGTGTGATCATCCATCCCTGGTGGCAGCGGTTTGTGAGTATCCCTTTGTTTGAATACCTCCATGGCAGCTATGCTTGTTTATACTTATGGACAATATTGCTTATGTGTTTATCTTTTGAGAATCTTACTTGTTCCCTGGTGGCTAGCGGTCCGGGGGCGATCAGTGATCACTTCCTGGTCGGCCGCCGGTTCGATGCGTAGTGCGCATGCGCGGGCGCCTCGAGAACGAGGCTTGGTTCTCGCGCATGCGCGGTAGCAAAGCGGCGCATGCGCAGGGATGTTTTCAGGCGGCGATCGCTGATGATGTCATGGGGCGCCATATTTTAATCTCCTAAGCTGTCAGCAGTGTCTGTGTGTATACACTGCTGATAAGGAGATGCACTGTGTGCTGCCAGCTGGTTTCTTGGAGGTGTCCTTACTGCTGCATCGCTCCCGCTCTGCTTCGAGCCCACCTGGTTTCCTGGTGAGTAGCTGGTCCCCAGTTTGGGAGCCCCCCCCCCCATTTTTGTTTGCTTCCTTTCTGATATCGTTGTCCGGCTCATCCCTGTAGGTCAGCACCAGAATGGAAGCCTCTCTGCCCTCCGGTGGTCAGCCCACCCTTAACAGGTATAAGGGGCTTTTCAGGATGGGGGTGTGGGTTTCGGGGGGACTGGAACTCAGATGTTCCTAGCTTCCTGTTTGTCTCTCCTTTTGTTTTCTTATTGTTTAAGCCCTTCTCATTCAGAGACTCGGCACTCCTTCCAAAGGAGTGAAAGGCGTTCAAGTTCCCACCACCGGCACTCTTCTCAGAGGTCCCCATCGGGCTCCCTTCGCCATAAGAGAGCGTCCACATCAGCCAGTCACTCAAGAAAACCTGAAAAAGCAGGTTGTTGGGGCTGTGGTGCTCGTGTCCCTGAAAAGAAGTCCCTGTGTGACAGGTGTTTTTCCCAGGCTGCTGGAGAAAGGGATACTTCTGACCAGCGTATTGAAGCCCTGGTCAAAAGGGTAGTGAAGGACTCTTTAGCCGAGATGAGTGTCAGTCAATCCCAAGGCTCTACAATGGCTCCTCCAAGCCCTTCCCCTGCAATGCTTCATCCGCAGGAAGACCTGGAGTCTGCCCATACAAGCCATCAGTCGGCGCTCTTGTCGGGTAGCGACTCTGAAACTGAGGACCCCTGTCTTGGGTTTGAGTACGCCTTAGTTCCTTCCTTGGTAAAGGCGGTTAGGGAGACCTTGAATTGGGAGGAGTCAGCTGTTCCCCCTCCCAAACAGAAGAAATATTTTAAACAGCTCAATAAGGAGCGTGTTAATTTTCCCTTCCTGGGAGAGCTGGGATAAATTATCACAGAGGAGTGGAGTAAGGTGGAACGGAAAAATTCCTTAGTCTCCAAAATGTCCAAATTATATCCGTTTAAAGAGGAAGATGTTAAAAATCTTGAATCCCCTCCTCTAGTGGACGCATCAGTAATGAGGCTGGTAAAACACGTGACCCTTCCCCTGGAGGATACGGTCTCGTTCAAAGATCCGCTGGATCCAAGAATGGATTCAGACTTGAAAAGAATTTATCTGACGGAAGGTATGGCTGCCCTAGCCTTGGCCGCTCTATCTAAGGCTATGGAGTCATGGGCTGACGTGGTGGATGAATCCGTCAGGACAGTCTCGGAAGAGGTTGCCAGGAGTTCCCCAATCCAAGAACTTAGACTGGCTTTGTCGTTTCTTGGGGAGGCTTCCATAGATCTGATCTGCCTGTTGGCCAGAGTTATGCTGTCCTAAGTCACAGCTAAGAGGGCCCTATGGCTTCGTCCTTGGGTTGCTGATCCGGCATCAAAACAAGTCTGGTGCCATATTCCCTTTGAGGGGTCCTCCCTTTTCGGGAACAAGCTTGATGAGGCCATAACTCGGGCTACGGGCGGGAAGTCTGGGTTTCTTCTTCAGGATAGGCGCCAGTTTAATGTAAAGAAGGGGCAGCCTAATAGGAAGTTTGTTCCAGATCGAGCCAGGGAGGCTCGCACATACAGGTCTGGGCGAGAATTTAACAGAAATTGGAGGTCCAGACAATCTTTGAAGAATGTCTCCTCCGGGGACCGCGAGCACACTAAGTCCTTTTGAAGTTGGGCCCGCTCAGGCATGCCGAGTGGGAGCACATCTACTCTCCTTCCGTCATGTCTGGGCGGCTTCGATTCGAGACCCCTGGACCGTCAGGACGGTGTCTTCAGGTCACAAGTGGGTCTTCAAAGAGATGCCAGGTTCAAGATTCCTGCCTACTGCCCTACCATCCTCAGTAGAAAGATGTCAAATTTTACTTTCTTACATCGAGTCTCTCATTGCTCAAGGGTCTGTCATCTCCGTTCCAGAGTCTGAGCGAGGCCAGGGAATATACTCTCCGCTCTTTCTGGTTCAAAAGAAAAACGGGTCATGGAGACCAGTCATAGACCTAACTTTCTTAAACCAGTTTATAAAGAAAGAGAGATTCAAGATGGAGACCCTGCTATCCATACAACAAGCAGTTCAGCCGGCCGATTGGATGGTGTCCATCGACCTGAAGGACGCCTACTTTCATGTCCCTGTGGCAGAAGATTTTCAAAAGTATCTCCGGTTTGCAGTGGGCGGTTCACATCTACAGTTTATCTGTCTCCCATTCGGGCTCTCCACATCTCCACTGACATTTTCAAAAATCTTATTGGCCGTGGTAGCCCTGTTGAGAACGAGAGGTATTCGGCTCCATCATTATTTGGACGACCTCCTCCTGTTGTCTCAAAACAAGGATCAACTGGTAGATCATCTAGGACAGGTCGTGTCCACTCTCCAGAGTTTCGGCTGGCTACTGAATGAAGAGAAAAGCCTCTTGACTCCAACACAGTCCCTTGTTTACCTTGGCGCTCTGTTCGATACGGAAAGGCGACAATCTCTCTTCCAGTAGAGAAGATAGGTACAGTTCAGGACAGAGTTCGCTTTGCCCTCTCGTCTTCTCATCTTCAGGCACGCCAATGCCTGAAGGTGATCGGGACTATGGTCGCAGTAGTCCCCATGGTGAAGTGGGCCCTGTGGAAGATGAGACCCTTTCAGAAGGGATTCCTGCAACAGTGGGATGTATGGCACCTGGATCAACCTATCTTTCTGACTCCAGCCATGAGAGCGAGTCTCCCTTGGTGGTTGTGCAAAGATCACCTGCTGAACGGCCACTCACTGAGACCAGCTCCATGGGTAGTGATCACCTCGGACGCCAGCAACATAGGCTGGGGTGCCCACTGACTGTCGGAGGTGGCTCAGGGCAGGTGGAGTTTTCCTACTCAAGGGATAGTGTCCAATGTCCTGGAACTTCGGGCAGCATTTCAAGCCCTTTGGGCGTTCTCTCATCTGACAAAGGGTCTACCTGTCATGCTACGACTGGACAACACCTCAGCAGTAGCGTATGTGAGGAGACAGGGAGGAACGTGCAGCTGGTCCCTATTAAGGGAAGTGGAGCCGATCATGTCATGGGCACAAAGAAATCTCTCAGATCTGTTGGCAGTCTATGTTCCAGGAATCCAGAATGACCAAGCGGACTTTCTGTCCAGAGTAGACCTGGACAACAACGAGTGGTCCCTACACAGAGAAGTATTCAATTGGATTCTGTCGTTGGGGTTCTCCCCAGAGGTCGACCTCTTCGCCTCCCTCTGCAATCACAAGCTACAGAAATATTACTCAAGGTTCAGGGATCCCCAGGCATTTGGGGTGGATGCCCTCTCAGATCAGTGGAGGTTTCACAGAGCGTACGCATTCCTGCCAGTTCCGATAATCTTACAATTTCTCCGGAGACTCAGGTCAGAACCTGTAGAAATAGTGGCGGTGATTCCCTTCTGGCCCAACAGGCCATGGTTTTCCCTTTTGACTCTTCTCAGTGTCCAAGACCCAATTCCACTACCCACCAGACCAGATCTGCTGTCCCAGGGGTTGGTGCTCCATCCATGCCTGGCTCGTCTACATCTGAGGGTCTGGATGTTGAAAGGAGGAGATTACAGTCATTAGGTTGTCCTGAAGATGCAATTTCTACGGTCCTCAGTGCCAGAAGAGACTCGACAAATAGGGTCTACCAAAGAATCTGGTCAAGATTTTCCTCACAGTTGGCTGCAAGGCCTGATCCTCAATCTTCCATCAAGATTCAAGATGTGCTGACCTTCTTGCAATCAGGTCTGGATCTCCCTCTTTCTGTGAGTTCCCTCAGGGTCCAAGTATCGACTATCTCGGCCTTCACGGGTATCTCCTGGGCTAGTCATGCCTTGATACGACAGTTCTTTAAGGGAGCAGTGAGAATTAGGCCTCAAAGAAAGCCTAGGTTTCCCAAGTGGGACCTTCCTTTAGTGCTGGATTTTCTTTCAAATCGTATTCAGGACACGTCTGAGCCCCTTACCATCAAGGAGCTTACTTTGATCACAGTCTTTCTGGTAGCTGTAACTTCGGCTAAGAGGGTATCAGAAATTGGGGCCCTCGGGGCACAAGAGCCCTTCCTGACATTCTTTCCTGATAGAGTGGTTCTTATCCCCATGTTGGATGCGAGAAGGAAAGTGACCTTTGTTTTCCACAAAAACGTTGAAATTGTGTTACCGACTTTCAGACAAGAGGAAGACTCTCTGGTTCATTCTCTGGATGTTGGTAATTGCATCAGAAAGTATCTGGAAGCAACATCTTCTTTCAGGAAATCAGAGTATCTTTTTGTTGCCTTTTATGGTAAAAACAAAGGCTCTAGGGCCTCTACGAGATCTATCTCCTCATGGATCATTCAAACCATCCAGTGGGCTTATAGGGCTAAGGGCTTGACCCCTCCAACAGCAGTTACGGCTCATTCAACGCGGAGCGTTGCTACTTCCTGGGCAGTTTCCAGACATGTAGCTCCTGACGTAATCTGTAAAGCAGCGGCATGGTCTTCTATTAATACATTTCTGTCCCACTACTGTGTTGAGCCAGCGGCTCTCTCTTCTGTAAATTTTGGTTTACAAATCTTGTCTGTTGACAAAGTGAATTAAACTTTTTTCTGTTCAGCACCTGCCCACCCTATGTGTACGGCGAGTTATTTCCCGATACGTATGCTGCCATGGAGTCTGTCAGAAGAACGGAAAATTTATATCAAATACTTACCGTCATTTTCCTTTCCTGATGGACTCCATGGCAGCAGGAGTTCCCTCCCGAATTCTGTGGAGGATAGTTACAGAACACGTGTGCTGAACAGGTGCAAAGATTTATGGGAGTGATGTCCTATGGGTAGGTTTGGAGGCGGGGCCACACCCGATACATATGCTGGCATGGAGTCCATCTGGAAAGGAAAATTACGGTAAGTATTTGATATAAATTTTCCGTTTTCTGGGGTGTGGTCAGTACACATTCTGTATACAGAACAGCTCCATGTAGCCATATTGCATTGAATTTTCAGAAAATTAGAACAGCTGCAGATTGAAAAGGAAAGGTAATTTTTAAAAACATTCAATCACAATATGATTTGTGTCACAATTGTATATGCTATATTATATTTTAAATCTGAACACAGCTTGCTATGGGGGCATTTGTAAGAGAGGAGGAGCAGACAGCATAGGTGGGGAGCCACCAAAGAATAGGTAAGGGACCGTTCTGTGCAATATTATGGCATAAAGCAAGTATATCATGTTATAAATACTATTGCTGAATGCTGATATAAATATTGTGCTGACTTGTCAATTGGTTTGACATTCACTAAATAGAAATGATACTGCATTGTGAAATGATAAACACCCAACATGTTCTCTTTTTTATTAAAACACTGTTTCCTGTTTTAATTTTTATTTATTTAAATATTTGTTTATTTATTTATTTTCTGGTGCCACAGATCTCTAGCCTCTTTCAGTCACTTCCTGCCTATAAGAACTTACTTCAAATTTGGCCCTGAACAAAATTGCTTTGGACTGGTTTTCTGGTAGTTACAGGGAAACATTTGTGATCAAAGGAGCTTCCAGTCTACAGCAGGGGCGGACATGACAGAGTGACACCACAGAGTAAAATTGGGGGACAGTTGTCACCCTATAAAAGGAACTACCTAAACAAGGACATCCATGAGTTTTTTTGGAGTTAGTATTAGATCCCCTTTTATTCTATTTTATTTGTTTAATATGGCTGCAAAAATGTTTCTCATGCTGCTAACACAGTTTTTTTTTTAGTGCATCGGTCTGAGATGTTCCAGTAATATTCTACTAATCGGAAACAAAGACAAATGGAAAATGTCAGGAAGCCCACAGATACATAGATATTTCCTCAAGTCTGAGGTTGGGTTCTAAAATTCTTTGGATGATTTGCTGGACTGCTAAGACATACTAGGGAGGGATTTAGTAAATGAGTAGAGATTTTTCACTTAGCAAAGTGAATGTTTACTAAAGTGATGTGCTCACTTTAATCATTCAATCATATGCTTGAAATGCTCTTGTGTTTTTTTTTCCCTTACACATGATTGAGAATTTACAGTAAAGTGAAGACATCTTTACCCTATTTACTATCCTCAGTGACTTTCACTTTGTGAACAGTCTCTACTTATTTACTAATTCAATTCAATGTGCTACTGTGCTAACAAAGACAGTGGCTATTTTTATACTTCCTTTTACAGAGTTATAAAAGATTCAGGTCTTATCAACACATACATTTTCCAACTTGCAGGAAAAGCTCTTTTAATGCACACCTCAGATAAATGGACCAAATATGTACATTTTCTCATTTTATTTATGCTAATTTGTCTGAGGTTTGAGTGTAGTTTATTTTGTGTTTAAATATGTCATTATTCGCCCATGAATTAACAACACAGTAATATTTATAAAACAATATTTTCTTTTGTGTATTTTACATTCTGTACTCTAAATTAATAAAAGGTGCTTTTAACTTTGAATATAGATATGCAAATAAGTTGTAAAGAACAGGCTCTATAGCTTACAGATGTCTACACATTTATAATTGTACATAAATTTAGATTTTTATTTGCATTATGTACATTCAGCTCCATAAATACTTTAAGGGATAAAGCTGTTAATTAATTAAAATGTTGAAAGAACAGCGAAAGATCATTAAAAACATATGCATATGCAGTGTACCTAACATAAAAAGCAATATAAAAAAACTAGCAGGCCAATAGCTTCCAGACATACAGCTGGCCAGAAAACGTTTATTACACTAAACTCCAGAAATTCTAACAGAGGTTAATAGTGCTGTAAAATTTCACTGCAGCAAAAGCTTAGACAAAATAATATATGGACAAGGACTTTGGTAAATAATTATACAAATACACAATATGCAGGCAATAGCAAGCAACAGAAAAATGGAAACTAAATAGAAACTGAAATTGTTCAAACGTGTGTGTACGTTATGTCTACTAATTTCAAAATGTACATGTTTTGACTTAAAGGAGATTTATAGTGTTTTGTATGTGTACATAAAGCAACAGTATAAGGTCCAAACATGGTGGGGGCGGGTTAAATGACACCCATGGTTCCCATCAATACAGGTTGAGGGGCTCCAGGAAATGTGTTTGGCACAGAGGTAGCTGGTTGTTCAGTGTTTCTCTGGGATTAGTCCTGGTACTTCATTAAGTCCTAGGGCATCATAAAGACTGTGGAGGGATGAAGTCTCAAACTTGCAGAATTCAAATACAGATTTTCCTAGTACTTTCTGAACATGATGATGTCATCCAGTAGCCCCGCCCCTATGTGTTTCGCCATCAGGTCACATGACCCAGAGATTAAATGTAAAGGGGCAGGGCTACTGAATCATGCCATCACATTCAGGAAGTACTAGGAAAATCAGTGTTTGAACTTTGCAAAACCGCCGATGTACAGTATACAGTTTTCAATATATGGTACACAGGCGATTTTAACTGGGTGCTGGTAAACACCTAAGCAATGTGAGTCATATTTTTGTGGAGTGTGTGAATAAAGTGTTAGACTAGATAGTGCTTTATCTTTCAAACTTTTTTATGTGGAGGCGAAAGGAGAGAAAACGTTTAAAGGACAATTATCTGCATATAAAGGAGAAATCTGTGACCAGTTGTGGAGGGAGTATATAAACATTCCTAGGACCACTGGGGGAGTGCTGTGGAGAACTACAAACCCATTTAAATGGAACAAATGCTGATTTTTACCTTACATATGTAAGGTCAAAATATTCAGGCGAGAGCACAACTGATGGTTGTGCACATATGAAGACTGCAGCACAGATTATTTAAAGGAATCACAGGTGAATGGGCACTAGAAGCCTTGTTGATTTGATTTCATATAGAGACATATGATTTTCATTTTGGGGGCCATTTATTGTTTGATATAACATATACCCATATACGTTGCTCAAAAAAAAAATAAAGGAACAGTTTGAAAACACATCAGATCTCAATGGGGAAAAATATCAGACTGGTTATCTATACTGATATGGACTGAGTAATGTGTTAGGAACAAAAGGATGCCACGTCATTTGATGGAAATGAAAATGATCAACCTACAGAGGGCTGAACTCAAAGGCACCCCTAAAAATCAAAGTAAATAAAAATGATGCAGCAGGCTAGTCCCTTTTGCTGAAATTTCATTGCAGCAACTCAAAATGGTACTCAGTAGTTTTTATGGCCCCCACATTCTTGTATGCATGCCTGACAACATCAGGGAATGCTCCTTATGAGATAACCGATGGTGTCCTAGGGTATTTCCTCCCAGCTCAGGGCCAGGGCATCACAGAGCTCCTTAACAGGCTGAGGTGCAACCTGGCGGCATTGGATGTACTGAAACATAATGTGCCAGAGGTGTTTTATTGGAATTAGGTCAGACAAGCATGGGGGCCATTCAATGGTATCAATTTCTTCATTCTCTAGGAACTGGCAGAATACTCTCACCACATAAGGCCAGGCATTATCGAGCACCAGGAGGAATCCAGGACCCATTGCACCAGCATAGGGTCTGACAATGGGCCCAAGGATTAACATTCTCCACGGCTTCTCCAGACCCTTTCAGGTCTATCACATGTGCTCAGTGTGAACCTAGTCTAATCTGTGAAAAGCACAGGGTGTCAGTGGCGGACCTGCCAATGTTAGTGTTCAATAGAAAATGCCAATCAAACTCCACGGTACAGTGAGCACAGGGCCCACTAGAGGACATCGGGCCTTCAGGCTACCCTCGTAAAATGTGTTTCCAATTTTTTGATCAGAGACATTCACACCAGTGGCTGGCTGGAGGTAATTTTGTAGAGCTCTGACAGTGCTCATCCTGTTCCTCTGTGCACAAAGGAACAGATACCAGACCTGCAGATGGTTTAAGGACCTTCTACGGCTCTGTCCAGCTCTCCTAGAGTAACTGCCTGGCTACTGGAATCTCCTCCATGCTCTTGAGACTGTGCTAGGAGACACAGAAAACCTTCTGGCAATGACATGTATTGATGTGCACTCTCCATCCTGTAGGAGTTTGACTGCATGTGCAACCTCTATAGCAGTGATGGCGAACCTTGGAACCCCAGATGTTTTGGAACTACATTTTTCATGATGCTAAACTACACTGCAGAGTGCATGAGCATCATGGAAAATGTAGTTCCAAAACATCTGGGGTGCCAAGGTTCACCATCACTGCTCTATAGGGTCCAGGTATCACCTCATGCTGCCAGTAGTGACACTGACCCTAGCCAAATGCAAAACTAGTGAAAAACAGTCAGAAAAAAGGTGTAGGGCAAATAAATGTCTGTGGCCTCCACCTGTAAAACCATTCCTGTTTTGGGTGTGGTCTCATTGTTGCCCATCTAGTGCACCTTTTGTTAATTTCATTACCACCAAAGCAGCTGAAACTGGTTAACATCCCCCTCTGCTGCTTAACTGACCAGATCAATACCCCAGGAGATTAAATGACTTGACGCTATACTCTGATTAAAAAAAAATTCATTAAATTTTTTTTGAGCAGTGTATATTTTTTTAAGGTATATGGTTCCTTCTTGAAGGGCCAGTACATAGCAATTTAGCACTGCACTACTTTTGTATTAGAGTTGTATACATGGTTATATGAGAGGGTGAAGGACTATAGCAGCTACTTTTTTTATATTTATTATTTAAATTGCTGTTCCATAGCTCATAGCAGCTCGCAAGTAATACCGTATTAATAGAGGTGTCAGTAACAGCAAGACAATACAAGGAAAGGCATCTGGAGCACAAGACAAGAGCTATGTAGCTCATACTTTCATAAGCCCAGAGCTCTGGGCTTGTGATGCTCAATTAGAGCACTACAGCCAATCAGACATGAAGACACATGGGTTGGGGGAAGGGGGTTGCTTCAGCCGACTGTGGATGAGGATGAATGGAGAGCAAATCCAGCTCTCTGAACACTCACTGAGATAAAAGGGAGACACAACTCCTCTATCTACTGTCTGCTAGTTTATAAGGCCTTATATAGATTTTCAATTAAACAGAGACAATTATAAAATCCTTGGTTTTCTTAGAGAGCCCTGCAAATTAAGTGTCATAGAATTACCCTGAATTTATTGTTTATTTGTAAAATGAATATTAATTTCACTTCCCCACTACTTGTCTTGTTTGCAGTTATTTATTGCAATGTTGTGATCACTGTGAGTAATGTAACTTTTTGCTAATTAGGTGTGAGCATAACACATCGGAGAACAAGTCAGAGGGACCCAACCACGCCCTCTGCTAACTTATAAGGCTCTAAATGGATTTTCATTTATAGACAATTACAATTGAAAATGTACTGGACTTTCCTATTAGGAGGTTCATCTTCACAAATTTATTGTAATGAAAAAACTTTTACGTGCTGTACCCGGGCCGCATCTGTGCATTGGCCAGATGGGAGGCAGTTAAACTGACTATAATTTTAAAACAACTAATAGGAGTGTACTTATACATGTTTTCATGCAAGATTCACAGAACTCTAAGCAAGAATTTACATTTTTTTTCAATTGAAAATATTTATAAAAAAAAGTGTCATTCTTATGTTAAAACATCTATAAATACCCCCTTTGTATTCTGGGTAATAATGTTCTTTTGGAGCCAACAAAAATTGGACCAGACTACTCTTAATGTTATTTCACCTTTTTTGGCTTGTCTATACATCTAAGATTCCATTTTATCATCATGTTTCTATTCAGAAAATGAAAATTTGCATTTCTTTTTTCATTTTTTTTAATTTGAAGAATCTCCAGGTAAAAATTAAAGAAAGACATCCATTAAAAAAAAAAAAAATGCAGCACCCACTTCTAAGGACTAGCACATTGCTGTATATTAGGTTTTAGTTTTTTGGTTTAGATATGTCTTAATACATTAAAAAAGTACAATAAAATCATATTAAAAATGATTTTAAGGATAAAAATGCCCTATATACCTAAAAGGGCTCATTAAAAATCCACTACACTTTCCGTATAAATGCCTTGCTATTATCCATATTGGATTGTTTTGATTGTGAGTGCTAAATTAATTTCTATAACTCCAGGCAATGCACAAGGAATGATAACAGATGTGAATAAATGAATGCTGAGATTTCCCAAACATTACATCAAGATATTTTTACATAATTGCTAAGTATGTATTTACCACATAAATGGGTTAAAAGGTTTTATTACCTGAAAATGGAAAATGTCTACTGGTCAAGTTAGGCTGCTTGCTGTTTTATTTCTGTATGAACAATCCATTTCTAGAACATTTTATTCCTATCAAACAGGAAAAAGCTATATATTGCATTTGTTTCAAAATGAGAGATTTTCTGGAAGTTATAACACTTACAAGTACCAAAATAACCAAGGTTCACTTTTCCCTTTTATATTTTATCTTAAAATTTCAGGTCAATCTTACTTAAAAATGTAAGTAAAGCTTTTAGGAAAATAATAAATGGTCTCTTTCTTCTTTCTTCATGTTTGAACATTATAGAAGTACTAAAAAAGTCTCCTGTGGTATCTCGTATTCAGGTGGAAACCATTGCAATTACTAGCTTTAATGTAACAGAAGAAGAGGCATTTGTCCTCTAAAATAATGGCATTTGCACTTATGGATGATAAGTTATCTATGGACTTACATTTATGAAGCCGAATGTGTCCTATCAAATTGATTTACTGGTACAGATGCAAAATTTCCTGAACATTGTGAGAACTCATTACATACAAATGAAGTTAGAAATGGTTCTAACATTGCTCCTCTGATGTTTATTTCGTTTAAGCAATTCATTCTTTCAATAAGCAATTTCATTTTTATAGATTACCTCATAGGAACAATAAATGTGCCAGAAAATAGTTCTCCAGAAATATATTTTAGAATCAATTTATTTATTTCAGCCTTGATGGCATACTATTTCACAGATATCAAACAACAGTTGAACTTATATGGCTACTTGTCATAATTTTCTCTTCTAGATTAAAGATGGATTTATATCAGGATTTTAGCTGTATTTGAGACCTGAAGGTGGGATGTGTTTAACCACTTTACCACCGGAGGATTTTGCTGTCTTACGTCCAGGCCACTTTTTGCGATTCGGCGCTGTGCAACTTTAACTGACAATTGCGCGGTCCTGCGACGCCGTACCCAAACTAAATTTACATCCTTTTTTTCCCACAAACAGAGCTTTCTTTTGGTGGTATTTGATCACCTGTGCGATTTTTACTTTTTGCGCTATAAACAAAAAAAGAGCATTTATTTTGAAAAAATAACAATGTTTTTAACATTTTTTTATATGAAATTCCTCCCAAAAAATATGTAAAAATCTATTTTTTTTTTTAATTTTTGGCCAATTTGTTTTCTGCTACCTATGTTTGGTAAAAAAAAAATCACAATAAGCATATTTTGATTGGTTTGCGCAAAAGTTATTGCGTTTACTAACTAAGGGAAAGATTTCTGTCATTTTTGGTGTTTTTTTTTTTAACGAGTAATGGCGGCAATCTGCGTTTTTTTTTTTTTGCAGGACTGCAACATTGCGGCGGACAGATCGGACCCTTGACTGACATTTTTGACACTTTTGGGGGTACCAGTGACATTACTGCAGTAATCAGTGCTATATATATGCACTGTTACTGTAAAAATGACACTGGCAGGGAAGGGGTTAATTTTATTGGAGAGGGAGGGGTTAATGTATGCCTGGTGCTTACTAACTTGTGGGGGGGGAGGTGACTGAGTGAGCTAGGGACAGATCGGATGTTCAGCTATGCTGAACACTCCGATCTGTCACTCCCTGTCACTTAGGAGATCTGCCCGCTCTGTTTACACAGGCGGGCGGATCTCCGCCGCTCCTAACCTGGCCCGACTCCCGCTGTGAATGAAAACAGCGGGAGCACGCCTGCGGGAGCACGCCTCCGGCAGCGCGCGAGCGCCGCCTACAGGGGGAGGAGTCCAGCGACGTAGGTCTACGACGCTGGACGATAACGAGCCACTGTGCCGCAGTAGCAGCACAGTGGCTGGTGGTAAAGTGGTTAAAGATCCTAGACTAAATCAGGGTCTGTTCAGAAAAGCTAGATTACCAGTAAAATAGAACAAGGCTCTTGCCTAAAGTCTAACAGTATCTAACATTTACTAGATCAGTGGTTCTCAACTCCGGTCCTCGGGACCCACCAACAGGCCAGGTTTGCAAGATAACTAAATTACATCACAGGTGATCTCATTTGCTGCTCAGTGATTGCAGTATTCTAGTCTGCATCCCCCAAGGTAATACTTAAAATCTGGCCTGTTAGTGGGTCCCGAGGACCGGAATTGAGAACCACTGTACTAGATAACCAGTTGGTGGGGTTGGTTTGGTGCAATAGGCCTATCTGGTGGGAGCTGACAGCTATATAGGTCAAAATGCAGTACAAGTCTTGTTTGTGTCTAACAGGTTGGGCTAATTTCCCTCAGGGTATCAGTTGCTATAATCAAATTGATGTTTTCTTCATTCCTACATGCAGGCGGTTGGAAAATGGCAGATTGAAATACTAAATACAAACAAACTGTGATATATAAAATGTATGGCTGATGAGAAGCCAGAATTCATTGAAGAGCCATCAACACAGTCATTCACAAAGAAATGGCATAAGAAATATTTGGTTAAGGATATTTTTCCCATAATGCAGTAACACTGCAGAAAAACATGACCCAGGTAGGCTACTCTCCCCAGCTTGATCAATATGGTTGCCAATAGGCAACTAAGCGCTTATACACATCATGCATTTACTTCAATAAGAATGCTCTATGATGATATAGTTAAAAAAGAAAAAACAGTCGGTGACCAGCCTGCCTTCCCTACCAAGATCGATCTTCCAATCCTCCAAGCACTCCCTGCATTATTCTGAATCTCTTGAGTGGAGTGATCTTCCATCTGACTGTGCCTGAATAGTTTCAGCATTGACTTCACTTAGCACAGCAAGTGGCTCGGTACAAGGAGCTTTTCCCATTTCTCAGGTAAGTAACCATTTTTAATACGCATTATTATCCCACTGAACACATTGTTCACATCCTGTTCTCGCTGACACTAATGTGAGAATCATTTCTACTCCCAAATTTAGGGGCATTCTTCATCAGTCTGAAACTAATATCGGGGACAGTCTATCAGTGACACCAATGTTGGGGCATTTCTGGTCACTCTGACCTCATTGTAAGGAGCACTCCTTTTTCCACTAATACTGACCTAAGGGGGCATTCTCTCTGTCGCTAACCACCAATGTAAGGGTAGTCCAATGGCAACCAATGCTGTTGAACTCTTCCTCCCACTGGTCAAAATATGCTATGCTGTATATTGCATGACCCTGACTGCTATGCTCTGCAAGCTGTGCTGTGTATAATCACATACTTTTGACCAAAATGTTCATAGTATGTCAGTTGTATATGGAGTATAGTCAATAGTTTCTAGGTAGTCCTTAACTATTTTAATAAAGTTTTTCTTTAAGATAGGCTTACACAAAGTTTTACCTGTGTGTCTGTATTCTGTGTACAGAAAAAAAGGTATATGTAATGAAAATTCAAAGCTTTCATAGATTATCATTGTATAACAGTTACTTCCACAAAAACATACATTATAATTTTGAGATGAACTCTTTAGTTCCTAAAAAAAATTGTCCTTGCTAGGTTTTTATGTTACTTTTTTAACATTTTTTAACATGAACATTTTTAATCAGAGTATAGCATAAAGTCAATTAAACTCCTGGGATATTGATCTGGTCAGTTAAGTAGCAGAGGGGGTTGTTAATCAGTTTCAGCTGCTTTGGTGTTAAAGAAATTAACAACAGGTGCATTAGATAGGCAAAAATGAGACAACCTCCAAAACAGGAATGGTTCTACAGGTGGAGGCCACTGACATTTTTTTCCCTACTAATCTTTTCTGACTGTTTTTCATTAGTTTTGCATTTGGCTAGAGTCAGTGTCACTACTGGTAGCATGAGGCAATACCTGGACCCTGTAGAGGTTGCACAGGCAGTCCTACTCCTCCAGGATGGCACATCAATCGGTGCCATTGTCAGAAGGTTTGCTGTGTCTCCCAGCACAGTCTCAGGAGCATGGAGGAGATTCCAGGAGACAGGCAGTTACTCTAGGAGAGCTGGACGGAGCCATAGAAGGTTCTAAACCCATCAGCAGTACCTACTAAATTTTGCAAGGTGCAAGGAGAAACAGGATGAGCACTGCCGGAGCCCTTTAACAAGGGTGCCCCCAGATCCTGACCCCCCCATGTAAATGGATATCGGGTACATCGTACCCCTACCCATTCACCAAAAAAGTGTAAAATAAAAATAAAGACAAAAGCCAGTTTTTGACAAGTCCTTTATTAAAAAAATAAAAAAATAGTGTCCCCTGATGAAAATCTATCGTCAATCACGTCACCCACCGCCACACCCGAAAAATAGAAAAAAAAAAACATGCTCCCGCCTCTTCACATGGGCTGCTTGCTCGGATAAGGGTCTGGTATTGATTGTGGAGGGGGGTCCCACGCGTTTTTTTTTTCAATTTTTCAATCTGTACCAGACCCAAAGGGCCTGGTATGCACTGGGGGTGGGGGACCCCATGCCATTTAAAAAAAAAAATGTTATCTGTATTGTCGGGAGCCGACAATACATTACAGCCGCGAGCAAGTTTAAATAACATTTTTTCCTTTAGAAATGTCAGTATTGCTGCAGCAGGCTACATACATCGCACAAATGCGCCACTTTACAAGCACATTAAGGGGACCCCCCAAGCGCGATATTTAAAGGCATTTTTCATTTTTATTGTTTCACTTTAAGCATCATTGAAATCACTGCTCCTTATTTTGCATTGGTACATGTCCCCCAGGGCAGTACCCGGGTCCCCATACAGTTTTTGAGCAATAACTTGCATTTAAGCCTTTAAAATTAAGACTTTTGATTTTTAATGTTCAAGTCCATAGACTTCAATGGATTTTGCATGTTCTAATGAACTTTTCCCCCATTCCAGGTGTTCTGATGAGAACCAAACCAGGGGGATTTCGGCTCCTCACTAACCAAAACTCCCACAGCTGTCTTCACAAACCACACACTTTGCTTTCACACATTCACACCATTGTTCATGCTAATTTAAAATGAATAACACTTTTGTGTTTTGTTTAGTATTTCCAAACGATCATCATTTTCACCAAAAAAATGTAATATGTGTACCAACATCATTAATCCAAATCAAAATGTCATTACCAAAAATCAGAGGGTAACACCATTATTCTACACTCACACACCAATAAACACCAAATATCACAGAATATATCAAGAAACAGAACTCCTGCCTGATGTAATTCCACCACCTATAGGTAAATGCCTAAAGAAATGTAGTATTTAGGTGTAGGAGGGTTCGACCACCATTGCAAATCTTGCCATATGTGTTCCACAGGGAAAGACAAATAGCAGCCTTGTGATTTGCACACCAGGACCCATTGCAGCCTGTTACTAAGCAAAAAAGCCCCAAAATTAGAGATGGTCCTATAGGAGCATGCGGACAGCAATCAGCCATAACCAGCCTTGGAACCAGATGGCATTTCACAGAAACAGGTTGGTCAATGGCACTCAGGACTTCCATGGAACATCTGATTGATTAAATGTTTGCACCCCAGGGGGACTTAGGGCTGTTTAACACCACAGAAATGGAGGCTCCATGCATGTGGCACCACAGTAGCTAACTGGCTAGCACTTCTGCCTACCTATTTAAATGCTGGATGCTGATGACGAATGTGCTTGTCAACTACTTCAAATACTTAAAATGGGAACACATAGTGTTCAAGGCTAAAAACGTGGGACTTTTAGGGGGTGTGACCAGTGCAAACATGATGATGTTTTGGTAATACATACACAGCTGCTGGTAAGCAAAACGGAGCATATGATAAATCATCACGTGTTTATTGAGATATTCCATAGCACTTAAACATTTGTACATTGAGTATTGATAGAATAAAACGGGGAATATAAACAATATATATACAGATAACATGATACAATCATAGGCAACGGTACATAAATGGATACAATATACCAACAAATAAACAGTATAGAAATGATTGGATGCTTGCTTGTACAATAGCTATCGGTTGAAAAAGCCTCTTAGGCTCTACGCGTTTCGTGAAACATAGTTCACTTCCTCAGGAGCAGGCAATTTCGGTCTCTGGAAAATATAATATATTTGGTATAGCATCCAAACAAAGGGGGCAGGGATGCAAAAATATGGGAAAGGACTTACAATGAGATAATATACTGCCAAACAGGGTTGGAGGCCACCCGAAAATACGTCCACATCGGGAACTGAGGGAGCAAGAATTCCGCATACGACCTGGGCGCTAGGTCCAAATAAAATATGTGAATTCCCATTGGAGGTCATGAGGGCTAAATTAAGGTATAAAAAAGAAATTAATTATTGATGGGGTGGTCCAAGTATTAATGAGATACAGTATTGAGCCCAAAGCCAGAGGTAGTCTGGCATATAATGGACCATATGGGGAAATCGGTACAAAGATATAATGGGTAATGGGGTAATCTATAATAGATACTGGGGAGTAGTGTATAATAATAATTAAAAATACTGGACCAAAGACCAACAATGGTGAGGAAAAGACCCAACATTAGAAGTGTGAGCAGAAAGAAGAGGGGAAGGGAAAGAAAAAACCAAGGTGTATAACGGTGTGCCAAGATAAAAAGTGAGAAGGGGGGAATAGGAAATGCCCCAAAAAAAGGAATATATGAAATGACCGATGGGTGTGCTGAAAAATCCAGCAAAGGACAAGGTATGGAGACAATACAAATACAAAAAAGATAGTAAAATAAATATAAGGAGTGTCCCAAAAGAAGAAATGTGGGCAAGTAGCGCCTATACAGAAAGGGTGACCATAAGCCGGGGAGTAGTGAGGGTGAATAGAGATAGCAGACCTGCACCGAGGGGGAGGCAGAGGTTGCTCCCAGCGTCACTGGCTGTTCAAAAAGCGGGTCACCACCAGGCAGACAGTGGCTGCTGAAGATGGCATCCCTAAATGAACGCTGATGGTGAACACGTGTATGGTACAGTAAACCCCCCCCTTTTGCGGCGGGCGGCGAGTGGTGCGGACCCCCCCCAGACAGAGAGGGAGCAGAGGAGACTAGCGGAGCAAAGGCTGACCGGGAAGTGACAGAGGGAGGCGGGTGCAGAGCGGAGACTGACCGTCTGAGGGAAAAAAAAAAAGAAACCAGCCAGGAACTGCTAGAGACAGACTTAAAGGGACACACACTAGGTAAGTAAGAC
The DNA here is from genome assembly GCF_965119305.1 of Pelophylax lessonae. NCBI lineage: Eukaryota > Metazoa > Chordata > Amphibia > Anura > Ranidae > Pelophylax > Pelophylax lessonae. Next base: position 254,021,722 of record NC_138770.1, on the reverse strand, counting down.
TGGTGACTGAGATTGTACACTGACTGAGGGTGTAGTGTAGTACCTGAGTATCTCTGAGTACCTGAGTATCTCTGAGTACCTGTTACTACCTGAGTATCTGTGAGTACCTGTTACTACCTGAGTACCTGTTACTACCTGAGTATCTGTGAGTACCTGAGTATCTGTGAGTACCTGAGTATCTGTGAGTACCTGTTACTACCTGAGTACCTGTTACTACCTGTGTATCTGTGAGTACCTGAGTATCTGTGAGTACCTGTTACTACCTGAGTACCTGTGAGTACCTGAGTATCTGTGAGTACCTGAGTATCTGTGAGTACCTGTTACTACCTGAGTATCTGTGAGTACCTGTTACTACCTGAGTATCTGTGAGTACCTGTTACTACCTGAGTATATGTGAGTACCTGTTACTACCTGAGTATCTGGGAGTACCTGTTACTACCTGAGTGTCTGGGAGTACCTATCACTACCTGAGTGTTGTGCGTCTGACCAGGCTGTGCGACTGAGTGTTGTACGTCTGACCGGGCGGTGCGACTCAGTGTTGTGCGTCTGACCGGGCTGTGCAACTGAGTGTTGTGCGTCTGACCGGGCTGTGCGACTGAGTGTTGTGCGGCTGACCGGGCTGTGCGACTGAGTGTTGTGCGTCTGAACGGGCTGTGCGACTCAGTGTTGTGCGTCTGAACGGGTTGTGCGTCTGACCGGGCTGTGCGACTCAGTGTTGGGCGTCTGACCGGGCTGTGCGACTCAGTGTTGTGCGTCTGACCAGGCTGTGCGACTCAGTGTTGTGCGTCTGACCGAGCTGTGCGACTCAAGGTGGTGCGTCTGACCGGGCTGTGCGACTCAGTGTTGTGCATCTGACCGGGCTGTTCGACTCAGTGTTGTGCGTCTGACCGGGCTGTGCGACTCAGCGTTGTGCGTCTGACCGGCTGTGCGACTTAGTGTTGTGCGTCTGACCGGGCTGTGCGACTGAGTGTTGTGCGGCTGACCGGGCTGTGCGACTGAGTGTTGTGCGTCTGAACGGGCTGTGCGACTCAGTGTTTTGCGTCTGAACGGGTTGTGCGTCTGACCGGGCTGTGCGACTCAGTGTTGTGCGTCTGACCGGGCTGTGCGACTCAGTGTTGTGCGTCTGACCGGGCTGTGCGACTCAGTGTTGTACGTCTGACCAGGCTGTGCGACTCAGTGTTGTGCGTCTGACCGAGCTGGGCGACTCAGGGTGGTGCGTCTGACCGGGCTGTGCGACTCAGTGTTGTGCGTCTGACCGGGATGTGCGACTCAGTGTTGTGCGTCTGACCTGGCTGTGCGACTCAGCGCTGTGCGTCTGACCGGCTGTGCGACTTAGTGTTGTGCGTCTGACCGGGCTGTGCGACTCAGCGTTGTGCGTCTGATCGGCTGTGCGACTTAGCGTTGTGCGTCTGACCGGCTGTGCGACTTAGCGTTGTGCGTCTGACCGGGCTGTGCGACTCAGTGTTGTGCGTCTGACCGGGCTGTGCGACTCAGTGTTGTGCGTCTGACCAGGCTGTGCGACTCAGTGTTGTGCGTCTGACCAGGCTGTGCGACTCAGAGTTGTGCGTCTGACCGGGCTGTGCGACTCAGTGTTGTGCGTCTGACCGGGCTGTGCGACTCAGTGTTGTGCGTCTGACCGGGCTGTGCGACTCAGTGTTGTGCGTCTGACCGGGCTGTGCGACTCAGTATTGTGCGTTTGACCGAGCTGTGCGACTCAGTGTTGTGCGTCTGACCGGGCTATGCGACTCAGTGTTGTGCGTCTGACCGGGCTGTGCGACTCAGTGTTGTGCGTCTGACCGGGCTGTGCGACTTAGTGTTGTGCGTCTGACCGGGCTGTGCGACTGAGTGTTGTGCGTCTGACCGGGCTGTGCGACTTAGTGTTGTGCGTCTGACCGGGCTGTGCGACTCAGCTTTGTGCGTCTGACCGGGCTGTGCGACTTAGCGTTGTGCGTCTGACCGGGCTGTGCGACTTAGTGTTGTACGTCTGACCGGGCTGTGCGACTTAGTGTTGTACGTCTGACCGGGCTGTGCGACTCAGCGTTGTGCGTCTGACCGGGCTGTGCGACTCAGCGTTGTGCGTCTGACCGGGCTGTGAGATTTTGAGTGTTGTGTGACTGACCGGTGTCAAGTGAGTGGAGCGGAATACCAGAGGGTGAGAAGGTAGCGTTAGGAAGCCAGGAAATAGCCACATAGGATAGACTTAAATTGCTGTATCCCCATTAGATTAGATTAGTAGGTACAATGCCCGGCGGGTGTGGAGATGCGACTCGGTGTACATCTTGTGATATGTATGCGTTCCTCGGTCATGCGATCGAGGGCGAATACAAATGCGCAAAATGTAAGCACGTTGCTTCCCCGGAAGCTCAGGTCCTGAATCTAGGGAAGCAGCTGGCAACACTGAGATGAATGTCCATACCGGAGGAGAGCCAGGATTGTACCAGTCAGGTGCAGGCAGGGGTCTGCACAGAGGTGGGCGGAGTATTGGAGGTGCAGGCATCAGAGCAGAGTAGAGGGGTGACAGTTAGGAGGGGTAGAAGGGGACAAGGCAAGGAGGCTGATCCTGGGCTGGAGCACCCCAATAGATACGTCCCGTTATGTGATGTTGGGGAAACCAGTCAGGGACCAGCATTGCTGGAGCAGAGCGATGCCCCTAGCTGCCAGGGGAAGAACTCCTCCAGTGAGGCCGGGAGAAAGGGAAAGGAAAGACAGGTGCTGGTGGTAGGGGACTCAATTATTAGAAGGACAGATAGTGTAATCTGTGACAAAGACCGTGTGTGCCGAACAGTCTGTTGTTTGCCGGGCGCTCGGGTTCGGCACATCACGGATCGGGTGAACAGATTATTGGGTGGGGCCGGGGAAGACCCAGCTGTCATGGTACACGTGGGTACCAATGACATAGGCAGAGGAAGACGGAGAGTCCTAAACGATTTCAGGGACTTAGGCGCTAAGTTGAGGACTAGGACCTCCAAGGTAGTATTTTCCGAAATACTACCTGTACCTCGAGCCACACCAGAGAGGCAGCGGGAGATTAGGGAAGTTAACGAGTGGCTGAGGAGCTGCGGTAGTAAGGAGGGTTTCGGGTTCCTGGAGAACTGGGCCGACTTCTCAGTCGGTCACCGGCTCTTTGGTAGGGACGGATTGCACCTAAATGGGGTGGGTGCAGCCGTACTGGGTGAGAGGATGGCCAAAAAGTTAGAGGGGCTTTTAAACTAGGGAATGGGGGGGGAGGGTACAGATGTAGAATTAGCCAGTGGAAAGCAAGTTTCAGAGGGCAGAAATGGGGGCATTAGCGGTAGGGTGTTCGGAGCTCCTATACCCAGGGTGGGTACGGTGAAAAATCAAGAGAGCAGCCTAAAAACATCAAATGAGGATAAATGTAACCAATCAAAATTACGAGGTTTGTATACCAATGCCAGAAGCCTGGCCAACAAGATGGGAGAGCTGGAGCTGCTGATGTTTGAGGAGGACTTAGATTTTGTGGGGATAACTGAGACTTGGTTTGACAGCTCTCATGACTGGATGGCGACCATTCAGGGGTATTCCCTTTATCGCAGAGATAGAGAGGGTAAAAAAGGGGGAGGGGTATGTTTGTATATTAAGAACAGTATACAGGTAAATATGAGGGATGATATTAATAATGGAGCTATGGACAAGGCAGAATCCCTATGGGTAGAGCTTCAAAGGAAAGGCACGGTGGGGAAGGTAATATTGGGCGTTTGCTATAGGCCCCCCAACCAGAGGGAGGAGGGTGAGGCGGACCTCATGTTACAGATAGGATTGGCAGCAAGGATGGGAAATGTCATTATAATGGGGGACTTTAATTATCCTGATATAGACTGGGCAGAAGGAACCGCGCATTCAGCCAAGGCTCGGCAGTTCCTAAATGTTTTGCAGGACAATTTCATGGGTCAGATGGTGAATGCACCGACAAGAAACAATGCGGTACTTGACCTACTGATTACCAACAATACAGACCTGCTCACGGATATAGAAATACGGGACAACATAGGGAACAGTGACCATAGGTCAATTGGTTTCAGTATTAATTACAGTAATAGGAAACACAAGGGTAATATAAGGACACTGAATTTCAAAAGAGCCAATTTCCCTAAACTGCGCTCGCTGCTAGAAAATATCAAATGGGATAGAACCCTGGGAACAAAGAACACGGAGGAAAAATGGGAGTGCTTCAAGAGCATACTTAACAAGGGGGTGGGCCAGTGCATTCCACAGGGAAATAAATTTAAAAGAGCAAAACTAAACCCTGGGTGGCTAAACTCCACCATAAAAATGTATATTAGAGCTAAAGAAAAGGCCTTCAAAAAATACAAGACTAAGGGGTCATTGGCAGCATTTAAGCACTACAAAGAGTGTAATAAGAAATGTAAAGACGAAATCAGGGCGGCTAAAATAGAACACGAGAGACATATAGCGGAGGAGAGTAAAAAGAACCCCAAGAAGTTCTTTAAGCATATAAACAGTAGGAAAGCGAGGCCAGAGCACATTGGCCCCATAAAAGATGATAAAGGAAAAATGGCCACAGAGGACAGAGAAAAGGCGGAAGTGTTAAATAATTTCTTTTCTTCAGTCTTCACAAAGGAATCGGGGGGCTACACGAACCCCGCTTGTAAGGCCGAACTAAATAATACACCTCAGGAAGTGCCGCCATGGCTAACAGAGGATAGACTTAGAGCTAAACTAGAGAAACTTAACATAAATAAATCCCCGGGACCGGATGGCTTGCACCCAAGGGTTCTTAATGAGCTCAGCCAGGTGATTGCCAGACCATTATTCTTGATCTTTAAGGATAGTTTACAGACGGGTATGGTGCCAGCTGATTGGAAAAAAGCCAACGTGGTACCAATATTTAAAAAGGGGCCGAGATATATCCCGGGTAACTATAGGCCGGTCAGCCTAACATCAGTAGTCTGCAAAATTTTGGAGGGGATGATAAGGGACCACATACAAGACTTTAGTAATGAAAACGGTATTATAAGTAGTAATCAGCATGGATTCATGAAAAATCGTTCGTGCCAAACCAATCTATTAACCTTCTAAGATGAAGTGAGCTGCCACCTAGATAAAGGTAAGCCTGTGGATGTGGTGTATCTGGACTTTGCAAAGGCCTTTGACACCGTTCCCCACAAACGCTTACTGTACAAACTAAGGGAGGTAGGTATGGACCATAGGGTGAGTACCTGGATAGAGAACTGGCTCCAGGGGAGAGTCCAGAGGGTGGTGATTAATGGGGAGTACTCGGATGGGGCGGGTGTGGAAAGTGGGGTCCCCCAGGGTTCTGTCCTGGGACCAATCCTGTTTAATTTATTCATAAATGATCTAGAGGAGGGGATATCTAGTACAATCTCAGTATTTGCGGATGATACTAAACTAAGCATGCCAATATCTTCTATGCAGGATGTGGAAACCTTACAAGCGGACCTGAACAAAATAACGGGGTGGGCAACTGCATGGCAGATGAGGTTTAATGTTGAAAAATGTAAAGTAATGCACTTGGGAGCCAGAAACCAGAAAGCAAGCTACTCACTAGGGGGGGAACCTCTGGGTGAGTCTAGGATGGAAAGGGACCTGGGGGTACTGGTAGACAACAGGCTTGGCAGTGGCATGCAATGCCAAGCCGCTGCAAGCAAAGCCAACAGAATACTGGGATGTATAAAAAAGGGGATTCACTCCAGAAATAAAGAGATTATTCTCCCGCTCTACAAGACTCTGGCCCGGCCACATTTGGAGTATGCTGTCCAGTTCTGGGCACCGGTCCTCAGGAAGGATGTGCTGGAATTGGAAAGAGTCCAGAGAAGGGCAACAAAAATAATTAGGGGAATGGAGGACATCAGCTATGAGGAAAGACTACAAGCACTGAACTTATTCTCTCTAGAGAAGAGACGATTGAGGGGGGATATGATATCAATGTACAAATACTGTACTGGCGACCCTAGCATAAGGAACAAACTTTTCAGAGAGAGGAGATACAATAAGACACGTGGCCATTCACTAAAACTAGAGGAAAGGCGGTTTAACCTTAAAATGCGTAAGGGGTTCTTCACTGTAAGAGCGGTAAGGATGTGGAATTCTCTTCCACAAGCAGTCGTATCAGCAGGGAGCATTGATAGTTTCAAAAAACTATTAGATGGGCACCTTGGAGACCACAACATACAGGGGTACACAATGTACGGTTAAAAGCAAACACACACACACATCATAGGTTGAACTGGATGGACTGATGTCTTTTTTCAACCTCACTAACTATGTACAGGAAACTCCCGCATTCCTAAAGGATACTACCCAATGTATAAGAGAAATGACTAATTTAGAAATAGATGGAAACGTTTTATTAGTTACAGCAGACGTAACATCTTTATATACTGTAATCCCACACCACATGGGATACGAAGCGGTCAGTACCTTTTTGGATCAAGATTATCAAATTCCGATAAAACAAAATAAATTTATATTAGAGCTCCTAGTTTTTGGAATGGAGCATAATTATTTATTTTTTGGTAATAAGTTTTATCTTCAAAAGACGGGAGGTGCAATGGGAGCCAAATTTGCTCCTAGATTAGCCAATCTGTTTATGGCCCTGTGGGAGGACAGAAATGTGTTCTCCGACAGGGCCAAGGAGCTGGTGTTATGGCGACGCTACATCGATGATGCCCTTATTATTTGGAGAGGTGATGAAGAGACACTATATCATTTTATGGGCAACCTAACCATCCGAATTGGCTCAGAGCAGTTCCTAAAAGTCAGTTTCAGAGAATCAGGAGGAATTGTACTGAAGATAGTGATTTTAAGATACAAGCATCAACCTTAAAAGAGAAATTTGTTGAAAAAGGATATGAGCCTAGAAGCCTGGAAGAAGACATAGAAAACATCGGAAAATTTAAACAAAAAGAGATGACTGTTCAAAAAGAAAAAACTAGACCCACCCAAGAAAAAACTTGATATGAATTTGCGTTTATTACCAGATTCTCGAGCCACTACAGGTGGATGAACCACCTGTTCAGAAAATATGGGGGAATACTAAAAGGGGACAAAATTCTGGGGCCCTCCCTACCAAAAAAAACCCCAATGATTTTCCACAAAGCTAACAACCTCAAGGATATGATAGCCAAGAACCCTGTAGAGAAACCTATAGGGATACCTATGTTCCCAGATATGAAAGGTTTCTTTCCCTGTAAAAATTGCAAAATCTGTAAGGAAGCAAAAACTATCAAGACCAACAAGTTTAAGTCTGAAATTACAGGGAAAGAGTATCAAATTCAAGCCTTCATTACATGCCATACCAAAGGAGTCATCTACCTGCTAACATGCGGCTGTGGCCAACAATACATTGGCAGAACCATTAGAACAGCATGCATCAGTATAGGTGAACACGTGGTGAAAATTCGCAAAGGTTTCCCGGGAAACAGTGTGTCAAAGCATTTTGCGATTTTTCATCAAAAAAATCCTCAAGATTTAAAAATCACAGTGATAGAGAAATATGTCCCACACTGGAGGGGGAAGCAATCTAAAAAGGTCAATATCGAGGCGAGAGACCTATTGGATTTATGAGATTAAATGCTTCTAACCCCTAGGTCATAATATAGAATGGGACATAAACTCATATATCAATAACAGCTAATCAATATATATCCTTTTTTTACTCCTCCTACCATAAAGACTCATTAGCATAAATTGTATTTGTTTTTACACATTTTTATATAAATTATATATTTTGTAAATTTATTATAAAAGAGGTACTTTATTTCATCGCCCCCTAGCATTCCTAATATGTGGGGGGGGGGTGTGATTAGTGCAGTGAAGCTGCCAGTTATACGTTACCTCCTCATGTTTTTTATCTTGAAATAATATTTTTCATTTTTAATTTTTAATCATTGTTAGGGTTGAGCGAACACGGACTGTATTATTCGTGTTCGTACCGAATAATTGGATTTTTGTTACCCGAACACGGACCCGAAAACTTTACTGTATGTTCGGGTAAAAATCTGTGAATTGAGGGACAGGTCGGAGTGTGTTAGGCAGGGCGAGTTGTAGGCATTTTAGGGCGAGGCTGCTGCTGATTTTTAGGGTCAGTGTGTTCTACAAACTACAATCGATATTGCTGTGTGGGGTGGGGTTTGCAGTGACCGATCTACGATCTTATCAATCCTTTTAGGGAGAGAGTCTGCTGATTTTTAGGGTCAGTGTGTTCTACAAACTACAATCGATATTGCTGTGTGGGGTGGGATAGGAGATAGGCAGGTGTCAGTGGTCCACATCCATTTTGCTGTGTGTGGGGTGCAGTGAACACAATCTTTTTGGGGTGCAGTGAACACAATCTTTTTGGGGTGCAGTGAACACAATCTTCTTGGGGTGCAGTGAACACAATTTTTTTGGGGTGCAGTGAACACAATCTTTTTTGCCCACTGAGGAGGAGGGAGAAAAGTATTTTTCTATCAGGCACTTTGTGCAGCATTTTTCCTTCAGCTGTGCTGTGCTGACTGATCATACACTGCTGTGTTCAGTTCACATGTGCTATTATTGAGTGGTTTCAAAAATCATACAGTTTTTTCTATTCCACTATTCAATATACAGCCTTGGGTTAAAAAAAATTAATTGTGGCCTGCAGCAGAGCTGAATGATATTTGGGGTTTTTGGGGTTCATCTCATACTTCTGAAGATTTGAGGGTGCTGCCTGTTTCATACTCCTCCTACTCCTCATCCAGCCTTTTAGGGGTACAAACAATAGTAATTGGGGCCTAGTGTGCTTCTGTACGTGTGAGATACATACACTTTTTTTGATCATATTTCCTATTCCGCTATTCAATAAAAACCTTTGGGGATCAATTAAATTGCGGGATAGTCTGTGTTGGTACGTGTGAGATCCACCTTTCCAAGTTTTTGGGGTTCATCTCATACTTCTGAAGATTTGAGGGTGCTGCCTGTTCCATACTCCTCCTACTCCTCATCCAGCCTTTTAGGGGGTACAAACAATAGTAATTGGGGCCTAGTGTGCTTCTGTACGTGTGAGATACATACACTTTTTTTGATCATATTTCCTATTCCGCTATTCAATAAAAACCTTTGGGGATCAATTAAATTGCGGGATAGTCTGTGTTGGTACGTGTGAGATCCACCTTTCCAAGTTTTTGGGGTTCATCTCATACTTCTGAAGATTTGAGGGTGCTGCCTCTTCCATACTCCTCCTACTCCTCATCCAGCCTTTTAGGGGTACTAACAATAGTAATTGGGGCCTAGTGTGCTTCTGTACGTGTGAGATACATACACTTTTTTTGATCATATTTCCTATTCCGCTATTCAATAAAAACCTTTGGGGATCAATTAAATTGCGGGATAGTCTGTGTTGGTACGTGTGAGATCCACCTTTCCAAGTTTTTGGGGTTCATCTCATACTTCTGAAGATTTGAGGGTGCTGCCTGTTCCATACTCCTCCTACTCCTCATCCAGCCTTTTAGGGGTACAAACAATAGTAATTGAGGCCTAGTGTGCTTCTGTACGTGTGAGATACATACACTTTTTTTGATCATATTTCCTATTCCGCTATTCAATAAAAACCTTTGGGGATCAATTAAATTGCGGGATAGTCTGTGTTGGTACTAGGGATGATCGAACTTTTGAAAAGTTCGGTTCGACCAGAACACCCGAACTTCACGAAAGTTCGGTTCGGATTTCAGAACCCCATTGAAATCAATGGGACCCGAACTTCTGTAATCAAAAAACACCATTTTTAAGCCCTAAAACCCAATAAATGCCCCTAAAAAGTGCCTAGGGTTCTGGGTCATGCCCCAGGGACTATTAATCACACAAAAAAAAGTTCTTAAAAATTGTCGTTTTTGATAGATAGCCAATTATTGAAAAAATTAAAAAAAAAAAAAGAGATTTCTTTGGATTTAGTGTCTGGGGGTTCTAAAAGGTGTACCTGTGAAGTTTCAGCTCTGTAGCATGTCCAGAACCAGAATTACAGCATACCAAACCTTCAAAAATGACTTTTTTGCTTAACCGCACCTTTCTTTTGCTCCTAATCAACGGCTCAGCCAATGTGTATGATGGGGACATAATGCAGTGCACTGGGAACAAGATTAGAGGTTTTTTTGGAAAAAGGTGCTGTCTCTTTAAATGTGCATATAATTAACGAGTGTATTTCCACAATGGGGCTTTTATTACCAAATGTTTCAAGAAGTCCAAAGATGTATGTAATTGCACTTTATTTCATGTAAAATGGTGTTTGGTGCACTTTAACTTGAAATCTCACAAGAAACAGACATATATGCACGGATACATTGAGGGTTAGGGGTAGGGGCCACAATGTAGTGCATAGTGAACAAGATTAGAGATGTTTTGGATGAATACTGTTGTCTCTTGACTTTGAATAGAAGTAAAGGATGCTTAAAAATTGGGCATTTGGTGGTGCGGACGATGCCTTGACACCATATCCCTATGAAAGTGCTGGTAATGAAAGCAATAATTGCCTTTGTAAGGAAAAAAATTACAATGATATGCATCTGTGTGACAGGTGCGCAAAAATTGTTGTTTGGGTGTTGGCGGAGCCATACCACTGTAAGCCCAAAGAGCTGGTGTTGAAGAAGGCGTAAAAATTATGAAGGTGTGCACATGTGGAACAGGTGCGCAAACATGGTAGTTTTGGTGTTGGCGGAGCCTCCCCACCATAACCCCAAAGAGCTGGCTTTGAAGGAGGCCCAAAAATTGTAAAGGTGTGCACCTGTGGAACAGGTTCGCAAACATGGTAGTTTTTGTTTAGCATAGCCTCCCCACCTTAACCCCAAAGAGCTGGTGTTGAAGGAGGCCCAAAAATTGTAAAGGTGTGCACCTGTGGAACAGGTGCGCAAACATTGTAGTTTTTGTTTTAGCATAGCCTCCCCACCTTAACCCCAAAGAGCTGGCGTTGAAAGAGGTCCAAAAATTGTAAAGGTGTGCACCTGTGGAACAGGTGCGCAAACATTGTAGTTTTTGTTTTAGCATAGCCTCCCCACCTTAACCCCAAAGAGCTGGTGTTGAAGGAGGCCCAAAAATTGTAAAGGTGTGCACCTGTGGAACAGGTGCGCAAACATTGTCGTTTTTGTTTTAGCATAGCCTCCCCACCTTAACCCCAAAGAGCTGGTGTTGAAGGAGGCCCAAAAATTGTAAAGGTGTGCACCTGTGGAACAGGTGCGCAAACATTGTAGTTTTTGTTTTAGCATAGCCTCCCCACCTTAACCCCAAAGAGCTGGCATTGAAGGAGGCCCAAAAATTGTAAAGGTGTGCACCTGTGGAACAGGTGCGCAAACATTGTAGTTTTTGTTTTAGCATAGCCTCCCCACCTTAACCCCAAAGAGCTGGTGTTGAAGGAGGCCCAAAAATTGTAAAGGTGTGCACCTGTGGAACAGGTGCGCAAACATTGTCGTTTTTGTTTTAGCATAGCCTCCCCACCTTAACCCCAAAGAGCTGGTGTTGAAGGAGGCCCAAAAATTGTAAAGGTGTGCACCTGTGGAACAGGTGCGCAAACATTGTAGTTTTTGTTTTAGCATAGCCTCCCCACCTTAACCCCAAAGAGCTGGTGTTGAAGGAGGCCCAAAAATTGTAAAGGTGTGCACCTGTGGAACAGGTGCGCAAACATTGTCGTTTTTGTTTTAGCATAGCCTCCCCACCTTAACCCCAAAGAGCTGGTGTTGAAGGAGGCCCAAAAATTGTAAAGGTGTGCACCTGTGGAACAGGTGCGCAAACATTGTCGTTTTTGTTTTAGCATAGCCTCCCCACCTTAACCCCAAAGAGCTGGTGTTGAAGGAGGCCCAAAAATTGTAAAGGTGTGCACCTGTGGAACAGGTGCGCAAACATTGTCGTTTTTGTCATAACCAAAATGAGGTTCTGTGAACGTAAAGAGAATGAGAGGAGGGTTTGAGGGTGGCACCATGGTCCAGGCTTAAACTGAGGCTCAACTGCCACATCACAACGATAGCCTAGTCTACAAGGTCTGCATCAGGTGCATCAAAGCTTGATATCCACGACTGATTCATCTTAATGAATGTCAAACGGTCGACTGAGTCGGTGGAGAGTCTAGTTCGATGGTCTGTGACGAATCCTCCTGCTGCGCTGAATGCCCGTTCCGATAGGACACTGGAAGCAGGGCAGGCCAACAACTCCATGGCATACTGGGCCAGTTCTGGCCAGTGGTCTAATCTTAAGACCCAGTATGCCAGTGGATCGGATTCGTCACATGAAAAGCCCTCTGTGTCACTTTGTTCCCTCACGTAATCGTCCACCATGTGATGCAGACGGTGTCGATGCGATGTGGCAGCTGAGAGGCCTGGGCGGTGAGGACTAAAAAAAGACCGAAAGGCATCCGTCAACCGCACGCCTTCTCCAACGCTCCTCTCGTGACCACCAGTAGAATCCATGGTAGGTTGTCCCCGCCCCTGCACCCTACGGGAGTCGGGGAACATGTTCACCAGATTCCTCTTGAGACTGTCCTCAAGGAATTTGATCCTGTGGACTCTCTGGGTGGATGGGAAAAGCTCCGAGACTTTACACTTGTACCGGGGGTCAAGTAGGGTGGCCAACCAATAGTGGTTTGTCTCTTTAATGGCCTTGATTCTGGGGTCCTTTCGCAGGCTCTGGAGCATGATGTTTCCCATGCGTCGCAAATTAGCGAAGGCCTGAGAAGCTGACTCCTCGGGGTCACTCATAACGACATTATCTTCAACGGGCTCCTCCTCCTCCCAGCCACGTACTACTCCAAAGTGTCCCGAGGGAGTCAAACTAGGCCTTGCAGATTGCCGCATGTCTTCCTCCTCCTCCTCCTCAAACCCTGCAAAAGTTCCCGCAGAATCGTCCTCCTCCTCCTCTTCCACCCCTGGATCCTGCTCGGGCCTCTGGGAGCTAGGCATAATGGGGTCAGGATTCTCAGGATAAAGGGGGCCTTGAGAGGCAAGGAAGTCCTCCTCTTCCTCCTGCTGCTCTGCCTCCAGTGCCCTGTCCATAATGCCACGCAGAGTGTGCTCCAACAAAAACAGTACCGGTAGGGTGTCACTGATGCATGCGCTGTCCCGGCTGACCATCCTTGTGGCCTCCTCAAATGGCGAGAGGACAGCGCATGCATCCTTGATCAAAAGCCACTGCCGTGGTGAAAAGAAGCCCAGGCGCGCAGAGCCAGTGCTGGTGCCGTACTCGCATAGGTATTCATTGAGGGCCCTCTGCTGCGTGTACAGGCGCTGCAGCATAGCCAAGGTGGAGTTCCAGCGGGTGGGCATGTCACAGATGAGGCGGTGTACCGGCAGGTGAAACTCGCGCTGCACTTCGGCCAAACGTGCAGTGGCACTGTACGACCGCCTGAAGTGACTGCACACCCTTCTTGCCATCCTTAGCACATCCTGCATTCCCGGGTACGAGTTCAAAAACCGCTGTACCACGAGATTCAGGACATGCGCCAGGCATGGCACATGGGTTAACTTTCCCTGACGAAGGGCGGCCAGGAGGTTTGACCCATTATCAGTAACCACCATCCCTGGCTGCAGCTGGCGTGGTGTCAACCACCTCTGGGCCTGTGCCTGCAGAGCCCCAAGAATCTGAGGGGCAGTGTGCTGCCTGTCCCCTAGACACACAAGCTGCAGCACTGCATGACACCTTTTGGCCTGAGACATAGAATAGCCCTTTGAACGTTTACGTGGTACCTCATCATATTCAAAGGACCATTCTGCAGAGGAGGGCATGGAGGAGGTAGAGGAGGAGGAGCAGGAGGGGGTAGAAGTGATCGATCTACCCGGATCAGCGACACCACCAGCTGTTTGCAGACGTGGGGGCAACACTGGCTGCAGCACCGAGCCCTGGCTACAATCCCTTCCACTGGCAAGCAGTGTCACCCAGTGAGCAGTGACAGAAATGTACCGTCCCTGCCCATGTTTGCTTGACCAAGTGTCAGCCGTCAAGTGTATCTTACGGCTGACTGACTTGGCCAGGGACGACACTACATTGCCTTCCACATGTTGGTATAGGGATGGCAGGGCCTTACGGGAAAAGTAATGCCGACTTGGCACCTGCCACTGTGGAACTGCACATTTTGCGAAGTCACGGAAGGGAGCAGACTCTACCAGGTTAAATGGTAATAGTTGCAGAGCCAGTAGTTTAGCCAAACTACTGTTTAGACGCTGGGCATGTGGGTGGCGGGGAGTATACATTTTTTTTCGTTCCAGCATGTGTGGAATCGAAATTTGGCGTCTAGATGTTACAGCTGGTGGTGTGCTGGAGGTAGATGCGACACTGCCTGCTATATCATCATCCCTGCCAGTGGAGGCTGCCAACAGGTGACGAGTGACTATAGCAGGGCCAGGAACAGACTGATGTGCAGGTGGAGCAGGTGGAGCAGATGGAGCATGAGGAGGAGCGCGAGGAGAACTAGGAGGCCCACTGACCGATCTTTGGCCCTTTTGTGGGTTCTTTAAATGCTCCTGCCAACGGGCCGAGTGGTGGGTTGTCAAATGCCTGTTTAGGCAGCTTGTACCCAGGTGGTTGACATTTTTGCCACGTTTTATACCCTTCTTACAAATCTTGCAGATCGCAACTGTTTTATCTGCATGGGATGTCTCAAAAAAGGCCCAGCAAGATGAGGTGTGTATAGTGGTCCGGGAGACAACAGGTGCGGCCTTAGATGGAGTAGGCCGTCTGCTCTCCCCTCTTGCTTGCTCTGCCTCCTCCTCAACCTCAGACCCAACATCTGACTCCATCAAAGACTGAGCATCAGGCCTGGCCTGGGAGACAACAGGTGCGGCCTTAGATGGAGCGGGCCGTCTGCTCTCCCCTCTTGTTTGCTCTGCCTCCTCCTCAACCTCAGACCCAACATCTGATTCTATCAAAGACTGAGCATCAGGCCTGGCCTGGGAGACAACAGGTGCGGCCTTAGATGGAGCGGGCCGTCTGCTCTCCCCTCTTGTTTCCTCTGCCTCCTCCTCAAACTCAGACCCAACATCAGACTCCATAAAGGACTGAGCATCAGGCTGGAGTAGATGGCCGACACTGTGGTCAAACAGCTCAGCTGACTCCTCTGCCATGTCTGAAATTGGGTCTAAGGGAGGACATGAGGTGGACATGGACTCATCTGTATTTGTTCTGACAACTGCAGAAGACTGACCACTTTTCTCTGCCTGGGTCACTGTAGTTGCAGATGATGCCGATGATGAGGGTTTGTTCATATAGTCCACCACCTCCTGTACATACTGTGGACGTATAGCTTGGCCACTGCCGGAGAACAATCCAAATGGTGGCCTGGCTGAGGACTGACCACCACGTCCACCCCTGCCTCTAGACACCCTAGAAGCTGTGCCCCTTTCCGCAGCAGGGCCACGTATGCCTTTTCTTGGTCTACCAGGCATATTTCTCAATGATGCGTTGGCAACTGTGTGCGGTGAAAAACGCACACTGCTATGCGACCCACAGTTGTCGCTGGATACAGCACAGCAGTTGCGGTTCACGCACAGTAGCAAAGCCTTTTGCACAGTGGACCTAACGCTTTGAACAACAGGCGTTAGGTTGTCACTGATGCGTTGTCAACTGTGTGCGGTGAAAAACGCACACTGCTATGCGACCCACAGTTGTCGCTGGATACAGCACAGCAGTTGCGTGTCACGCACAGTTGCAAAGGCTTTTGTACAGTGCACCTAACGCTTTGAACAACAGGCGTTAAGTTGTCACTGATGCGTTGGCAACTGTGTGCGGTGAAAAACGCACACTGCTATGCGACCCACAGTTGTCGCTGGATACAGCACAGCAGTTGCGGTTCACGCACAGTAGCAAAGCCTTTTGCACAGTGGACCTAACGCTTTGAACAACAGGCGTTAGGTTGTCACTGATGCGTTGGCAACTGTGTGCGGTGAAAAACGCACACTGCTATGCGACCCACAGTTGTCGCTGGATACAGCACAGCAGTTGCGTGTCACGCACAGTTGCAAAGGCTTTTGTACAGTGCACCTAACGCTTTGAACAACAGGCGTTAAGTTGTCACTGATGCGTTGGCAACTGTGTGCGGTGAAAAACGCACACTGCTATGCGACCCACAGTTGTCGCTGGATACAGCACAGCACAGCAGTTGCGGTTCACGCACAGTAGCAAAGCCTTTTGCACAGTGGACCTAATGCTTTGAAAAACAGGCGTTAGGTTGTCACTGATGCGTTGGCAACTGTGTGCGGTGAAAAACGCACACTGCTATGCGACCCACAGTTGTCGCTGGATACAGCACAGCAGTTGCGTGTCACGCACAGTTGCAAAGGCTTTTGTACAGTGCACCTAACGCTTTGAACAACAGGCGTTAAGTTGTCACTGTATTTTGCTGCCTAGCAAGCACGTATACCTGCTGTGATAGAGCAGCACTGTGCAACGTGCTCACTAAACAGAACCCTCACACTTTCCCTACAGAAACTAAATTTTCACATCTAACTAATGTAGTACAAAGTTCCCTAACTACACTAGATATCCCTTTCCACTAAATAGAAAGCTCCATACAGCAGAAGACTGACACTGTCCCTTAAGTTTTTTTTTTTTTTTTTTTTAACTCTAAGAACCAGCACAATCGCTGTATCTAACTACACTGGCTGTAAGCTAAATACAATTCTGCTATATGGAGCTTTAGAACCACTCGATATGTAGGAAATGTAGTGTAGCAAGCAGGAGTCAGACAGAACTGCTTCAACTCTCTTCAACAGGCTCTGGATAACTGTGCTAGGGGTTAGGCGGGGCCATCTTATATAGTGTGGGGCGTATTCACTCCTGATTGGCCTCTGGTCCCCGTAGTCACTCCAATCACGTTCCTAGGAGACTCCTGCCCCCTCATTGGCTTTTGCAGACATTTCTGGGCCAATCACGGGCTTTTAAAGCCCAGTTCCTGTCCCAGTGCATTTTGGGCGGTTCTGGTGGCCGAATACCGAACTTTTGCCGCAAAAAGTTCGGTATTCGGCCGAATATCGAACATCCAATGTTCGGGTCGAACCGATGGTCGACCCGAACCGTTCGATCATCCCTAGTTGGTACGTGTGAGATCCACCTTTCCAAGTTTTTGGGGTTCATCTCATACTTCTGAAGATTTGAGGGTGCTGCCTGTTCCATACTCCTCCTACTCCTCATCCAGCCTTTTAGGGGTACAAACAATAGTAATTGGGGCCTAGTGTGCTTCTATTGTGATTGTGTTTGTACGTGTGAGAT
The DNA here is from genome assembly GCF_965119305.1 of Pelophylax lessonae. Lineage (NCBI taxonomy): Eukaryota > Metazoa > Chordata > Amphibia > Anura > Ranidae > Pelophylax > Pelophylax lessonae. Next base: position 254,004,526 of record NC_138770.1, on the reverse strand, counting down.
ACACCGTTTTGTAAAATTTCTCCTATTCCGCTATTCAATATACACCCTGTTTGAGTGTAAAAAATTAAATTGCGGGATAGTCTGTACCGGTACATGTGAGATACACCCTTTTAAATTTGTTTGGCGCATCTCCTTCTACCGCCGAGGATTGTAGGGCGCTTCAGTTTTTGCTCCTGTTCCCAACTTCTCCTACTCCTCTTCCTCATCCTGCCTTTAGGGTACAAAAAATTGTAATCGGGGCCTAGTCTGTGTTTGTACGTGTGAGATTCACCGTATTATAATATTTTTCCTATTCCGCTATTCAATATACACCCTTTTGGAGTGTAAGAAAATTAAATTACGGCATAGTCTGTATCGGTACGTGTGAGATACACCTTTTAAATTTGTTTGGCGCATCTCCTTCCACCGCCAAGGATTGCAGGGCGCTTCAGTTTGTCTCCTGTTCCCAACTCCTCCTACTCTTCTTCCTCATCCTCCCTTTAGGGTACAAAAAATTTTAGTCGGGGCCTAGTCTGTGTTTGTACGTGTGAGATACACCGTTTTTTTATCCTTTTTCCTTTTCCGCTATTCAATATACACCCTTTTGGGGTAAAAAACATTAAATTGCGGCATAGTTTGCATATTTTACTGTCAGATACACCCGTGCGATACTGTTGTTGTTTTGTTCCGCTATTCAATAAACACCTTTCTAGGGCAAGATCATAAATTACAGAAATATGAGGAGACCGCCAAATAGGGGCCGTGGCCTGGGTCGTGGTGCTGCTGGTAGAGCTCCTGTTGCAAGGAGAGGACGTGGTCGATCTGTGCCAGCTACACGCACAAGTGAAACACCTTCCACAAGTGTGAGTAGGCGACAGAACCTGCAGCAGTATTTGGTAAGGCATAATGCGCCTCTAGACGTGATGAGGCCTGAAGAAGTACAGGCGATAGTAGATTGGGTTGCCGACAGTGCCTCCAGTTCCTTCACATTGTCTCCCACCCAGTCTACTGCAGAAAGGTCAGAGTTGGCACCTGCAGCCAATGTCCAGTCTGAGCCCCAATATATACAGCAGTCTCTTGTTCTTTTTGAGGACTCTGTCAGCAGGGTTTCCCAGGGCCATCCACCTAGCCCTGCCCCAGAAGTGGAAGAGATTGAGTGCAGCGATGCCCAACCACTTATTTCACAATATGAGTACATGCAAGGACCATCGCAGCACGTCTCCGATGATGACGAAACGCAGGTGCCAACTGCTGCGGCGTTCAGCATTGTGGAGACCGACAAGGAGGGCAGGGGTGAAGACTGGGTGGAAGATGATGTGGAGGACGATGAGGTCCTCGACCCCACATGGAATGAACGTCATGCAGGTGACCTGAGTAGTTTGGAGGAAGAGGCGGTGGTCGCACAGAGCCACCAGCACAGCAGAAGAGGGAGCAGGGTGCAGAAGCGGAGTGGCCGTGCCCTAGACACTACGCCCGCTACTGAACAATGCAGCAAGGGAACGAGCGCACCAAAGTCAGCTCAAAGGAGTTCTCTAGTGTGGAAGTTCTTTAGAAAATGTGCTGATGACAGGCACCCTGTGCAATCAGAGCCTGAAGCGAGGCATAAACCTTCTCAACCTGAGCACAACCTGCATGATCAGGCATCTAAGTGCAATGCACGAGCTGCAGTGGAGTAGACACCTTCAAAACCAAGAAACGTCTCTGGCTCATCCTGCTTCCTCTTCTGCTGCAGTCTCGGCCGCTCCAGCCACATCTGTAGTGATACCTGCACCTGCCACCCTGCAAACAGAGGATCTGTCAGCAACACCACCACCTGGGTCACCAACCGTCTCCACAATGTCCCGTGGTAGCGTTCAGCTTTCCATCTCCCAAACACTTGAGAGGAAGAGGAAGTACCCCCCTGCCCACCCGCGATCCCTGACCCTGAATGCCAGCATTTCAAAATTCTTGGCCTTTGAAATGCTGTCATTCCGTCTGGTGGAGACGCACAGTTTTAAAAACCTTATGTCGGTGGCTGTCCCACAGTACGTCGTGCCCAGCCGCCACTACTTTTCCAGGCAAGCCATCCCTTCCCTGCACAACCAAGTGGGGGAAAAAATCAGGTGTGCACTGCGCAACGCCATCTGTGGCAAGGTCCACCTAACTACCGATACGTGGACCAGTAAGCACGGTCAGGGGCGTTATATCTCCCTAACGGCACACTGGGTAAATGCAGTGGCGGATGGGCCTGAGGCGGATAGCAATTTGGCGCATGTCCTTCCACCACCGAGGATTGCAGGGCGCTTCAGTTTGCCTCCTGTTCCTAACTCCTCCTACTCCGCTTCCTCCTCCTCTACCGCCTCCTCATCCGGACAGCGTAACACCTTCACCACCAACTTCAGCACGGCCAGGGGTAAACGACAGCAGGCAGTTTTAAAACTTGCCTGTTTGGGGGACAAACCACACACCGCGCAGGAGTTGTGGAGGAGCATGGAACAGCAGACAAATGAGTGGTTGCTGCCAGCGAGCCTCAAGCCCGCCCTGGTGGTGTGCGATAACGGGCGAAATCTCATAGCAGCTCTGGGCCTAGCCGGTTTGACGCACATCCCTTGCCTGGCGCATGTGCTGAATTTGGTGGTGCAGAGGTTCCTTAAAAACTACCCCGATATGTCAGAGCTGCTGCAGAAAGTGCGGGCCGTCTGTGCGCACTTTCGGCGTTCTCACCCTACTGCTGCTCGCCTGTCAGTGCTGCAGCGTAACTTCGGCCTTCCCGCTCACCGCCTCATATGTGACGTGCCCACAAGGTGGAACTCCACCTTGCACATGCTGCAAAGACTGTGCGAGCAGCAGCAGGCCATAGTGGAGTTTCAGCTGCAGCACGCACGCGTGAGTCGCTCTGCGGAACAGCACTACTTCACCACCAATAACTGGGCCTCCATGCGAGACCTGCGTGCCTTGTTGCGCTGTTTTGAGTACTCCACCAACATGGCCAGTGCCGATGACGCCGTTCTCAGCTTAACTATCCCACTTCAATGCCTCCTTGAAAAAACAATTCGGGCGATGATGGAAGAGGATGTGGCACAGGATGAGGAGGAGGAGGAGGAGGATGAAGAGGTAACATTTCCAAGGCTTTCAGGGCAGTCATTCGCAAGGGGCTCCGAGGGTGGGTTCCTGCACACACAAACGCCAGGGACACAATTGTCCAGCAGGGGCACAGTTCTGGAGGATGAGGAGGATGAGGAGGAGGAGCTGGAGGAGGAGATGGAACCATGTTCACAGCAGGGTGGCACCCAGGCCAGCTCATGGCCATCACTTGTGCGTGGCAGGGGGGATACAGAGGACACGGACGATACACCTCCCACAGAGGACAGCCTTTCGTTGCCTCTGGGCAGCCTGGCACACATGAGCGATTACATGCTGCAGTGTCTCCACAACGACCGCCGAGTTGCCCACATTCTAACTTGTGCTGATTACTGGGTGGCCACGCTGCTGGATCCCCGTTACAAGGACAACGTACCGTCCTTAATTCACTCACTGGAGCGCGATCGCAAGATGCGCAAGTACAAGCGCACGCTGGTAGACGCGATGCTGCTGGCATTCCCACCTGACAGCGGGGCCACAGTGGAAGCACAAGGCAGAGGAGGAGGAGGAGGAAGAGGTCGCCAACGCAACCAGGGCACCGCCAGCACCTCAGAAGGCAGGGTTAGCATGGCCGAAATGTGGAAAAGCTTTGTCAGCACGCCACAACAAACAGCAGCACCAGCAGCTCATATGGAACGTCTTAGCAGGAGGCAGCATTTCACCAACATGGTGGAGCAGTATGTGTGCACACGCCTAGACGTACTGAATGAGGGGTCTGCCCCCTTCAACTTCTGGGTCTCCAAGTTGGGCACATGGCCTGAGCTTGCCCTTTACGCCTTGGAGGTGCTGGCGTGCCCTGCAGCCAGTGTATTATCTGAATGGGTATTTAGCACGGCTGGGGGCGTTATCACAGACAAGCGCAGCCGCCTGTCCAGAGACAATGTGGACAAGCTCACGTTCATTAAAATGAACCAGGCATGGATCCCACGGGACTTTTCCGTACCTTGTGCAGAATAGCGATGGATACCGACCTTACCCAGCCATTGTTCCATTTTTGCTCTTTCTCACTCTTTTGGGGTGTACCCTCATTTAAAATTTGTGAAAAGAAGCAATGTTGGCTACCTCGTCCTCCTCAGTGCCAGATTAACGTAGGGGCTATTGGAGCTGCAGCTCCAGGCCCCTACCTTTATATAGGCCCCGGGTTGGCCATATTCACTGTTACCGCTCTTCTGTCACTTGTAAACACAGAAGTCTGGCTTCTATGCTCGCTTCCCCAGGCAGCTCCCTCAGAACCTCCCCACACAGCACGAAGGCCGGACAAGGAGGGACAGTTGCCGATGCATGGATGTGTTTATGGGCTGCAGAGACAGCATCCCATGTGGAATTAGGCATGCATGGCTGCACCCTTCCTCCTCTGGGTGCATGCCAAGGCACGGCCCTTAAGGCCCTTCAAAATCCTCAGCACCAAGCCCATGATGCTCTTAATCCAGCCCTGGTCCTCCTCCACCGCCGCTTCCACCTACACCGCCCATAGGTGTGCGCAGCCTATTGCATTATATTATATTAAATACACATGCATGTGTTTGCCTACATGTACATGGCCCCGATACATTACTATCCCTGCTGGCAAAGAGAAATAGAGCAGAGCAGGTCCGAGGGAGATCTTTCCCATCTCCTCACTGGCAAACAGAGCAATAATGCTATGTGCCCTAGGTGATTAGGGTGTGTCCAGGTACACCCGGCACACCCTGTGCACACGCCTATGACAACGCCACATCCACCACCACCTCAACCTCCCTTCTTCTCCATATGGGCCTCGTCCTTCAGAGATGAAGAACATTGTTTTATTTTTCTGTTTTTTTTTGTTGTTTTAAGTTATTTCCCTATCCACATTTGTTTGCAGAGCACTTGCCATGCTCTTAACTACGTTTTGCTGCCATTTGCAGCAGTCTAGCCCTTTCCATTGGTGTTTTAGAGCCATTTTAGTGCCTGAAAGTTCGGGTCCCCATTGACTTCAGTGGGGTTCGGTGTCTGGGAAAAGTTCGGCAAAAGTCCGGGACACGGACCCGGACTTTTTTTTAAAGTTCGGCCGAACCCGCCGAACACGGACATCCAGGTGTCCGCTCAACTCCAATCATTATTATTTTTACCTATGCAATAAGAATATAAATGAATATATAAATAATATGATTTTTAACAAGTTTTTTGGCTAATAAAGATAAATGCCAGTATATTTTAATCTTTTCAAAATTTATAAATTCATTCATTTCCCCTTTGGGAGTATTATACAAATCATAGGCTCAAAGCCCAGCATGGTTAATTTTGCCTTTAAAACGGTGGAGATTTATCACAAACATTTGGTTTACAGGAAATATAGTGTATTTTTTTCACTTTATTTTTGTATATTATCACTATTACCAGACTTTTTTACGTTCACATTTTCACCTAGTTGAGGTCTCAGTTGTGTTAATTGGGAGTAATTAAATGTAGAATGACTATTTCTTCTCCTTATTCTTAGAGAATTAGGCCCTTAAGCCCCGTACACACGTACCGATTGTCGGCCGTAAATATTCGGCCGACGACCGATCGGCCGATTGTAGGCTTGTTAGTATGATGCTTCCGACAGCCGACAGCGTATTTTCGGCCGAACAGAATCTGTCGTGCAAGCATTAAAATTTTTGTTGGCCAACACCAGAACGGCCGATTGTTTGCCAGTCAGTACAGAATTCGGCCGACAATGAGCAGATTTGCAAGACTGGGCATGCTCAGAGTAGAAAAAACACAGGGAAAGTTAACCATCACATGACATCACTTCTGCAGTCGGCGGACAAAATTCGTGTGCAGTCTTTTGCACTTTTCAGCGGACAGGACAGCCCTGGACAAAAGACGGCCGATCGGTCGGCCGACGATCGGTACGTGTGTACGAGGCATTAGTCTTGGTCACCACTGTTACTGAGACAGAAAATTAAGGAAAATCTGACATTTTGGAACTGTCATCAGAGAAATTATGCAAAACTCTATGAATAGGATACCTGTTGTTTTATTAGCTCTAATATTTGAGTTCCATTCACTTTGGAGAGATTACTTTCATTTCCTTATTTACTCTAGGAGAATAAGTAAAGGGAAATCCCTCCAGCAGGACAAAGTAACAAATAAACGGATATGGAGTGTATCTATTCCCTAATCACTACTTTGTCTAAAACAAAACAAAAAGAAAGAGTTTTGGCTTTACAAACACTTTAACCTTTTATGGACCACCCCATGCAGATATACTGCGGCAGGGCAGCCCTCCTGCGTGAAATCATGTACCTGTATGTGATTTCATGCACAGGGTCTGGGGCGCATGCGGGCTACCAGCAACCTGCTCCTGCTGTGATTGGACACAATAGGAGCCAATCAGCGGGTCCAGCAGACGCTATGTCCACCAAGACATTCACAGGAGAGGCATATCGGCGGTCTGCCTATGTAAACAAGGCAGACTGCCGTTCTGTCAAGGAGGAAAATGGAGATCTTGTGTTTCTGCTAAGCAGAAGTATGGATCTCTGTCTTCCTCCAGTTAAGCCACCTCAACAGTTAGAAAGCACTCCCTAGGAGCACACTTAACCCTTGATCGCCCCTGATGTTAACCCCTTCCCTGCCAGTTTTATTAGTACAGTAATAGTGCATTTTTTTTAGCACTGATCTCTGTATTAGTGTCATTGGTCCACAAAAAAAGTTTCAAAAGTGTCAGATGTCCAATTTGTCCACCGCAATGTCATAGTCATTACTAGTAAAAAAAAAATTCCATAAAAATATCTCATACTGTGTAGATGCTATACATTTTGTGCAAACCAATCAATTTCCCCTTTTGGGATTTTTTTAATACATATTGGCCTAAACTGATGAATAAATTAGATTTTTTACATTTTTTATTGGGTATGTTTTATAGCATTAAGTAAGAAATATTGTTGCTATTTTTTTTCAAAAGTGACAACATTTTTTTCTTAAAAGCGCAAAAAATAAAAAATGTAGAAGTGATCAAATACCACCAAAAGCTCTATTTGTTGGAAAAAAAGGACATAAATTTGATTTGTGTACATTGTCGCATGTCTGCGCAATTGTCAGGTAAAGTACCACAGTGCTGTATCGCAAAAAATGGCCTGATCATGAAGGGGGTAAACCTTCTGGGGCTTAGGTGGTTAATGACAGTTCATCTTTTGTACCCTTTTTGGGTTTAATTTTGTTTGGATTGTCTGACCTCCAGGGTTTCTCTTTCCTGTGTGCTTAGATGGATTGTTCATTCTGTACTGTTTGAGTAACCGGGGAATGGCTACTATACCAAAATACCTAGATATTTGGCGTGGAATGGAAATAATTTAAAATGAAAGATCTTGGGGGTTATGTAGCATGTGTACTGGGAGAGCGAGGTTAAAAGCTTATGATTTTTGATAATTGATATTAAAGAGGAAAAGTTTGTCATACCCACCACATTACCCAAATTCTGTAAGAATATTGGGTAATGTGGTGATAGGAATGCTAAGGAAAAAGCTCTAAGTTATCGGTGCATGCAGATATCTTATGGGTGTAATTCCCACAACTAATACCAGCTATACTGGGGTTTTGTCATGTACCTGGTCAGAGGCCTGGAATGCTGAGAGGGCACCCCTTGTGGCTAAGTGCAGAACACCCCTGGAGGTGGTACAGGGGAAGCAGTGCCCAAAGAAGCATGGGTTGCCAGTTGTTATAGTCATCAGAGCTTAGCACTGGATGGCAGCAGGAACAGGCAGGATGCTCTGAAGGGCTGGTGTCCTTAGCGTGCTTGACAGCAGGGCAAGCAGGAAGCAGAACTGGAACAAGTTGGGGTCATACACGGGTAAGCTGGTAAGAGCGGAGTCGGTGAGCAAGCCGAGGTCAAACTCATGTGGATCAAGCAAAAGCAAAGTCAGAAGTTCAAGCCAAGTCAGAGCCAGAAATCGAGGTGAATTAGGTCAAAGGCAATCTGGGTCGGTAACAGGAGGTCCAAAATAAGAATACACAAGGCACAGGAAATACAGGGGTCCGCCAATCATCTAGCAATTAGTGGCTGCTGCTGCTGGCTTTAAATAGGCCACTGGGTGCCAGGATCTTTCACGCATTGGGTGCGCTTTGGCGTAGGTGCATGCACACTGGCACATATAACTTCTTTACTGTTCTCGTCCGTGTGCGCATGCGCATTAGCATTGGCATATTTCTGTTCACCAATGCACAATTCTGATGGCTATTGACAGATATGCCAGTTCTTCTGTGGATTGTTCTCTGACAGATTTGCTCTGATACTTCTGAGAAAGGGGCACCAGGGAAAATATGAATATGAGCTGGGACAGTGGGCATCCCTGTCTTATGCCATTCTTTATGGGAAAAGAGCTCAAGAGCTCCTCATTCATGTGAACCTATTTAAAAGGGGCAGAAAATAAGGCATTAATCCAGGAATGCATGTGGGGATAAAATCCAATGGCCTACAGAGTGAGGCGGACAAAGGCTCAGTTGACCCTATCAAAGATGTTCAGTGTCTGTGGAAAGGATAAAGTCATGGTCATTTTTTGATAGGGCAGAGTGGATAAGATTAACAGCACACATTGTCTCATCTGTGGCCCCTATGGAAGGCATAAAGCCTACTTAATTAGGATGAGCTTCTGTAGGTGAGGCACTAAACATAATTTAAGGATTTGGGCAAATAACTTTAAATCTGGTCCTCATTTGTTTCACAGATCCTTTTGGAAAGAATTTTGTGATGACATCAACACTTTCAAATGCACAGCATTTATGAAAGTGTGGAGACATACATTAAGAAGTAAAATTAGAGTGATTGTTTACCATTTTTTTCATTAAAATAACATGCATGTTACAGTATACTTACCTGCTCTGGGCAAGGATTTTGCACAGAGCAGCACCAATCCTCCTCTTCCCCAGCCCCCCCCCCCACCCCAGTGCTCCAGACTCCTTCTCTTCTCTGTGTGCTCCCATAGCTGCCCATAGTGCCTGTAAGAAGAGGAAAAGAGAGAGGAGAGAAGACTGCAGCTGGGCATATAGTTACATAGTTACATATTAGATGAGGTTGAATAAAGAAAATAGTCCATCCAGTTCAACCTGTGTAGGTGTGTGTGGCTGTAATCATCTCACATAGCCCTGAATGTTCTGATCCTTGAGATGTACGTCTAAGAGTCTTTTGAGAGCCACCATACTTCCCGCAGAAACCACCTCTTGTGGTAGAGAATTCCACAATCTTGTAGCCCTCACAGTAAAGAACCCCCCACGTTGCCTGAGGTTAAAACGCTTCTCCTCTAATCGCATTGTATGCCCTCGAGTCCTCGTGCAATCCGTTCGACTGAACAGCTTTTTTTCTAAGCTGAGATCCCCATTGAGATATTTGTAAATTGCTATCATGTCCCCCCTCAGGCGTCTCTTCTCCAGGGAGAATAAATCAAGCGATTGCAGACGCTCTTCATAATTAAGGTCCTCCAATCCCCTAATCAGTTTAGTTGCCCTTCTCTGGACTCTCTCCAGCTCCAACACATCCCTCCTGAGGACTGGAGACCAGAACTGGACAGAATACTCCAGATGCGGTCGGACCAGAGTTTATAAAGTGGAAGGATTATAGTCTTATCTCTGGAATACATCCCCTTCTTTATGCATGCTAATATTCTGCTGGCTTTGGCAGCTGCCGCTTGACATTGCATGCTATTGCCTAATCTATCATCAACCAAGACTCCCAGATCTTTCTCCATTTTTGATTCCCCCAAGGGTTCCCCTCCTAACGTGTATTGTGATTTTATGTTTTTAGTCCCCAAGTGCAAAACCTTACACTTCTCCACATTAAACCTCATTTGCCATGTCGTTGCCCACTCCGTTATTTTGTCCAGGTCATTCTGTAGGATATCTGCTTCATGCTGTGAAGTTATTGCCCTGGCCAATTTTGTGTCATCTGCAAAAACTGATATCGAACTACTGACCCCGACCTAAATGCTGTTTATGAATAAATTGAACAAGGTTGGTCCCAGGACTGAGCCTTGGGGGACCCCGCTTACTACCTCAGACCAGTCTGAGTATGCGCTGTTTATTACCACCCTTTGGACACGCCATTTTAGCCAGTGCCCTTTTAGCCGTGCTGGATCACTGGCAGGCTCAGGTAGGTGTTTAGTAGGAAATTGTTAGTGAAGAGTTTTTTTACCTTAATGCAGGGGTGCATTAAGGTACAAAACACAAAGCCTTTAGAACCACTTTTAATTAATCTCAGGTTCTGGTTCTGAATTCATCGGTCAATTACCTGATACCATCCAAAGCAAAACAAAATGATTTTTGGGGCGTGGTCTGGACACGCTGAAAGATGGCAGCCTGAGAACGGAGCTCCCGCCGCCTCGAGTCCTCATCAGCCTAGCTCAGAGTCTACACTGCCGCTAGAAAGCCGGTAAGGATGGCAACGACTGCCCGATCCTCCTCGGCCACCCGTTCCCGATCCCCGCGGGATCCGGCGAGCAAGTTGAGCCCCAGCATCCCGGAGCTTTTCCGCACCCAGGCCGCAACCATGTCCCAGCCCGGGCTCTCCTCCACATCCCCCTCGCTCCCCTCATCCCCCGCCCGATCCGATGCGGCGGCCACGATAGGGGGAACGGAGTCGGCTTCCCCTCCTCCACCCGCCCCGAGGCAGCTCTGCATGGAGGATCTTCACCTCATCGCAGCGGACATTAAAAATACGTTGGGGGCAGCCATATTGGAGCTGAGGGGTGACATCCGCTCCCTGACAGGCCGGGTGCAGGAGGTTGAACATGCCACTGCTCAGCAGGATGTGGCCATAAGGGACTTGTATCTCAAATCTGACTCCCACCTCATGCAGATGAGGGACATGCAGCGCCACATGGAGGACTTGGACAATCGGGGTAGGCGCCATAATCTGCGGATCCGGGGCCTGCCGGAGTCGGTAGAGGGGGAACACATCACCCCCACTGTGACTGCGCTGTTCAACTCCCTGCTGGACAGACCCCCACTATCCCCCATCGATATGGAGCACATTCATAGGGCCCTGCGGCCCCGGGGTCGGGAGGGTGACCCGCCACGTGATGTGGTATGCTGCTTAGTGGATTATCGCCTCAAGGAGGACATTCTGCGGAAGGCCAGAAGCAGGCCACAATTGGAATGTGAGGGAGCACCCGTGCAACTTTATCAAGACTTATCTGGAATAACCTTGCAACGCAGGCGTGAACTCCGGCCCCTACTGGATGTCCTGAGAGCGCGAAACATTACATACAAGTGGAAGTTCCCTTTCTGCCTGGCTGCGTCCTTACAGGGCCGTACGGCTCTCCTTAGGGTGCCCGAAGACTTACCTCATTTTTGCTCCACTCTGGGGATTCCCTTCATGGCGCTTCCAAATTGGTACGCGGAATTCAGGAATGCAGCTGACCTTGAACCGCCTCAGGTGGGCGAACCGATGGATGCCCAGGAAGTGCGCTTTCGAAGGCCCCGCTCACCCTCCTGGAACAGACCGGCGAATGGTGGAGCTGGTCCCGCTAACGCCCTCAGCCCTACCAAACCTCCCCAACGGAGCAGGGCTCGGAGAAATAACTGACCTGCCGTAACGACTGTGGGTTGACACCTTCGGGTGCAGCACTTAGTTCAACACTGTTCCTTGCTACACTGCCCCTTTTCTGCCGTCCTCTTCCTTGTCGAGCGCTGGATTGGCTATACCTTGTGCCGGTACCTCTCCCATATCGCTCAGGACTGCTGGCTAAGCCTAACGGAGCCTTGGGACGACACCATACCGTCTCCGCAACTGACAACGTGACTGGACCTGATCTACCGTTATCCACCTAGATTGCTGCTGGAACTGGTATTGTTTCCCTTCTACTTCTTTTTGCAATGTTTGCAGTACTTTACACCCCCCTATGGCTCTTTGCGGACTTTGTAGTTGTAGCCTCCCGCCCTCTCCCTTGTCGTTACCCTGGGCCTGCAACTGTTGCTCCGGGACTCTTGCACCGGGCCTGAGGTGCAGTCACGGAGCATAGGAGTCTTTGCTACCCTCGGGTCGTCCCGGGCCTTCACCAGCATGCAGTGATTCAGTTTAGGTACTTTGGAACGAGCGGAAGATCACGATGGGTCCTTCATGGGGTGGGTTGGTTGTACAGGGATGCACTGCCGTATTCATTGTGGTTATATCTTTATCTACCTATTTAACAGTTTTTGTTTCCCGGATATCATTACGTTAGTTTGTGCTGGTGAACTATACGATATCACACGTTTGTCTGGACTGCGCGCTGCTGCCCACGGTGCCTACTGGTGTGGCCGCGGTGGCGTGCGGGTCGGATGTTCGTGTCCTACACATGGACTGTTTCGCCGGGGTGTGGTATTCACATGTGCCTCCCGGGGGGTCACACTCTGAATAGACCTTGTGTCTCTGCACCCTCCGTTGACACTTGTTATTGCCCCGTGCCCGTGCCCCGGGCGGTACATCCAGCAGCCTCTGTTTGCCTCCGCCTGATTCTGTGAGATGGGGCACGGTGCACGGGTGGTTGCTCCGGGGGCTACAGTTGCTTTCAGCACCTGCTCGGTATGAGTTCTAACTCTTGATTCATCTGAGCCAGCTCTGGGCACTTAGCTTAGCTTAGGTTATTGTTATCTGATCGTTTGATTGTTTATCTGCTATGTGGTCCATATTTACGGTCCTTACTGTGTTTATAATTTTTTTTTTTTTTTTAAGGTTTCCATCGGGTTCCCCTCCTAGTCTCCCCCATATTATAGCCCCCTTTAGGGTCCCTTGAAAGGCGCTCCGCTCTAGACCTCTTCCTACCCGCCCCTTCCTCCTTCAGGTGGTAGATTGCAGTAGCTGGTTTAACAGGGGTTGGGAATCGGGAGGGGGGACCTCTGGAGGGCCGATAACCACTCATTCCTCATTCATCCTCACTGTTCACCTGCTCGAGCCCACTTCCCTTACCTTAGTTGGCGGTGGCCCATAAGGTTACCACATCCCTCGGGCGGGATGCCTCTCCCTGTCCCTTTCTCGACATACTAGGCTGGGAACCCCCTGGGGAGACGGCCTTGGCCGCAAGGTTGTCGACACTATTTTTACTGTTGTTATTGTTACACTTGCTGTTTTTATGGTTGCCATGACCTCTGTGTTTTTTTTTTTTTTTTTCCCTTACTGGTTTCCGCATGTTATAACACTCTCTGAACATGGGCTCCTGTTATTTTGGACTTGAGGACGGGCTCTTTTCGGTGAGTACTTGGTTTTCACTCCGTCTTCCGGTTTGTCCTACTCCAACCCCGCTCAGCGGTTGTTGCTATATATCAATTTGTTTAACAGTAGTGCTACTTTCCCCTACCGCTGAATTTCTTTGTTTCTGATCTCCCACTTGACCACCTCCCCCGGTCTCGGTTAGTTGAGTCTGGTGGTGGTCCCCTCCCGAACCTACACCGTCTCATCCCACCCCCCTCTTTTCCCCAGTGTATACTTTCCTCCCCCCTTTCCCTCCCAGTCGTGTCTGTCTGTCCACCCCATACGTCTTCCACTGTGATACTCCCCACCCTTCCCTTTTTTTTTTTTCATTTTATACATCTCTGCCATGGATACTTCCCTGAAGGTTTACTCCCTTAACGTGAGGGGACTGAACATCCCTGAAAAGCGTTCAAAGCTTCTCCTTACCCTTCGTCGGACGAAGGCTGATGTGATTCTTCTACAAGAGACTCATTTTCGCTCGAATAATATCCAGAAACTTTTCACTAAACAGTATCCTACAGTTTATCATGCAACTTCTAAGGATTCTAAGTCTAAGGGGGTCTCCATACTCATGTCCAGGACCTGCCCCTTCGCGGTGTCTGAGTCCTTGGCGGATGAGAACGGACGCTTCCTTTTCCTTACCGGCTCCGTCCATGGCAGGGCCCTGACGCTGGCCAATATCTATGCGCCTAACAAACACATAGTCCCATTTTTCCGCTCTACCCTTCAACGGTTGACAGATTTTTACTCCGGCCAGGTTATTCTGGGCGGGGACTTCAACGTTGCCTTGTCGCCTCTCTTGGACACTTCTCTGGGGTCCTCGTCCATTCCCTATGCGGCCTTGCGGTCTATTAAGACGTTGCTCACTACTCTGCTCCTCCACGATTCGTGGCGTACCCTCCACCCGGGCGTCAAGGATTTCACCTTTTTTTCCTCGCCGCACAACCGATATTCGCGTATCGACTGTATTTTCGTCTCCCAGGCTTTGTTGCCGGCTCTTTCTTCAGCGACTATTGAACCTATGCTCCTGTCGGATCACCACCCCATCAGTGCTACCCTCTCCTTCACGGCTCTACCACATCGCTATGGAGCGTGGCGCCTGGACGGCTCCCTCCTAAATGACCCTACTTTTGTTAAGGCCCTCTCTGACCGACTAAAGCTGTACTTTTTGGAGAATGCAGCCCCAGAGGTCAGTCCTGTCAATGTGTGGGCAGCACACAAGTGTGTGATCCGTGGTGAACTAATTGCTCTAGCCTCTAAACGGAAAAAGGAGCGTGTGGCTCACACGGAGACGCTCTTGTCCAAGATAGCTTCGCTGGAACATTCTCACAAGCTGTCTTTAGCGTCTGATACCCTGGAGGAACTCACTAAGACCCGTCAGGAGTTGCTGGAGGACCTTGGTAGATCGGTTCGCAGGAACTTTGCTCTCTCTCAAGGCTTCTTCTACGAGCACTCCAACAAATCGGGTAAGCTCCTTGCCAGAGCTCTCAAAAAGAAAAGAGCGGCCAACACCATCCATTCCATTTCCGATTCCTCGGGCAAGGCGCACGCCTCTACCCCCGACATAGCGGCACAATTTGTCCGATATTACTCGGACTTGTACAATCTGCCACGGGCAAACACGCCTGGACTTGTACAATCTAGGGCGTGTGAGATTCGCCAGTTCTTATCCCAACACTCTCCCCCACCACTTTCGGAGGAAGTATTAGCTCCTCTCAACGCCCCTATATCTGCTACGGAAGTCTTAGCGGCCCTTAAGCAGTCCAAACCTGGAAAATCCCCCGGCCCGGACGGACTGACGGTTGGTTACTATAAGTCTTTTGCAGATCAACTGATTCCGCACATGGTGAGGGCTTTTAACGCTTTCTCTGATATACCTGCCTTGGGGCCGGACATTTTGGAGGCACATGTCGCTGTCCTCCCCAAACCTGGGAAGGATGCGACGTTGGTACCGAATTACCGCCCCATATCTTTACTTAATGTGGACATCAAATTGTTTGCGAAAGTGTTGGCTAACCGCCTTCTTCCCTCCATCCCCGAGGTGGTGTCTCTTGATCAGGTTGGTTTTGTCCCCGGTCGAGAGGCCCGGGACAACACCACGAAGGCAATCCACTTGCACCATTGGTTGTTCACATCGCGTACGCCTGGCTTCTTTTTATCCCTCGATGCGGAGAAGGCGTTCGATAGGGTGGCTTGGGACTACATGTCTGCCACACTTGAAGCCCTTGGACTAAAGGACCGGTTCTTGCGATTTGTCTCTATCCTTTACTCCAACCCCTCTGCCAGGGTCAAGGTGAATGGGTCCCTGTCGGACGCCTTCTCCGTATCGAACGGTACCAGGCAGGGTTGCCCGCTGTCCCCCTTGATCTATATCCTCACTTTGGAACCCCTCCTGCGCCAGATCCAAGCTAGTCCAGATATCAAGGGGGTGACTTTGAAAGGCAAAACATACAAACTGGCGGCATACGCTGACGATATCCTACTCTTCCTCACCGATCCTCTGCTCTCAGTTCCAAATATCTTATCCGTTCTTGCACGTTTCCAAGATCTCTCCAATTTGAAAATCAATTACTCTAAATCCCGGGCCCTCAACATTTCCCTCCCTCCCTCTCTCTTACAACTCTGCCAATCCAATTTTCCATTTGAATGGGACCCCCACTCTATCACGTATCTGGGTGTCCAATTACCTAGTTCTCTTTCCGACCTTTATTTCAAGAATCACTTGGCGATCTTGAACACGGTGGAAAGAGACTTGCACTCCTGGCTGCAGGGTCATTTTTCTTGGTTTGGCAGGGTCGCCATTGTCAAAATGAATGTCCTACCTCGCCTGCTCTATATCCTTCAAGCTCTACCCATACGTATACCGCCCGCCTTTTTTAAGTCTTTCCGGCTTATGTGCTCTAGATTTCTGTGGTCCTCTAAGAAACCCAGGCTTAGTTGGGATCTGCTTACACGTCCTAAACAGGAGGGCGGTTTAGGATTCCCGCATTTACTCAAGTACTACCAGGCATGCCATCTATCCAGAGTGGTGGATTGGCATGCCCACTCATTGTCTAAGGATTGGGTGTCTCTTGAGGGGGCCTTGGCTTCGTTCCCAGCACACCATTTGCCTTGGTCGGATCTTTCCAAGATTCCACGCCCCACATTAGCTAATCCCCTTACTGGAGCTACTGTAAGGGTATTTCATGCCCTCCGTGAGCAGTTGGATCTCTCGCCGAAGCGCAGCCCTTTGACTCCCTTACACTCCTCCCCTGATTTCCCCCCTGGCCTTCCATTTGTGCCTACCGAGGGCCCTTCCTCGGATATACCCTTTCAGGCTCGTCACTTTCTTGATAGCTCTGGACTACTCTCCTACCAGGATCTCTGTCAGCGTTTTCCGAAGGTTTCTATTCCCTTCTATTGCTATCTCCAAATTCGCCATTTCCTGACTCACACGCAGCCACTGCCAGAATGGGGCCGCCCCCTGACCTCTCTGGAACGTATTTGTGATGCCCCTGGTCCGCACCGGCACATGGTTTCGATTTTGTATTCCATGCTGTTCCCCCCCTCACACGCCCCCACGGAAGCTCTTCGAGCACGGTGGGCGCGTGAGTTGGGTGTGGACCTCACGGAGGAGGACTGGTCTCGGGTGCTTTTTCACATGCACAAGGGTTCCTTAAACGTGTTGACCCAAGAAACCGGCTATAAACTTTACTCTAGGTGGTATAGGACTCCAGACCTTTTGCACAAGTTTTCCGCCTCGAATTCCCCACAGTGTTGGAGGTGTCTGCAACATAAGGGGACTCTGCTGCACATATGGTGGGATTGCCCAGTTCTGCAACCATTCTGGAAGGAGGTTCACGCCTTAATCTGTCGTATTACCACGTACACACCTGACTATTCACCGGCGCAATTCCTTTTGCACCACACCTCCCTCTCCTATGCCAGCTACAAAAAGTCCCTGACCTTGCATCTGATCAATGCAGCCCGGATGTGCGTACCGTGCCATTGGCTGTCCACCACACCCCCGTCGGTTGCTGACTGGCTTCGCAGGGTTCAGCGGGTGGCGGAGATGGAGGACATCGTGGCCCAGGCCAAGGATACTCACCACCAGTATCGTACAACTTGGGCGCCCTGGACTCACTTTCAATCCTTGCCAGATTTCCAACGATTGAGCACCTGAGACTTATAGTCCACCTTGTGGCTCTTTGGATCCTGTACTAGGGGTTAACCCCTTATCCTGGGGTGCTTTCCTGGATGTTCAGTTCGCTCTGCCTTTTCTGATGCCTGTATTATGCCAGAGTGTATTGCCCCTTTCCACACGTTGTCCTTCCCTTCCTCCTTTCGTGTATCCCCTATTTACCCTACCTGTCTCCTCCCTCGTCCTCCTCCCTTTCATCCCCCCCTTCCTCATTCCCTCCCTTTTATGCCTTTCAACAAATTACTCAGGGTTCTTTATTTCGCACTCGGTGGTGGCTCGGCCTCCACCGACAACAGCTATGGCGCCCACGTTCAGAGATGTGTTTACCGGATCGCCACCTGTATACGGTGGACCCCCCACTCCTTGACACAGTTAGTTCCCTTTACGGGGTGTCGGGTATGGGGGCGCCACTATGCTTTATCATAGGAAGCTCCCTTGTTTTGGTTCTCATCAGGTGGATGGGCGCTCTACCCAGCGAACCCTTCCAATAGCCCTATGTCCACTTGGTGCTCCCACTGGCCCTCTGTTTTTACACCGAGTTATCACATGACAGCTTGTGGGATTGCCTGTGCTCTCTTGTTGCTCCATGCATGCATTGTACTGTTTATATGTGTATCACTTTTGTATTTGATCACTTTTTGTGGGCTTTGTAACCTGCCCGTTACTGCTTTGTTCTTTTGTGCTATGTATGCTTTATTCCTTAATAAAATGTTTTTGAAAAAAAAAACAAAAAAAAAACAAAATGATTTAGCAATTTGCTAAGCAAAGCATAATTTTCTGCAGCAGTGTTTTTATCTACATACCTTTTAAGACATATGTTCAGGTGAAATTAGAGATGGAGTAAACACAACCATTTTTTTCTGATTTTTCCACAAGAAATTATAATAAAAACCCCCAATGGTATGATCTGTAAGGTACCATGGATGTTCACTCCACAAACTTAATGGCAGGGGTAAATCTAGGAAATGGTTGGCAAAATATATTTTAGAACTTACTCCCATTTTTTCACAAAATTGTTTAGCTAACTTAAGCATTTGAAATATGGCATGTCAAGGAAAGTTTGTGCAGACCTTCTAGTGACAAAATAAATTTGAGTTTAAAAGTACATTATTATAAAGCACTGGAATTGTGATATCATATATAACTTTTTATATTTCCCAGAATAAAAGCGATGAAATCTTATCTGTGTCTTGCCAGTGACAACCATAAACTGAAAGTGTGTTTCATGCCAGCAACTAAGTTTTAGCAGAAGGAGCCTAACTTTTCTTTTTACAAGAGATTTAGGTATCCTTTTACTAAGCAGCGCTAAACAATACTGCACATTGCCTTCACAACAGATTGGGTCTGTACTTCCTTCTGTAAATTGTTATTCTATTTATGATAATTGGGCAAGGTTTGTAGTATTTACGTTTGTGAATTACTGAAAAGTTATGGCAGCTGTAATGCCACACTAGATGGTTTTATGATGACATTTACACTAAATGTGTTAAAGGACCACAGAGACAAAGTACTTTGGGGCTACAAAATCACAGTGGGAGAAATAAAGGTATGTTTCTAACTTCTGTGAGCAGGTAAGGTAGATGCGAGCAGTGCTCCAAAAGAAAATTATGATGCTAAGCATCTAACTCCTACTCTCAGATACAAGGCTCCCAGTTCACTCCTATCACAGGTCTCCTACTTGGCATCCTCAATGGCAAGGCCTTGCTGCCCACTACGACCTGGGTGATCGACCAAAAGCTACAAACAAAAACAAAGAAAGGGCGCGCTGGCCTAGCGCATTATCCTCAATAGAGCTTTATGAAGAGGCTAAGCCTTGAAACGTGTTAGCCGCTAACTATCATGACTTCGGACTGCAATTTGATGGACTCTGTCATTCAAATCTGATATACTGGCTTACAACTTATGTTTGTGAGTAGATATCATTTTATCTGATAATAGGCGGATGATTGAAAGCCCGCCAGTTCAATTCATAGATCATGTTTCAATCATAGAAGCTGTAGTACGGCTTCTATGAATGGAGGAGAAAAAGGATGGGCACAGTTGGAGTAAGTTAAAGTAAGTAATATCCCTTGTGCTGAATAAATAAATCTAGGCTTTAAATGTACACAAATAGAACTGGGGACGGGAGTGGACACAGGGTAGATTTGCACAGGTTAAGAGATGCAGCATCCTGTGGACTGTGCAGGGAAGCATGCAATGCTAGGAAAAGTGTAAAAAAGTGCAGCTTCTGCTTGTGAACAGAGGTGGGAGGAAGTAGAGCAGCTTCTGGTGCATACAGTGCAGGACGTACAACAGCTACTTGTGCTTAGAGGACAAGAGGTGTTGCAACTATTGGTGGCTTAGTACAAGAGGTGACAAGAGACAGGGCACAGATAATGACAGGTGCAGATGGCAGGAAATAATTATAGGTGTTTGATACTGACAATCACAAGGGTGGAGTCAGGACTCTAGAGGCAAGCCTGACATGCAGAGGGTAGCCTCTAGCTCAACAAGGGATGGAGCACAGATGAGTCACCCAGGCAGTAGACTCAGGCTAACCCGAGGTGCGGAATCTAAGGGCCAACTGGTCTTCACCAGAGCATCTGATGGTGAGGATGGATTTCGCTGTGGTGATGGATTTAGCACCAGGTTGCAGTCCTCGGGGTTGCCCTGCCAGGAGGTGAACGGGTCCGGATCCAGTGGCAGATAAACAGACAAGGATAAGGCAGAAGAGTGTTCACAAACAAGCTGAGGTCAGGGCGGGCAGCAGACAAGCGAGGTGAGGGACAAGCCAGGAGGTCAAATAGGAATCAAACTGGATACAGCAGGTTTCAGGTTCAGGAACACAGGATAAGCTGCAGATCAGACAGCAAAGACAACGTGCTGCTGTGGTGTTAAATAAAGCAGCCTGTTGTCAATTACTGAAATTAATCTGCACTAGTTTAACCCTTAGGTGGCAGACTCATGGCAGCACTTCAGTGTGCACAGGGAGCGTTCCTGACAGGTGGAGAGGTTAATAGCAGGCAGAAAAAGGAAGGAGGGAGGCAAAGAAATTCATCAGCAGGTGCACATTGTGAACACTAGAATTCAGACATAGCAGATATATTCTTCTCTCTGTTCATGTTTTTAATAGTGTACATGTTTTACAATACCTCTTTCATGCATTATTATCTGCAAAAAATGTAATTTCACATACAAAATCCAAGGCCAATATAGTGACCACAATCTTTACACCTAATGTATATTCACATCAGCATATTGTATTAATATTTAGAATAGCTAGTGTACTGATGCCAAAAGCAAAGCAATGTAAGTGTACACATGTTGATAATGATGACAACTACATTAGTGCTGATATTTTTACAGACATGACCCCTGCTTGCCAGCAGCAGACAACTTTGTGGTTGCCTGTCAACATTTCTATCCTAGAAGCTGAAATTCCCATTTGGAATTTAATGGCCACATTCTGGGTTAAGAGTTCACATTCACATTCAGTACTGTGTAAAGCATTTCATTTATGTTTGTTTTGTTTTTATTTCCTTTAATGCTAGAGGTGCTACTTTTATGTCACTGTATAAGAGTGTAATATTTATACAACTTTGGGGTTGATTTACTGAAGACAAATCAACTATGCATTTTTCAAGTGCAGTTGCACTCATTTTCCCCAGAGCTTAGTGAAAGCGCTTAAGCTCTGCTGATTTCCATCATCAATCAATCAACCCCTGGGACATCTTGTCAGAGTAATGGACTGTTTTAGGTACATTTATGTGGGAATTTTTATAACTTAAACTTAATAACTTTAACTTAATATTCAGATTATGGTTGAGTCCTATAAGTGCTGTCTCCTTTAAGTCAGCAAAAAAAATAGTGTAAAAAATGAATGTTTAAAACAAAGTATAAAAGTCTCTTTATCAGGTGTGTGCCAAATCCAAATGTCTTAATAGTACAAGAAAGAGCTTTGCCTGTCGGAAGCTTACTATACCCATTACAAAACTGACTGTTCACTCTTTGTACAACCTCCTTTATATTTACCAAAATTATGGTATTTTTGGAAATATTTTGTGATTTAATCATGCTCCCATTTTTTTCACCCGCTCTCTAATAAAGGTTCTACCTGTAACCTGATCTATAAAGAAAGAAATAAACCTGGGCAGCTATTAGCCAGACCACTGTACACTAAAAATAATGTGGTATCAAACCCAAAATTGAAACATTACTATGGTAACTCACAACCCAAAATAAATCATTGGATTATTTTACTTTTTCTATCACAAACTAAATAACTTTAATAGGTCCCATCCCATTTTCTCATTTAATCAGGCTTCTATTTTAATTGATGAATACATTGCTAGTACTGTCTTGCTTATCACTCAGGCTCCTGATTTGGTAACCATGGAAGAACTGTTTTCAGAGGAAGAACTTGTAGGCATCCTTTCTGCCCTCAAAAACAACAAAAGTCCTGGCCCTGATGGTTTTTTTTGCACATTTTAATAAAATGTTTTGAGACTTTTTGGTACCATTTTTCACAAAAACATATAATGCTATCTCTCTGGACAGAATCCAGGAGCTGGAAGCTCATATTATAGTCCTGCCTAAATCAGGCAAGGATAATATGTTATGTGTGTGCTATTTCCCCGTATCTCTTACTAATATTGACAATCCCCTTTTCTCAAAAGTCTTAGCTAATCCTATCACACAATTAATCTCGGTTTCACTTAGATCGGGTGGGTTGTACCACTGGGAGAGAAGCCCAGGATAATACCATCAAAACTATCTCTTTAATGTGGTATCCCAAAGAAAAAAGATGCTGGTCTGTTTAATATTGGTTAATGCTGAAAAAGCATTTGACCAGGTATGATGGGATTTACTGAGCAAAACGCTTTAACAGTTTTTGGACCCAACATTCTGCAGAAGATCTTAGCCCTTTATCACAATCTTTTGGCACGTGTCCCCTCTAACAGTATCTCTTCCAATTCTATTAGGATCTGTAATGCCACACACCAGGGGTACCCTTTATCCCCGTTATTATACATTTTGAGAATTGAGCATTTGGCTGTGGCATTACATAACAATCCAGATTTTATGTGGATATGTGTGGGCTCCCGCCACTACAAACTATCTCTCTATGCAGATGAGCTCCTCCTGTATGTCACAAACAACGTGTGTCCATTCCCTCTATTGTACGCAAATGTGAATTATTCAGAAGTAGCATTAATTATGACAAGACTGAAGCCCTAAATATATCTCTCTCCTCTCATGAAATATCTCAAAATGATCCTTTAAATGGTAAAATGTGTCTGTTATGTACATAAATATACTGTTCATGCTGTATTGCCAATCTTCTTGTCAACTATTTCAGATTTCAATTTTAACTGATTCTTAATTGTCTTAAAGCAGTAATAAACAAAAAAGAAAACATTTATTATATTGCAGCCTACCAATTCTTAGATGTGACTGCTGTATTAGTTTCCATTTTAGGCTTTCCTTTTTATATTCATCCAGTGATCCAGCCAGCACGTTTGTTGTTTTTCAAAAGCAGAAGCTCTCCAGCAGAATGTATCAGTTTACATGAATGAGACAAACCACTTAACACTACCAGGGTTGATCAAAATGATCAGCTTTCATTTATTCATGCAAAACCATTATCCCAAAAGGAAAACGACTGTTGGCTGTAACTACCTATAAAGTGTGAGCTGGAGTTTGGCTTCAATTTATTAGTGCATCTAAATTTGCTAATACATTTACTACTCCCCTCCCACCCAGGCTGACAATGTTGTTGTCTGCTGTGCCTCCTGTTCTCATATTTCCAGAGTTGTGTCTCACTAATACAGGAGGTGGATAACTGGCCAGATGACCAGGTGACAATAAAGGGGAAAAGGCCAAAGAAAAGAAAACGGATGCAACCACCAACTCAAATGATTGATAAGCAGCAATATTATTCTTTTTCTGGTTTTGGGTTTAATACTTCTAACCTAATTTCTCCTGGTTTGAGCATGTAAATATTAATAAAATGGATAAATTATTCATATTACACTGGGTTTCAAATGATAATGGTCCCCCCATCTACATGATTTCTCATTCATCTCAATACAGCAATACATAAATGAATGTGGAACCAAAAAAAAAAACAGAATGAAGTATTCTATTTTTTGCTATCCAAAAGTTACCCCTTTTTTCCACATCTGCAATCAAATCTGTTCCTAGCTTCTTATAAGAGAATACTTCCCGGCTACTTAATATTTATTTTCCGAATGGGAGGAGGAACTTGGCTCTGCAGTGGATCAATTGGAATTGAAAAAAATCTCAACCTTTATGCATACGGCTTTATTATCAACAAGAGCACAGGAGTGTAACTAGAAAATACTTTCCAAGTATCAATGGCTTTCTGAGTTAAATAACATATACCCCTCAATCCTGAAATAATGCTGCACAGAAACAATGACCCATATCTGGGGGTACATGCCCACTAATTGTTCCCTTCTGGGATTAAATACTTTAAATTATATTTTAAGCTGGTGGGCAATAGTGTACCTAACTTTCTCAAATCAGTGTACTTTCTTTGATACCTGGCTCTTAAAGCATTAAAAATGAATTGCTGTGCCATTTCCTAAACTCAGCAAGAACTGTTGCTAGATACTGGTGTGAACATCATGCTCCTCCTATGTCTGAGTGGACATGTAAAATGGATTCTATCTGTCATATGCAAATGGTCTCTTGGGAAAGGGGTGCTGAAGAGGCATTTAAAATCACAAGAACAGTGTGGAATCATTTTAGATACTCATTAAACTTTTCAACTTTTATATGAGGTTCCCTTTGAGCATACATTAATCTCTCCCCTGTTTTGACCCATGACAGGGACTTTTTCCCTACTTTTCTTCCTGCTTTCTCTCCCTTTCTTTCTTTTTCTGAAATCATGCTCTTCTGTCAATGTGAACTTTTCAATATACCATATAGGTCTTTGACTGTGGATTCCTTGTGAATTACAGCCCAATTTTTGAGACTGCAACATAAATATACATATATTACGCATACATAACATGTACCTGTTTTATATGCAGTACTGTTGGTTTCTCAGAATTGTTTTTGTTTCCACAGTTTTATCTACAGCTCACCACTGAATGTGCACAGTACATTGTTTCACTATGATTCTGACTTAATGGGTATGCTGTAACTGTAAGGTCTCTATTCTTTTTTTTTAACAGTATATGCTCTTTCTGTTTTACTTATGGAAAGTTACAATAAAAACAGGTTAAATATATGCTATCCAATCAATTTATATCTAATCAGGCAGGCCTTGGACTACATAGTTGTTGGTAAATCAAAATGAGATTGTACAACCAGATTGTAGCATGTGTGATGAGCTTAGGGGTACATTTACCCCTAACATTTAGTTGTGTAAGAAAGGTGTTTTATAGCTAGTGACACGTAGAAACCATTTAATGCAATAATTACTTTTGAAACCTATTAATTGGCATCTTAGTCTTACATAAATGTATATACACTGAAAATAAGAACCAAGAAGCATGATACCTATTCTTTTAAACATATAAAATATTGTGAATTTGATAAAGAGCATTTTGTAGTGAATAATAAAGAATAGTGTGACATTTTTGTACTTTAAAAATAGTGTGGTTTCAAGAATTATTCTTTTAAAAAGTAATTGTATCATTTAATTTTGGCTTTATGATTTCCAAAACCATATTGGGGTTCAACAGTAAAAAGTTTCCATCCTATTTGTTATGTCCATGGTTTAAATTCTTTCTTTCATTTATCAAAGTCAGGCTAGGACAAAGGCAGAGCCCAACATGATTAATCATGATATGTATAAATTTTATCACAATGATACATTTTACCTTGACAATACAATAGCTTTGCTTGCTCCAGTTTTGGAAGTCTGCTCTGAAAAATTGAAGTGATACTAAACACATGCTGTTAAATGTACATTGCCCCTTCTATTTCTGTATGTGGATGATGATACTGTAATTATTTAAATTAAAAAAAAAAACCTAAGTACTCTTTTCCTAATCGATATATGGCTGTCACATGACCCAGATCTTTCCCAGCCTGTCTGCAGGGAAACATAAGCAGGAGGAGCCTAGTTCTCTGCTGCTGGTCACGTGTTCAAATTAAAATGATAAAACATCTTATGGAATACAGAGTAAAAATAAATAATTAATATCAATAAACTGTGTTAAGTTGTCATACAAATATATATTTGAAATTAAATCTTTATTATTTTTTGGCAATGACATGGTGTGGGTGGATTTCTGACAGTTACAGGCTGTTTCACGCCCCTCCAGCCTATGTCTTAGAATAAGAGGGAGGTGGTTACTGTATCATTCTATATTTATTATACCACCCTTATCATGTTTAGATGGTTAGTGGGCATGGGGAAAGAGGGAGGGAGTGGGCTGTCATTTACTACTGTGTATACACCCACATGTGTCTCTATAGTCACATTGGCTGCTCAGATGTGATAGGGATGAAATGTTTAGCATAGAAACTCACTGACATCTGAGCATGTGCAGAGCTGCCAACACTGATCTGCAAAATCCCTAGCTGAATGGGAGATTTGGACAGCAGGGGGGAGATAGGGAACAACAGGATTCTTTGCAAAATACAGAAAACGAATCTCATAGTGACTGAGTGAGTATAATAAGCATGTAATACAACATTTATTGATAATAATAAAATATAGTGGTGCTGTGCTATCATATGCCCTCAAGTATAAAACATGTGCAAATGTCAGTTAAAGTACATGTGCAAAAGTTGATACATGTCAATATATAAACATGCAGATAACAATTGCTAAGGTGCATGTGCTGAAAATAGAAATATGTTGATGAGTACACTGATAATAAAGGTGCGTTTTCCTGAAAATAGAAATGTGTCAGTGAGTACACAAATAAGAAATCTCAACAATTGATAATATAAATAAAGATGATTCAGTTATGTAAATTAATAACAATCAACAGGATGAGTGAGTCCCTGTAAAACCGTGAAAGAAGTGAAAGCAACGACCAATGTTCATCCAAAGTTGAAAAAATGATTGGTGTATGAAAGATCCAAAATAAAAGTGACACCTCTAAGTGTACTAGCCTTTCATCTTACAGCTCTAAGGTTACAGCGTAAATCAATAACTTTCCCTTTAAATCTTCTTGCTGCTTCCCGAGTTAATCCCTTTGTACACCCAGCTGATGAAAAACTGTGATTGTGGGTGGGCGGTTGTCCTGTCTGAAATTATCTGGCAGGCTCTCCAAATATATCCAAAGGCATATAAGGCAATGGGTATGAAAAGGAAAAAAGGCTCCCAATAGTGTAAAAACTCTTTAGCAATTTATTAAAATAAAAGGTAGCTGAAGACACTCACATTTAAAAATGTAGCAACAAATACATGATCCACGAGCCGCGAGCTCGTAACCTGCAAGCATTTCCGGTATACCTATCGCTCAGTTCCGACGCGTAGCATCATGCCCACGTGACTTCATCAGGGGACGTCGATAGGCTGGACCATATGTCCTTTTATAATGGAATGGGATGTATACAGTGATGGCCATTTCTTTGTAGTCGGCTATACAAAAAAGGATTCGTCGGCCATTTTCTATTGGTCTCGATTGGGGAAAAACACCTCAATCTGTACAGAAGAAGGCACGTCTGCCATTTTCTATTGGTCTCAGAGTAAAAGACAGCAGAACCAGACATATTTACATGATTCTTAGATATTACAGGTTGGATGGCCATAGGTATAATATATAATATACAAAACTAATGCATATGGACAACCCGGAAACACAGTTCAGCCCATGATCAAATGTCAAAAAGCTAGACCAGGGGATATAAGAAAAAATAAAATAAAAAGTATATGATAAAGTTTAAAATATAATTAAGAACAACTGACGACTAAGACCGTAAAAGCCCAGAGATGCCGGTAATGTTGCAATAATCGCAATAAAAAAGCTGTCATATACACATGAATGGATACTGTCTATACAGTAGATACTTAGTTATGGAGCAGGAAGATAAATAGAATATGTGACAGGATACTAATGGTTGAGAATAACTGGTGCGTTAAGAACAGCAATTATTAGCCTCAGACACCGCTGAGAATGATGAGTGCCCCACTATGTAAAACGGTGTCTAAGGTGGGGATGGAAAATAAACCCCCACCAATGGGATAAGACAAGTAAAGATGGGAGCAAAAACCTGGGGTGGGGGAGGGAGAGGGGGGGACTTTTCTACATAATAGATGTATCAATGGCTGGAGCAAGGTAAAAACGAGTGGCAGTTGCGAAACCAGAAAATGGCATGAATTATATAGTCGGGGGGCAAACCTTAGACAAACATATGATGCAATATGGTGGGAGTATACTTAGTATACTTATACTTAGTATAGCAATATGGTGGGAACAAGGTAGTATGGTCTGGAGATGTCGATCTGCTTGTAATATATGCCAGTGGCGTCGTATGATGTTCTCAATCTTCTTGTGTTGCTTGCTATAATCCAGGAGAATGGGGACTTGATCAGGCTGATGGTCTTTTTGTGGATTTTCTTTAACTAACTGGTTCCGATCCACTTGGGATACTTCTATTATTTTTTCCTCTCTAAAGCCTTTGTCATATCCTTTCTTTATAAATCTCTGATCGATCATATTTGCTTGCTCCGTATAATCTCCTAGGTTGGTGCAATGGTTTTATCTTTAGCATTTATTGATAGTTTTTTTTTTTTTTTAATTTTAGTGACTGGTTTACATGTTTAGTAGACTGTTTGCTGGATAGCAAAGTTAAGCTGGCATTGGTAAATTAAACATGTTTAATCTTTTATTTTGCAATTGTTTCATGTGTTTTTCAGTTATATTACCAAATGCAAACTTCCTTAAAGGGTTATTTCCCCTTTACCAAAAAGCACATTATGCTGTCCCATATGGGTAAAGCAGCATAGAATGCAAAACCTAGCTTCCAGCCAGGGCTCCTTGTCACTTTTAAGAATGTACGCCAAAACCGCAATGAAAATAAGATGCTAAAAATCATCTACAGCCTGTAACGGCTCCATTTTCATTTACTGTATGGACGGAAGAGTCATTGGGACCAGAGCCCCCAAGTGCAACAGGAGGGAGCTCCATTCTGTTCCTTCAGGCTGCACATGTGTAGTGTGTACTCTCTCTTTTCACTTATGATGAGCCCAGTGGCTGCACACTGCACATGTGCAGCTTGAAAGAAACCAGACAGCACTTTCTCTGGCATTAGGTTGGTTTTTGGTACAGGTGAACTAACCCTTTAAAGTGACACTAAATTATATATTTACTCTCCAAAAATAAACCAAACACATCCACTACTTAATGGCCTTGTAATGAATTTTTCATGAAAGTGTTTCTTACTGTGTTTTTATGCTTTTTCCAACATCCTGCATGAGCCCACAAATCTCTCCTTTACCCCCTCACTTCCATTTGTTTGGAACAAACAGTGTGCCTTATTTGTGGTCATATGCCCTGCTCAATGCACCCTACATAGTCCCTAGACCATCTTGAAAGTGGGCAAAAGAGGGTGGCTATGCTCCTACATATATTTGGACCAAGTAGAAACCCTCTAACAGTAAGTCAGCCCACAACATAAAAAGGCATTTGGAGCTTTTAAGGAGGCTGAGGGCAACAGAAGGTACATTTTTAAGTTAAGAAAATAAATTTTAAGTAGATTTTGTTTTAAACCAGGGATACACTATATTGTCAAAAGTATTGGGACACCTGCCTTTACAAGCACATGAACTTTAATGGCATCCCAGTCTTAGTCTGTAGAATTCAATATTGAGTTTGTCCATTCTTTGCAGCTATAACAGCTTCAACTCTTCTGGGAAGGCTGGTTACAGAGTTTAGGAGTGTGTCTATGGTAGGAATGGGCCGAATGACCCCCTGTTTGCACCAGAACTTTCAATCATCGCAAAAATTTGGAACCGAATAATGAACCCCTGCTTTTTTTTTATGGCAGGTCCTTGGGCATCGTGACTATTGTGGATATGCATCACTGGACAACATGGTTATTGGTGGATATACATCATAGGATATGAAGGTCTTTTCAAAAACTGTATGCGTTTATTAACTTACTTTTCATTTTTTTGTGAATGAGTAGGGGTACTATGTACTTACTCATTCACATTGGAGGACCAGTATTTTGGTGCCGCTTGTTGTTAAAAAGGGGCTTCCAGATTCAGAGGCCAGGTTTGTGTGCTAGAGTAATATGTCCTCATCAACATGAGGACAAGGTTCTTTGTCAGTGGGGGTCCACCCTGTGGCTTAGCTTGATTTCTGGAGGAGAGGGTGCATGTGTATCTCCCCATTTCTTGCCAAACAGGCTGCATGCTTGGATAATGGTCTGGTATAAAATTGTGGAGGACACCACACCTTGTTTTGTTTTTGTCCCTCTTAAAATGTATACAATACCAGAAAGGCCTGATGAATTATGGAGTGAACCCTGTGTCATTTATTTTACTTATTACCGGCAACTTTGTTTACATGGCAGGAGACTTTTAGACATTAGGTGGCTGGGACAGAGTGACAGGCAGCAGAAAAAAAATTAACCATACAATCCTATGGTCATAAGCTGCCCACCTAGCTGCCCATAAATCTTCCTTCAACATTCAAACATATGACAGAGGTAGTTAGTGAACACGGTCAGCTAAATGGGAGACTTCCTTTAAAAAGGTCCTAACCAAGGAGTGAACAGCCAAAATTCTCTGAAACAAAATAAAAAGAGCAGAAACTAACAACTGATTCTGAGAGACAGTTTATATACTATTTGATGAAACAGCCCCATTTATATAGTTAATAACCTGAGAATGTCCCACATTAATATTTTCCCACTGTTTTATGTCTTTGTTTAAACATTAACAGATTTGCATTTTTCATCATTTTCATTTTTATATTTGATTTTGTTTTATTGGAAGGCCTTATGAGCCCTGATCAAGCAAACATCAGCAGGGACAGCAAGGATGTAACTATAACAGGTAAAAGCAATTATTATGAGATTCAAGTTGGGGTCAATACAGAGTTCAACAGGAAATGTGATTGTTCACAGTACACCTAAACAGAAAACCCCCATAATGCATTCCATGATTGGTCAGCTTGTGTAGTGTGGTTATCGATATCGGTTTGCAATTATGTCAACCCCCTTCTTAAAAAGTCAGTTCTTCCATCAGCCTTTCTTTTTTTTTTTCAATAAAAGCTTTATTGAATAGCAATAATAAACATGTACAGTATTAACAATGGCAGTATGACATTTTGGTATAACTGTACAACAGGTACTTAAATTACAACATCATGTCATGTTGGATCAAAAGTTAGTGCAACAACATTAAACATCTAAGTCAGCTCCTGAGGTATAATGGGGGTATCTAAACTAGATACCCTCTCTCAGATGAGACAGGACCAAAGACATATGCCTGTCTCAAAGAAGGCCACTAGAGGGCAGGGAAGGAAGCGAAGATAGGAATTAAAGAAGACGAGTAAAAAGGAAAGAGAAGGAGAGGGAAATGGAAAAGGGAGGGGAGGGGGAGGTAATGGAGTACTATTGATAAGTGGTACTTGATCAAGTAGCTCATTGTAGAAGCGTATACTAAAGGTCCAGGTGGAATATGAGGGTTGATTGTGAGATCACTAATCTTCAATCAGTTTTTTGAAATCCGAAGAAAGAGTAAATATCAACCATGGTCTCCACATGTCATGGAAGGGTCCGCTATTTTCTTTTTTGATGGCTAGAGTTTCCTCCATATGTGGAAGTTACCTTGTCTACCCAATTCTTAGTCGAGGGGACGGATTTGGAATTCCAGTGTAAAGGTATAAGAGATTTGGCCGCGTTGAGTAGATGTCTCGTTAGAGACCTTTTATATGACCTATATGAGAGTTTATTGATGTGTAATAAACAGCTTGCCGCATTAAATTCTAAGGTAGAACCAGTGATATGTTTGATCAGAAGCACAACTTTGTTCCAAAAGGTTTTGATTATGTCACAATTCCACCAAATATGTAGAAAAGTGCCTGTGTGAGCTAGACATCTCCAACATCTTCCAGAGTACTGTGGGGACCACGTCTTCATTTTCGCTGGTGTTATGTACCATTGCGTGCGGATTTTATATGACGTTTCTTGAGTTTTTGTGCTCAGGGAGCATTTGTGTATAAATACACAGGCTTTCTCCCATTCCCTATCAGAAATTTTGCGTGATAACTCGAGTTCCCATAGTTTCTTATGTTTGTCGTCAAAATTTGGCGACGGGGCTATAAGCCACTAATAGGTCATCGATGTCGTTTTCGATATTGGGGACTGTCTCTCACATATCCTCTCAAAAGCAGTTAGTTGTCTAGCCCACAACATTTTCTTTTTATTATTTTGAACAAAGCTGTGCAGCTGGATATAATTCCACTGGTTCAATGAGATGTTTTGGGGTTTTAGGTTGTTTAGTTCGTGAAGAGATAGGATTTTTTGATCGCGAATGCAATGTTTAATGAGCAAAGGATGGTCAGCAGAGCATGTTATATTAAGACCCGGAACAAAGTCTGGGTTGTGGGAAACCGGGGTTAGAGGGCTCGGATTGGTGGATAAGTTATGTGATTTCGCTAGCTTGTGATAGATGGTAAGGGTGGTGTTGATTAGGGGATGGTGTTTAACTTCAGAAGGGAAGTTGTGAGGGTCCGTCCATAGCAGGAACTGGGTCAGATACTGGGAGCAGTGCCTCTCCATGGCCACCCAGTCCTTTTGAATTTTGTCAGTTTTTTGTCAGCCTTTTGTCAGCTTTTTGTCAGTTTTGTCAGCCTTTTCAATTTTGTCAGCCTTTTGTCAGTTGTGTTGTAAAGCTGATAGGGACAGACCACAGCAATTTCAGAAAGAGAATAATATTGCTTCTGTAACGTACACTACATTGCTGCTAGAGCTATGCAGTGGGGTTACAAAGGTAGGCTAGAAATGACAGTTTTTACCCCCTGTGATATTCAGTGCTCTATTACTGTGAATGTCATTATAGTGGGTAACACCCAGTGTATTCACTGAAAAATAGGAAATAGGCCCAACAATCTTTGTTAAGGATACTTTTTTTGTGTTGACAGCGACAAATTCTGTTGCTGATTGGCCATTGTTGCCCTTTTCTGTTATTTTTTTTTATGGGGGTATTTTATAAATGTTTATTTATTTATTTTTTTTCCAAAACGATTTATTGATACAAAGAATATGGTAATAAATCATACAAACAGTTGAACAATCCGATCAACATTCTCGGTGTTCAAGGTGTAAGTGAAGAAAAACAGGAATGCATATAACAGAATTTCACTTCCAAATAACAGAATTTAGAAAATTTTTGCATGAGTATGCATAACATAACAGAATAGGTGCGGTTGAGGGAGTATTTTTTGTTTCATCAAGTTGCTAAGTGAAAAGCAGAATAGAGTTGCAGATTTTGAGATAAATTCAGTTACTTGAACAATATAATTGAATTATGCAGAAGTTAGCTGTAGGTGATAAAGGGGAGAGGTTGGTTCCCAGCACCAACTTCTCCCATGGAATGAGAAGGATAAGGGTAGAGAAGGGGTAGAGGTGAGGAATGAGGGGAGGGGGGGAGGGGGATTGGATAATGGGAGTAGTGACTCAATATAAGAAGGCAAATGTATAGGTGACGGTTAGGGAGTTATTGTGAAGTTTGAGTAAATAGATTAAAGGGTTACATGTTGCTGTATTTTAGGTGGAAAAGGGGTCTTCATTTCATAATTGAGATGTACGTGTTTGATTCTCGGAATTTGTTCCAAGGATTCCAGGTGGAGGCATATTTGAATAGTGAGTCATGGGAGATGGCAATGAGCTCTTCCATCTCTGCCAGTTTGTTAATTTGCATGATCCAGTCTTTAAGGGAGGGGACCAGAGGGGAGCCCCAGTGTCTTGGTATACATAGCTTAGCTGCATTGACTAGGAACATGTTTAAGGATTTGCAGTATTTTCTATTGGCGTGAGGTTGTAAATGGAATAGGTATGAGAGAGGTGAGTATGGTAGGGAAGTGAGCGTTATTTCATGAATAATGTTATGTGTTTGTTTCCAAAATGCTTGGATAACGGGGCAGTTCCACCAAATGTGAAGCAAACTCCCTTCATTTTCATGACAACGCCAACATTTGCTATCAATGTCCTTGTTCCAACGGTGAAGGAGAGAGGGTGTACGATACCATCGTGATAGAAGCTTAAAGTTATTCTCTTGGGTGGAGACATTGACGGACCCCTTGTGGACAGCATAAAAAATCCTCGTCCACTGGGCATCTGATACAGTGGTCTGTAGATCGGTTGACCATACTTCACAAAAAAAGCTATCTCCTGGGATTGTGTTTTCCCAGAGGATAGAGTATAATTTCGATATTAGATGAGGTTTATGGTTCGGTTCAAAACATAATTCTTCAAAAGATGATAGTTTAATGGGTTTAATGATGTTTTTTAGGCTATGAAGCACAAAGTTTCTGATTTGGACATAATTCCAGAATGGGATCCCTGAAAAATGTGGGAGGGAAGTCAACTCCTCGTATGAGCGAATCTTCCCTCTGTTAAGAAAATGTATAATCCGGAGGGGGCGTGGCCGCCGCGTAGCCGTATGGACGTGTGAGTTCGCCGCTCCGCCGACACAGGGACAATATCCAGCAACATCGGCATCCTATCTTCAACGATCGCCTTGTCAAGACCCTCATAGGATTCACTAAAGCCTCCTGCATCCATCGCTATGGCCAGGAAGAAGAAGGACGGTGGGCAACCCCGTCAACTCCAGCACTTCTTCATGCCACAAAGCCAGCAACGGAGCCAAGATGGCGCCGGCAGCAGCTCCCCGGCCTCCTCAAGCGGGACCTCTCCGGCACATCCCAGCCCTACACCTCCACAGGGCCAGAAGGCAGGCCAGCCCCGATCTCCAACGGTCTCAACACCGCTCACCGGGAGCCTGGCAAAGAGCAGGCCACGGCTGATAGAGGATTCACCATCTGGGGAGGTAAGCCATGAGGAGGTTTCCTCTCTGAACTCTACCAGGGAGCTTGCTTCCAATATAGACTCTTTCCCTGTCAGTGACCGGCCGGTCTCGGAGGTGAAACTAAGAGACATGATGATGTCTCTCAGGGCCTCTATGCACGCTGATTTAATGGACTGTGTTAAATCGTTTAAAGGAGAGGTCAGGGCCTTGGGAGGCCGCATGGACAAAGTGGAGGGCAAAATGGGGGAGTTTGCGGCATCCCATAACGAACTAATTGATTCCCACTACAGCCATGAGGAAGAAATAGACAAGTTGAAGAACAAAATTGCAGATATGGAGGACAGGTCACGGCGTAACAACGTCAAGATCCGGGGGATCCCCGAATCTGTGCAGCCCAATGATCTAGAGCGATATGCCAGGGATCTGATCCATGCAGTCCTACCATCTGCACCTTCTTCCAAGCTGGTGATTGATCGCATACATCGCCTCCATAAACCTTCCCACATTTCTGAAGACATTCCAAGGGATGTTATCATGAGGATTCATTTTTACCATATAAAAGACCGTTTGATGTCAGAATTCCGCAAGATGGCTCCTGTTCCGGAGAAATATGCCAGGATTCAGCTGTTCGCTGACTTATCCCAACATACTCTCCAAAAACGGAGAAACCTCCAACCGCTTACTAAGGCGTTGAGGAACCATGCAATTATCTACAAGTGGGGGTTTCCGGTCAAACTGACTGTCACATACAACAACAAAGCCCACACCATCACATCTCTACAAGCTGGCCTGGATCTGCTTCAATCATGGGGTATTCTCCCTGCTCCTGGAGCTGATCTCTCTACACCGTCAAATAGGGTGTCCCCTCTCCCAGAAGAGTGGCAGAAGGTCACATATGGGAAGAAGGGGAAGAAATCCTCCAAGGGAACGCCGCCTCACGGTACCAACACCTGAATGTCCCTGGGCATACGGCTGCTCAGGCCACTAGTACTTTCTCCCCCTCGCAATGTTATGCAGCAAGACTGCATTCGAGATCATTCTCATTTTTTTACTGACTTTCTCTTTGTTTATTCCTTCTGTTTTCTCCCCCTATAAGTGCTTCCCTACCCTCCACCAATGTGGTCAGCTCATCACAAGGAAACCTGGAACGTCTCTACATCTGGAACCACTCGACAGCCGTCGCCCTGATGTGTATTCCAGCACCACCATTGATCTCCACTCTGAAGCTCATCTGATGCACCTAGCTACAGGTACTCTAACCCCTCTAATATTGACAGTATATGCCCATTAAAATAACAACCTTTAATGTTCGGGGCCTGAACCATCCAGCCAAGAGGTCATCTCTGTGGTCTGAGGTGCTGAAGCTTCAGAGCGATGTTCTGTGTATACAGGAAACCCACCTACAGCAAACCTCTGCCCCCACCATAGCTCACAAGAACTTTCCGCACATCTTCCAGGCATCTGCTTCCCACAAGAGAAAAGGAGTACTGATTGCGGTTAAAGACTCCGTGGCATTCTCATTAGTGGACCTTAAAGCTGATCCCAATGGGAGGTATGTTATAGTTATCTGTGAGGTGAACAACGTGCCACTAACATTGATCAATGCATACTCCCCCAATACACATCAACTCCGTTTCTGGAGGAAGATTTTGCGTATGGCCACTACCCTGAAACGAGGCTCCGTTGTGATCTGTGGGGACTTTAACATCACATCTGATCCGCAAATTGACACCACCTCATCTCCCCGACGTGCTCCTCCAGCCTTACAGCCTTTATTACATTCTATGGATATGTACGACTCATGGAGATGTCTGCACCCGGGTGAAAGGGACTATTCTTACCACTCCCAATGTCATAATTCTTACTCTCGAATAGACATGATCTTAGTTGATAAACGCTTGCTTCAGATGACGGTGTCTGCAGAGATACACGCCATTAGCTGGTCGGACCACGCCCCGGTCTCCGTAGTATTACGTGAGTCCGGGGCGCCTGGCCCTGCGTATCTATGGAGAGCCAACAGTCAAGTTCTGGAATCTCCGCACCATGCCAAATATATTGCTAAATGTTTGAATGAGTATTTTTGTAACAATGCTGGCTCTGTGGCGGAACATGCGACTGTATGGTGCGCTCACAAAGCCTTCATAAGAGGTATTCTTATACAGCTTTGCTCTAGGCTTAAGAGACAGAGGAGTCAGCAACTTGACCACATTCTGGACGAGATCAAAAAATTAGAACCTTTGAATAAGGCTTCCCCCTCACAACCGTTAGCCCAAAAGCTCTCCCGACTAAGGCTAGAACTCCGACAATTACTAATTGATAATCAGGATAGACTCTAAAGAGCTTTAAAACTTTCCCACTATTCATATGGTAACAAGGCGGGCAAGGTACTGGCCAACCGCCTTAAAGCGAAACAGGTCAAACACAGAATCGCACACTTGCTTGACCCCGCCACCAAGGCAAAGATCATGGATCCTCAGGCAATCGCTGATTCTTTCGCAAGCTATTACAGCTCTTTATATAACTTAAAAGATGATCCTTCCACCCCGCAACCTACAGATCAATCCATTTCGGACTTTCTGTCCTCCATAAATCTGCCCCGCCTCTCTCCTGAACAACTTCAGGCTCTAAATGCCCAGATTTCACCCCTTGAAATAGCAAAGGCTATCCGCACGTTGCCGAGTGGGAAATCGCCTGGCCCTGATGGATTGCCTAACCTCTATTATAAGATGTTTAGTGATGTGCTCAGTCCACACCTGTCTCTGGTGTTCGAGAATGCTGTCTCCTCTGCCTCACTACCACAAGAAATGTTGCAGGCTTACATTGTGACATTGCCTAAACCGGGGAAAGACCCTACGTCCCCCCCGAATTTCAGGCCGATTTCCTTACTGAACACCGATTTTAAACTGTACGCAAAGGTTGTTGCGCTGAGGCTGCACCCTGTCTTGCCTGACCTGGTCCAAGCGGACCAGGCTGGGTTTGTGCGGGGTCGCCAGACCTCGGACGCAACGAGAAGAGTGATTGGCCTTATTGAAAAAGCGAACTCTGGTCGGATGCCTTCTCTGCTGCTGTCCTTGGATGCGGAGAAGGCATTCGACCGAGTACATTGGGCGTACATGTCTCAGGTCTTGCTGAAGTTCGGCTTTCAGGGTCCCATCATTTCAGCAATTCTTGCACTGTATTCGAACCCATCTGCCAGGGTCTATACCTCCAATATGCTTTCTCAACCTTTTTCCATTACGAATGGTACCAGACAGGGTTGTCCGCTGTCCCCATCAATTTTTAATCTGCTAATTGAGCCACTGGCGGAAGCAGTCAGGTCCTCGGATGACATCAGCGGCATACGTATAGGATCCAG
This sequence comes from Pelophylax lessonae, assembly GCF_965119305.1. Classification (NCBI taxonomy): domain Eukaryota; kingdom Metazoa; phylum Chordata; class Amphibia; order Anura; family Ranidae; genus Pelophylax; species Pelophylax lessonae. The sequence goes on along the minus strand of NC_138770.1, from coordinate 253,966,779 downwards.
ACATCATGTGGTGAACTTATTCGCAGATGACGTCATCATATTCCTAATGGATCCTGTTCGATCCCTGGCTGCAACCCACGACATATTGCAAAGATTTAGTCTGGTGTCATATTATAAGGTGAATTTCACGAAATCGCTGATTTTACCGATAGCTATACCCCCGAAGCAGTGTTGTTACTTGACCGCACAATACCCTTATACGTGGAAAACACATAGCATTCCCTACTTGGGTATCCAACTAACCCCGAAACCTTCTCAACTAGTTGAGGCCAACCTACCGCCTTTAATAACTAAAATAGCTGCCGAGTGTGCTCGAATTTCCAAAACAGAACTTACTTGGTCAGGACGTCTTGCATCATTCAAGATGCTCCTCCTGCCGCAAATCCTTTATATCTTTAGAACATTAGTAGTCCCCATCCCATGTAAATTTCTTACACAACTGCAGGCTGCCCTGAGGGGGCTGGTGTGGAGGGGGAAACGTCCTAGGAGTAAGCATACTCTCTTGGTTAAGCATTGGTCGGCGGGGGGAATGGGCATGGTAGATGTTAAGGACTATTTATTGGCATCACATCTAGCCCAACTACGTGCATGGGTTTCATCCGAGCATGGGACTACATGGAGCGCTATGGAAACTGAGTTCTGTGCCTCTTCGTCCCTGCGATCGGTGCTCCTGGCCAATAGGTGGCGCCCTATGTCACTGAAGGACAAGCCGTTATCGATTCAAGCTTCTCTCCTGGCCTGGAGAGAGTTTGCCTCGTCCACACCAGACCCCTCTCTACTTGTGAAAGTACCCATACCTATACATGTTTTGGAACTAATCATGCCCCACTTATCTCTTAAACATTGGGTGGCGAGGGGTATCTCCACGGTTGACAACTTGCTGAACGGAGTCACCTTAAAACCGTTTTCCGAACTGCAGACCACATATGGCCTCATCCCTACTGACTTTCTCACATACATGAGCATATCCCACTTGCTCCGCTCTCTACCGTCCCCACATTTATATCTCCCGTCTGCGGGCTGGATGTTTTTGTTGGGCACCTCACGGGCGACAAAAGGAACGTCCCTATTTTATAACTGTTTACAACAGAAAACAGTGTTTCGTAAGACGACACCCTTGATCAAATTGGAGGAGGATCTGGGAGAGGTTTTCACTGGAGAACAATGGAGAAACGCACTCCGCTCCGTCAGATCCGCTTCTTCTTGTGTAAATCATTGGGAACTTTCTCAAAAAATTAATTTGCGTTGGTACCTCACACCCTACCGACTTTCCAAGTTCATACCAGATCACTCTCCTCTTTGCTGGAGGGAATGTGGTGAAGTAGCCCATCTTAAACATGTATTTTGGTCCTGCAAGAACCTAACCAGCTTCTGGAACAAGCTATTTTCCATTATCTCAGATATCACAGGTGTCCTCACTCGACCCTCCCCAGCACTAGCTATTCTAAACGTGGGCATAGACAAATTTCCCAAGGATTGTAGATGTGTAGTGTCACATATCCTCTTAGCTGCTAGAGGTTTAATCGCTCGTAAATGGAGAGAGGTTGAGACGCCTAGCGTATCTGCAGTCTTAGACTTGGTCAAGACTAACCAAATGTATGAAAGTATGCTTGCACGAAAGGCGGGCAAAGGGACTGAATATGACGCAAACTGGAGGTTGTGGTATTCTTGGATTTCTACAAATTGAAATGTCTATCTAAACTCGATCTGAGCTGACCACCCCCCCCTCCCCCAACTACCCACCTATTCTAGTTCATAACTGTACGCCCTTGTAGTACTAAGTTTGTTATGCAGATGCAGACTTGATGATAGCTAAAGAGTGAAATATGTTAATTGAAGATACTTGAACAGTATAGCTACTAGCCCCCTTTCCCCCCCCTTCCTCCCCTCCTTACCTTCCATCCGCCCTTCCATTCCTGGCCTTTCCTTCTCCCTCTCTGCCTTCCTCTCCCCCCCGCCCTCCCCCCCCTTTCCCCTCCCCCCCTTTTGCTCTCCCACTCTCTCCCCCTCCCACCCCGTCCATCTAGTCCATAGTCCCTCTCCCCTCTCTCTTCTCTCTCTTCTCCCTTCCCTCATCCATCTTCAAATCCTTATACCCTCCTCCCCCCCCACTTCCATCTTCTCCCCCCCCCCTCACCTCTCTCTTCCCCTCCCCCTTCTTGAAATAGACCAGATTAGGCAATGAATACAAGAGGTGATGTCCTATTGCTTGTTTATTTACGGATGTATCGATTATATTAGGTCGTTGTACTTTTCACTCGATGCTAATGTCATCTCTATGCTTTGCACTGTTCTGCATTGTTCTTTGTATAACCCTGTTCTTGAAAAAAAAAAACTTCAATAAAAACTTAATGTTAAAAAAAAAAAAAAAAGAAAATGTATAATCCTTGTGTGGTCATTGAAAGAATTGTGGGCGAAACGCAAGTTTTTATGACCTGGTGGGAATTGAGGGTTGTGTAAGATGGGTGAGAGGAGACCTGGGATGGAGGTGATGTTCTGAGTTCTGTAGATGTTATGGAAACATTTTAAGGTAGGACCTATCAGGGGGTGAGTAAGCGTGTTTGAGGGTATAGATTCAAAAGGACACCAAGGAAGGGTCGCCAAGGGAGAGTGAGAGAAGAAGTTTTCTAATGGCACCCAATCTTTCTCTCTGCCTCGGGTGCTCCATTCCACAATACGCTGTAAATGGCAAGCATATGCATATTTTTGCAAATCAGGGATACCCAAGCCTCCTTTTAGTTTAGGTTTCGTGAGTTGTGTGAAATTGATTCTGGGAGGCCTACGGTCCCATATAAAGGTTCTGCATTGGGAGCGTATTTGTTTAAAGAATTGTATCGGTATATGTATTGGGAGGGTTTGGAAAAGATAAAGAAATCTAGGAAGAATATTCATCTTGAAAATTGAAGCTCTCCCAAACCAGGAGAAATGCGCTTTTTGCCAGGAGGATAGGTCTTGTTTAATATTTTTCATAAGGGTGACATAGTTTAGTTCAAATAATGTTGAGAGTCTTTTGGGAAGTTGTATTCCAAGATATGTGATGCAGTCAGAAGTCCATTTAAAAAGAAAGTTTCTTTCACATTTCTTGACTAGGCTATTGGAGAGAGTAATGTTAAGGGCTTGGGATTTTGAATAATTTATTTTAAGGTTCGAAAGGTCACGGTATGTTTTGAGGGATTGAAGTAAGTGTGGGATAGAGATGTGAGGGTTGGAAAGGAAGAGAAGGATGTCATCAGCGAAAGCTGCAACTTTATAATGTTTGCCCTCTATCTCGATTCCTCTTATATTATCATTAGTACGAATGGAATTCAATAAAGGTTCTAATGTTAGAATAAATAGCAAGGGTGAAAGAGGGCAGCCCTGTCTCGTTCCATTTGTGATGGGGAAGACGTCTGACAGGAGGCCATTTACTCTTACTCTGGCAGATGGATTATGGTAAAGAGCTAGTATAAAGTTTAGAAGTCTGGGACCCAATCCCAGATTATTCAGTACCGCTTCTAGGTAGTCCCACGCCAGCCTGTCAAACGCCTTTTCCGCATCTAAGGACAAGAAAAAGCCCCGTTTTTTATGCGAGGTCAGATAGTGGTGAATATTTATCGCTTTTATAGTGTTATCCCTTGCTTCTCTTCCCGGGATAAAGCCAACTTGGTCGGGAGAACAGCGGGAAGGGATGAAGGGAAGTAACCTATTTGCTAAGATTTTCGCGTAAATTTTTAGGTCTACGTTAAGTAGAGAAATGGGTCTAAAGTTAGATGGTTGGGAGTTATCTTTTCCTGGTTTGGGGATCACTGTGACGTGTGCTTCTAAAAGTGATGGGTTATCATATTTAGATGAGGCAAGGGAATTGAAGGCTCGGAGAAAAGGGTCTACCAAAGTGTTTGCGAAGGTTTTGTAGTACACTAAGGGTAGTCCATCAGGTCCTGGACTTTTACCCAGCTTCATCTGTTTGATTACAGTGTTGAATTCATCAGGCGTAAGAGGTCCGTCAATGTCTCCAGCTTGCTCCGGGGAGAGAGCAAGTAAGCCGTTTTTACACAGGAAATCCTTAAACAATTGTGTTTTGTCTGGGGGATGTGAGTTGTGAGTGGAAGGATCATTCAGGTTATACAACTTGGTGTAGTACTTTGCAAATTCTTTTGCTATATCTTCGTTTGTATTGAGCTTCTCACCTTGTGTTGAAGTTAGGGAATGGACTATATGTGAGCTTTTTTTGGAAGCCAAGGCTCTGGCTAGGTATTTGCTACTTTTGTTACCGAATTCATAGAATAATTTTTGGGATAGGGTGAATCTTTTTCTGAATTTTTTGTTAAATTCGTTTCTCAGTAATTGTCTTGTTTCTTCTAGTTCAGAAAGAGTGGATTGGGCTTTTGATTTCTTGTGTGATGATTCTAGAGAGCTTATTTTTTGTAGTAAAGAATTGATATAGTTTTGATGGGTTCTCTTACGTTGTGCTAAAAGCTTGAGGAATAGTCCTCTGAGATTGCATTTATGAGCTTGCCATTGTGATAAAGGAGAGGAGTCAGGGGTATCGTTCAGATGGAAGAATTCTAAGATTTGGGTAGAAATTTTATCTGTATTTTTGGAATCGGCTAGTAATGAGGGATCTAGTCTCCAAGTTTTGGTGAATTGGTTAGTGTTTGGAAGAGTTATTTTCAGTGTAATTGGGTGATGGTCTGATATAAACATGGGTTCGATGGAGGTGCTGTCGATAAAAGGGATATCTTTTTGGGAGATGAAGAAATAATCTATTCTGGAGTATCTATTGTGAGGGGCTGAAAAAAATGTAAAATCTTTGGTGTTGGGGTGTGTGATTCGCCATGTGTCATGTAGAGTGAGTTCCTGCAATTGCAGCTTGATTCTACGCAAAGCCGCAAATGGCAAAGAAGCTGTTCCCGTGGAGGTGTCCTCAAGCAGTTTAAGGGCCACATTGAAGTCACCTCCCAAGATCACCACTCCCTCTTGGAAGGCTGCAAGGGAAGCAGACGTATCCCTAAAAAAGGAAACTTGGGCTTTATTTGGGCTGTAAATGTTAGCGATTGTTATTGGGGTTTGCCAGATATGTCCTTTAATAAAAAGGTATCTGCCCTCTGGATCAATTAAAGTGTCTGAGATTTTAAGGGGCAATGATTTAGACACGAGGATAGATACCCCCTTGGTTTTGGCCAAGGGATTCGTTGCATGTATCATGGTTGGAAAATCTGTTGAATGAATTTTGGGGATCTTGTCAGATCGGAAGTGCGTTTCCTGTAGTAGGATCACGTCTGCTTTAAGTTTTTTCATAGACAGCAAGAGTTGGGATCTTTTCCCAGGAATATTGAGACCCTTGGTATTGAGTGAGACACATTTCAGGGTGGCGGGTCTGGATATTGTGTCTCCTTGTGAATTAGATTTACGTGTAGGAGCCATCTGTTTAGATTAATTTATATCTATTTATTGGGAAATTTATGAGTCACTACTCTTTAATTATTTGGTGAGCATGAGATTTAGACGTACGGAAAAGGAGAGGAGGATCAGAGAGGGGGGAGGGAGGCGGGAAATATAGGAATTAGGAGAAGTAGTCTGACAGTGTTTGTAGACCAGCTACAGCACTAATAAAGGTCAGTTAGTGTAGTTCAAGAATGTCTTGAACTGGTTAGGTGCGTGGAAGGATTAGGAAGGTGACACTGTAGTTTTGATGTCAATAAAGCCTAAGAGAGTTTAAGGCAGTGCACGCCCTGCAACTCCCGTAATTATAGCCAATATTATTATGCAGTTTGACTGCCAGGGTTGAATAAATCATTGAGTATGAGTTAGAGTGAGGATAACTGGACCGAATACAAAGGATCACCGAGTGGAATGTGTAAGAGTGTATACAACTACATTGTAAGAACGTGAGGATGTGTATTTGTAAGTGTAGAGTGGTAGGACTAGTATGAGTATAACTTTAAGTGCAAACTGGAAGGAGAACAACAAAGTATATGTCAATATCTGTTCTCCAAAGCCGCAATGTTAGGATCACGGCCTGCAGAACAGGCATGTGTAACATGAAAAGTAGAAACATACCTTCAAGTAGAATAAACTGGACAAAGTGTAACAGTCAAGCATATATGAAAGTGGGTTATTCGTAATTCAACATCGCCATCTAGTGGAAAAATTCCAGAGCAGTTCCTAGAAAATATTGTTAGTCCAACCATACATTATAGTTAGAAAGAGCATGAGTGAAACAGACAATACAATGACCAGGTAACTATAAACCTTACAGGAACAAAAACTTGTATGTAAGAGAGCCAGGTGTCCGCCTGCGACCCAAACCGTCTAAATATGTCTGAGAGATTCGCTACTTATTTACTGATATATATATATTTTTTTTTTTCTATCAGCATGAGCTGTGAGTTAGGTAATGTTGTCTAAATGCATAGAGTGATACTTCTGGTAGGCATATTTATAAGAATCGTGGGTAGAAGTCCAGCAATAGAGTGTATCACTTTTGAAATGGACAACAGAGGTCTGTTTTGGGTATTTCTAATAATTAAGACGTTAAAGGAGATTTAGATTTTTGAGAAGCAACTAGAGTCGGAGGCAGACACCCGCTCCATCAAAATTCAGTAAGATCAGGTTAAAGAAAGGTGTTTTGCGGTGATGATTATTCTGTTTTGGGCTTCCTATGGACTGGTGAAGAAGGAACGCCGCTTCTCCCTGGGGAACTGCGATTCACCAGGGAGGGTGATCTATGAGGTGAATTTTTTCTGCGTTTGGAGGATCTGGCAAAATCTTGAGGGGGTATATCCATGGCTTCTTCATGACGGGGCCTCTGCGGAGGGGAAGGGAAGTTCCAATCCGGGATGTGAACTAGAGGAATGCGTAGCGAATCACAAAAGGCTGGTATATCTTCAGGGAAACAAAGCCCCCCCCCCCTGGTTCCTGCCGAAAGGCAGAATGGGAATTTCCATTTATAGGGTATGTCTTTGTCTCTCAGAATATCAAGGAGGGGGCGAAGGGATTTTCGCTTTTGCAAAGTGATCTGCGACAGATCTTGAAACAATTTAATCTCAGCTCCCTGAAAGGTGATCCTGCCCCGAAGCCTGGCTTTGTTCAGAATTTCTTCTTTTAATTGAAAATTCACCACACAGCCTATTATGTCTCTAGGTGGGTCTCCTTCTCTACCTCTGGGTCTGAGGGCCCTGTGCAATCTTTCCATCTCGATTTCTGAGTCATGTGGTCTTTCTAACAGATCGTTAAAAATGAATAAGACAGATCTTGTGAGATTAGGGGTTTCAATGGATTCTGGAAGGCCCCTTATTCTTATGTTATGCCTTCTGCCCCTGTTTTCCAAATATTCCAAGTGTCTATTCATTTCTCTTAGCTGAACTGAGTGGGAGGTAAGGGCTTTTTGTGCATCATCTATTTCAGATTCGTGTCGGTCCGTGAGGTCTTCCACCTCATCCAATCTGCTGGTAATGTTCTGCATGTCTCTGCGGAGCTCCGCTATGGCAGAGTTAAAGGAGGATTTGATGTCATCCGCAAGTAATCTCAGGTCATCTAAACATAGAGCCCTGGTAGTATTGGAGGTATTGGGAGGGTAGATGGCAGCGGGTGGCTGAGTGCCATTAGGTGGATGGACGATGGCGGACAGATGGGTGACTGTGGGTGTATTAATGGCAGCAGGTGTATGGATGGTAGCAGATGGATGGGTGATAATAGGAGGAAGGATGGCAGCAGATGGGTTGCTGGCGGTGGATGAGGTATGGGGAGAGTCAGGTTGGCTCGGGATGCAGGTGGAGGCAGACATTTTGTTACCTGAGGTTTGTGATGAAGAAGGAGCCTCCTTCTGGTGTACTCTGAAGATCTCCGCAAACTGTTTCTCCTTGTGTGCTTCTGGGTCTCTGGGTGAACGAGATCGGCTGGTGGATGATGCTCGGTCCCATTTCCCCTTGAATGATGTGGTCATTGTGGCCTGGAGTGTGCTGTTGGGAGAGCAGGGCGGCAGTGCACGGTCCCTTGGTGGTCATCTGGTCCTTTGTGCTTATGCAAGGGTGAATCGATCCAGGAGTCCGGAAGCGGCCGGGAACCGTTGTAGGAAAGGCCGCGGCTTCACACGTGTGTAGGCCTCGGCTTGATGTGTGTAATCGGTGCCTTTTTTCCTGGAAATCCCGGCTGGTTCGGCTTCCTCGCTGATAGTGCGGTGCTAGACACGGGTGTTTCTTCTTCTGGTGTAGGGATCCGAGACGGATGCGGCCGGATGCCGCTTCAGGAAAGGCTGCGGCTTCACTCGCGACTAGGCCACGGCCGGATGCCTGCGAATGAGTGCCTTTTTCCCGGAAATTTTGTGCCTGCCGGGACCTCTGGAAGTCGGGTGGCAGATGGGTGTGAAATATTTCCCTCTATGGGGTAAATAGGACGAGGATTGCCACGGATTCGTAATCGAAGCCGGCGGAGCTCTGTACTCACACAGCCGCCACGATCCACTTCCGGCCACGCCCCTCTATTTTTTTCTCCTTTTCTGTTCCGTTTTTAATTATCTATGAAAATTTTTTTAAAAATTACATTCATTTTATTTTTATAGTTTTGATAACATCTTTATTTTTTTTTTCCAGGAGCATGAACACTGCAGACAGATTACATTGGACGGAGAGTGAGCAAAGCAGGCATCATGTGAAACAGCATACTGATTGGGACCAGAATTTGTAATAAACTGTACATTAAGTCTCAAACTATTTTTGTTAGGTTTGGATCCCTGTTGAGTTTTTCCTCTGTCCAGGACTCCATTAAGAATACCCTCATTTCCTGTCTTGCTGACAGTGTTTTATCAGACAGGAAAGTAAAGAAAACCTGCAACAGGAACACAGACAGAAAAAATAAATCTGACAAGGGTTTAGCCTTCCCTACTTAACTTAAGAATTTTTTTTTTTCAATCTGTATTTAGATTTTTTAAGTATACATGATAAGGAGGAACTGCAATATACAGCCTCAAATGGAAGGTGTAAAAATAACTCAAACAAATAGTAAGGGGAGGGGGGAGTATGAGGTAAGATGTTTGAGACAGTATTAGGATTAGGAGGGAAAAGGTAACATTTGGGAAAAGGGTTAGGAAAGGGTTACAGGGGTGGCAGAAATGGTAAAGGGCAAGCAAGTTTAAGGATCTGCTACTTGTAGTCTAGTAAACTTTGAAAAGTTTTCAGAAGTTACTGGTTGAGATTCCCCTCTGATATCAGCCGGAGGTCAGATGACCGCTGTGCTGTCTACTCCAGTTGTAGTCCTTAGATCAGGGGAGGAGAGCAGCAGGAGGCCACCTGACCGCACAGCATAATTCTGAATTAAGGTAGTTAGCAGCATCATTTTAAAATTTTAAAACATCCCATCTTTTTTTTGTCTGGGTATGCAGCTGAGTTTTAACCAGATTTTATATCCACAAGATTGAATGGGGGAATGGGCATTTATAAGAGCAGATAGTTTCAAAAGGACTAGACAATTTGGGTATAAAAATGTTTTTATGCGGGTTATTTAGAATTAAATCTGTGATTTTTAGGTAGGTCCAAATGGACCAGGGTCTATTATTAAAGGCCATGAGAAAAGCCTGTCTTTTAAGTAATTTGTTATTGTAAAGGTGATCTACAACTCTTGGGGTGATACTACAATGTCTCTAGTGAGAACAGGATTTTTAAGGCCTGGTGAGATATTCAGGTTATGAAAGGGCTTGCTGTGAGAACTGTGGAGCTAGTGGAAGTGGGAGGCAGTCTTGGAGATTGTTTATTTATTACATATCTATCATATTATCCTGGAAAGATGGGTCAATAGGTAATACAGCTATATATTGGCTAAACCCATGTCCTCTAGTGATCTAGGTTTAGTCCTCCAATAAAAACAGATTCCTAATTTCCTACGTGATCATATAAAGTTTGTCAATAACGCCTGTATTTCTTTAACCCCTTCCATACCGCGCCATAGTAAAATGATGGCGGCAGGAATCCTTTCTCGATCCGGGCGGACGTCATATGACGGCGCCTGGATCTCCCCGCTACTGCGCGCCCCCGGGGGTGAGGCTCGTCCCTTGGATTGAGCCCAACCCCGATTACGGTAAACAGCCAATGAAATTGGCTGTTTACCACGTGATCGGCTGTGTCAATCACAGCCGATCACATGAGCGGCTCCAGCGCGAGCCGCTCATTCCCTTCTCAATGCACGCCCCCCGGGGGCGCGCAGCGCGCCGATCAGGGGCTAGGCTCGTCCCTCGGACAGAGCCCATCCCCGATCTAGGTAAAGAGCCAATGAAATTGGCTCTTTACCACATGACCGGCTGTGTCCAATCACAGCCGGTCACAAATGTCAACAGAGAACACGGTAACTAGCTGTCACCGTGTTCTCCTCCTCACACACTGATCCTGTGTGAGGAGGAGATTGTGGTAACAGCTAGTTACCAAATACAGTGCACCCCAAACACACTGATTGCCCCCCCCAATAAAGAGCACCTGTCACTAGCCCATCAAAGCACCTGTCACTAGCCCATCAAAGTACCTGTCACTAGCCCATCAAAGTACCCCAGTACCTGTTACAAGCCCATCAAAGTACCCGAGTACCTGTCACCAGCCCATCAGGTACTCTGATGACAGGTACTCGGGTACTCTGATGGGCTAGTGACAGGTACTTGGGTACTCTGATGGGTAGGTGACAGGTACTCGGGTACTCTGATGGGTAGGTGACAGGTACTCGGGTACTCTGATGGGATACAGAGAGGTACTCGGGTACTCTGATGGGCTGGTGACAGGTATTCGGGTACTCTGATGACGGGTACTCGAGTACTGTGATGACGGGTATTCTGGTACTCTGATGACGGGTATTCGGGTACTCTGATGACGGGTACTCGGGTACTCTGATGAAGGGTACTCGGGTACTCTGATGACAGGTACTCGGGTACTCTGATGACAGGTACTCGGGTACTTTGAGTACCTGTCACCGGAGTACCCGAGTACCCGTCATCGGAGTACCCGAGTACCCGTCATTGGAGTACCCGAGTATCTGTCACTTACCCAACAGAGTACCCGAGTATCTGTCACCTACCCATCAGAGTACCCGAGTACCTTCCACCTGCTCATCAGAGTACCTCACACCTGAAGTACCTGAGTACTTGCCACCTGCTCATCAGTACCCATCACTACTCATCAGTACTCATCAGTACCCATCAGTACCTATCACCTATCAGTATCAGTACTGATCATCCGTACCCATCAGTACAGTATCAGTATCACCTATCAGTATCAGTACTACTCATCAGTACCTATCACCTGCCTGTCACCTGCCCATAAGAGTACCCGAGTACCTGTCACCTGCCTATCGGAGTACTCGAGTACCTGCCACTTGCTCATCAGTACCAGAGTACCTGTCACCTGCCCAGCAAAGTACCCGAGTACCTGTCACCCTTCATACAGCCACCATGTCTAAGTCCAAAAAGGTTTATATACGTCCTCCGTTTAAACCTAAATACCGGTGTTATGGCAGCAGATAGCTGCCATAACCCTGGTATTTTTTTAAACGGTGGACGGTTGGCTTTCCGATAAGCGCAGGATCACCCTTCCGGGGTGGCGGAAGAGGTGCCCCCCCTCACGCCGCATTCTGGTCCTTTTCCCTGCTTACCGGACCCGCCGGCAGCGGGGAAAACTATCCGGTCCCGGATCCACACAGACAGGATGTCGAATGAGGGCAAGCTTGCTCTCACTCGACTCTATGGTCTTGGAGGACCGGAGCTACGGCAAACGTCGTTGCCTAGCAACCAGTTTAAAGGTCCCTTTTTTTTTCATTTTATTTAATTTTTTTTTCTTTTTTTTTTCTTTTTTCTATCTTTTAGTGTACTTGTGAGATCTGAGGACTTTTTGACCCCAGATCTCACAAAAAAGAGGTCCTGTCGTGCCTTTTTCTATTACAAGTAATGTTTACATTTCTTGTAATAGAAATAAAAATGATCATTTTTTTTTTAAAAAAACAGTGTAAAAATAAAAAATAATAAATAAAATAAATAGTAAAAAAAAAAAAATAAAGCGCCCTGTCCCCGTGAGCTCGCGCACAGAAGCGAACGCATACGGAAACCCCGCCCACATATGTAAACAGTGTTCAAACTACACATGTGAGGTATCGTCGCGATCGTTAGAGCAAGAGCAATAATTTGAGACCTAGACCTCCTCTGTAACTCTAAGATAGCAACCTGTAGACATTTTTAAAGTGTCGCCTATGGGGATTTTTAAGTACCAAAGTTTGTCACCATTCTGTGAGCGTGTGCAATTTTGAAGCATGACATGTTGGGTATCTATTTACTCTGCGTAACATTATCTTTCACATTATGGAAAACAATTGGGCTAACTTTACTGGTTTCTTATTATTTAATTCAAAAAAGTGAATTTTTTCCAAAAAAATTGCGTTTGGAAGACCGCTGCGCAAATACGGTGTGATAAAAAATATTGCAATAATCTCCATTTCTCTAGGGTCTCTGCTAAAAAAAATATATAATGTTTTGGGGTTCTAAGTAGTTTTCTAGCAAAAACAACTGATTTTAGCTTGTAAACACCAAATGTCAAAAATAGGCCTAGGCAAGTGGCTAGGATGCATGATGATGCTCCTTGGATGTTGGGCCCCTCTATATGGCTATGCGGTGAAAAAGTCTCACACATGTGGTATTGCCATACTCAGGAGGAGTGGCAGAATGTATTATGGGGTGTCATTTTTGCTATGTACATGCTATGTGTTAGGAATATCCTATAAATTGACAACTTTGTGTAAAAAAAAAAAGGTTTTATTTTTTTCCCACATTTTCCAAAAACTTGTGGAAAAAAATGACATGTTCAAAGGACCCATAATGCCTCATAGAATATACGTTGGAGTGTTTGCTTTCCAAAATGGGGTCATTTTGTGGACTTTTCCATTGTATTGGTGCTCTAGGGCCTTGAAAAGTGTGATAGGTAGTAAGAAAGTTTTATGTGTATTTATGCTCCTAAAATGCCTTATGGTGCTACTTGGACGTGGAGTCTCTTTTTGTGGCCAGGCTGTGTAAAAGTCTCACACATGTGGTATCACCATACTCAGAAGGAGTAGCAGAATTAATTTTGGGGTGTCATTTTTGCTGTGTACATGCTATGTGTTATAAATAGCTTATAAATTGACAACTTTTTGGGGAAAAAAAAGAAAAAAAAATGTTTTCTTCATTTTCCCAAGAATTGTGGGAAAAAATTATAACTTCAAAAAACTCACCATGCCTCTTACTAAATACCTTGGACTGTCTACTTTACAAAAAGGGGTCATTTGGGGGGGGGGGGGTATTTGTACTGTCCTGACATTTCAGGGCCTCAAGAAAGGAGATAGGCCATCAGTACATCTGGTGTGATCAATTTTCAGTAATTGGTACCATAGCTTCTAGACTCAATAACTTTCACACAGACTAAATAATATACACTCATTTGGGTTAATTTTGCCAGAGATATGTAGCATTATAAATTGTGGCCCAAATGTATGAAGAAAAATAAATTTTTTGCAAAATTTTATAATAGAAACTAAAAAGAAGTGTTTTTTCTTCAAAATTTTTGCTCTTTTTTTGCTTATATCACGGAAAAAAAACTCCCAGTTGTGATCAAATACCACCAAAAGAAAGCTCTATTTGTGTGAAAAAAATGATAAAAATTTTGTTTGGTTACAGTGTAGCATGACTGAGCAATTGTCATTCAAAGTGTGAGAGTGCTGAAAGCTGAAAATTGGTCTGGGCAGGAAGGGGGTCTAACTGCTCTGTATGGAAGCGGTTAAAAAAAAAGAAGATAAGGATAGACTGGAAAAGCTACAGTATTCAGGGTAAAATATTTATTTGAATAATGGTCCCTCTACCAATCCAGGAAAATAATTTTGTACACCAAGTCCTCAAATCTCTCAATAACATGAAGAAGGGGTATGGCGTTCTTTTCATAAATAGTGCTTATTTTAGAGCGTCAGAAAATATCCAGATTTTTAATAGCTTGGTGTTTCCATCAGGATGTCAAAGAGTTGGCCTTGGTAAGCTGGTTTTGGCTTGTTAAGGGAGGGTTAGGGTAAGTGCCTCCAATTTAGAGTAATTCATCTTAAAATGTGACAAAGAGCCAAATACTTCAAACTCCTTAAGTATACCATAAACATGGGGATGTGAGAGGAAGTAAATTATTGGCAAAGGCTGTGACTTTATATTCTTTTTTATTATCTTTGCCCTGTGAATATCTCCTTTTTGATTTCTGGTTCTGGAAAAAGGCTGCAAAGACAAGATAAAGATGAATGGAGATAGAGGGCAAGGTTCAAGGTCAAAGAGATAGAGCTGTGGTCCACAGAATTATATTCATTTCTCTGCTTTAGTTAGCTTAGGTTATTTGTTTTATATACAAACAAATAGCCTATACATGAGTATTTATTATGTGGTGTTAAGTAGAAGGGGCAATCTTTCCATGAGGAGGAAGTGTACACTAGGTGTCAACAAGATGGAGTCTTTGTGGGAGTCTCTTAAGCTTCTTTAGTGCTCTGCTGATACTGCTGGTTTGTCATTGAATGTATCAAGTATTGAGTTAAGAAGCAGATTAAAATCACCCAAAGTTTTAGCATACCTGATGCAAACTATTAAAGTTCCTCTACCACTTTCTGTATAACAGAGATTTGGCTGGAGTTAGGAATTTCTCTCACAAAAAGATGATGCATCCTTCTGAATCTTTAGGTTCTTTTTCCACTATGAATTTTGTGTTTTTACTGAAAAAGATTGCAAAAACCTGTGCCTAGATCTGGCTGGGTGCAGTGATCTCAATTTGGGGATAAGAATATTATTAATAGGAAGAAAAAAAGATCTCCTTTAACGTTTTAGGATTATTGATCTCTGAATCAAATAGAAACTGTAGGCACTAGATATAAAACTCCAGTAGTTCATATTTATCTAAATTTTACAATTTGTAAATGCTGCATTAAAAATGTTTCTGCCCTCAGAGCATCACCCTAACCCCCTATTGAGAAGCATTCAACCAGAGCTTAAGGAATAGTAAGGAAGTCAAGTTAAGACACAATCTTGTGAAAGTAAATGAAAACATCATGACAAAAACTTATCTAACAGAGTGTCAAACCAAAGGATAAGCAATATCCAATGAGACAGCGAAAAATAGCATGACACCATAAAAGAGATAACAGTAGATCCAAAGTCAAATAATTTGTTCAAGTTGTCAGTTTAGAAACATTTTATGTATAAGATTGGTAAGCTATAAATTACTGATGTTCTCTCATTATCTGATATGTATAGAGGAGCAAGAACCCCAGTAATAAAGATTGTAGTATGCATAAAATAGCATATTGGGTCAAGAGACCAGATCACAGAGAGTCCTGCTCTACTGCACATTTACGTTTTAGACCAATAAGGTTGAAAGAAAATTGAAAGCATTAGTTAAAATGAAGGAGACTGCATGTTAGTGAGGCCAGCATACAAAGGTATGTATAGCACTATATCAAAGGGTTCATAATTGAGAATAAGTCTGCTTCCCTATAGTTTGGCTGAGGGCCACCTTCTTTTGTGAATCTATTGCATGCATGCTGATTATAGTTTCTCTGCAATTAGGTCACAATCAATCTTCTGATGACTTCATAGCACTCTGGCCTAGTAGGGTTGGTAATACACCCTATTAGCCTTAATTTTTAAGGGCTTAGAAATGCATATTTCTTTCTGTCAGCTTTGCTGCCAAAAAAAAAAAAAGGCAAAAGAAGCTTTACATTGAGTGAAGAAAACGAATTGGTAAGTTGACCAATTAATGCATTTTTTTAATATGTTCCCTTTCTATTCTGAAAACACCTAATCTAAAGCTTTTAGGGTTTAGCCGATCAAAATCTCTCTGTAGACCTATTGTGATACTGTTCATCAATATTGCATTGCTTTCTATATCTGCACCTGGGAGATTTCCCTTCACTTACTGATTGAGTACTTTTGAATTTTATTTATTTATTACAGGTGTCAGAGCAGAAAGTAAGGGTCCTTTCACATGGCCGCTCCGTGTGTCCGCAAATCATCCTATTTTTTGCGGATGATTTGCGGACATAATGTAAGTGAATGGCACTGCGGATGTCAGCGGAATACCATCAGCTGACATCCGATTTTCCTCCTTTCAGTTCTGTTCCGTTTTTTCGAATGGAACAGAACCCTATTTTTTCATCCGTGTAAAAAACGGAAAGGAAGGAAAATCGGATGTCAGCGGTGTCATCCGCTGACATCCGCAATGCCATATACTTACATTATGTCCGCATATCATCCGCAAACAGATGGGATGATATGCGGGCACACGGAGCGGATGACACAAATGTCATCCGCTCCGTGAAAAAAAAAAAAAAAAGTCCGGCAGCGGACTAAAGCAGCGGAGCGACCGTGTGAAAGGACCCTAAGGAACGCACTCTATATTGGACATAGCCAGCTATAAAAGAAAAAATAGAGGAAATTTAAAGTGTATATTATGCCAACATTTTATATTCCTGATATGTGTTGTTGTACTATGTACTTGTGTTAAAAGGTATCTTTGTAATTCCTTGTTTGTGTGAAATACTTGGTGATCCTGCCAGTCACTCTGCTTTCTTATTTCAAACTGACCATGCTGAGCATGAAACCATATACATACCAGTGTGGTCAGTTTTCTGGCTGTGCTGGGAGCACAAAATGCCTGGCCTCCAATGATTAGACTTCTGCTGACATGCCCCCTGCTCAGCTCTTCACTTGGAAGATCTGTGTACTGATCTTTCTCTTTTTTCTGCTGACAGTCTCCACATCCACTTCTATAAGCCACTTATGTAGCTGAGAATGGAGATTATGTGATCATTTATAAAAAAGAAAAAAGTATTAATATTTTTTTTTACATACATACATAAATAAACAGACATGTTGCCTTAAATTTATATTTTAAGCTAAATGGGTTGTTTCCCATATACTTTTAGTATATACAATTTGCCATGCTATGTATGTCCCCATTAGAAAGATCACCTACTTTCTAATGATGGGAGTCAGGGCAGTAAGAAAAGAAAATGTAGCTTTAGTATCATCACTTTAAAGCACATAGCCTGTACAGAAAGCAAGCCCACTCTTTTAATTCTGCTTGCAGGAAACTAGAGGGGAGCAGATACAAGACAAGTCACCCTGCACAAGGAGAGAGAGAGCAGCAGTGATTGTTGCTTATTATATGAAACAATTGCGCAGAGGAAACATGCAGAAATTACTGCACAGACATTTTTAGAAACATATCAAGGACACAAATATTCAAGAAAGAAAGTGCATTGTTGTTGTATTTAGACAATACAGCTTAGCCTAGATTTCGGCTTTTGTGTAGACTTGTTGATTTTAGCAAACAATACGCTTTCCTAGATTGCATTGGCTGCCCGCTAAAGGATTTTGCATGTTGCTTAGAGTTGCTGTTTTGCTTTAGCAGGAAAATAAATATCAATAATATGTTTTTTTTATTTTTTTTTTATTAATGGTCCTCTTTAATCAACAGCAATTGGATAATCTCCCTGGTGTCCAATTACTAGAATTGTACAGTACAAGTAACCAGTAAATAATTGGTTACTCTAGCATTAAATTTTAATTTTAAGAAATGGGTTTGAAGAAACAGTGTTGTTTTCTTAATATTTTCAGCTAAATCCTGGAAAATGTTTGATGTTAGATAATGAATTTATTAACATTTGACAGAGAAATGACTTCATACTCACGGTATCAAAAGCTTTCATTTGTTGAACAAATACTGTGTCTCAAGTTAAGGGTGTGATCTACAGAGTATAATATTGCAGTATCATTGTGACTGCAGTTGTTGTCATGAAACTCCAGCAAAGGTTAAAATATACAGCAAGCTTTTATATACCATATAAAAATGCTGCCAGATCGCTCTTAAGTTCTTTACAATGTCTAAAATGATTCTGACCTTGTTCCACCTTTGAGAAAAGTTAGGCTATACTTTTAAACATGGCACAACTTCGTAATGGCTTCTCTTTGATAAAAGAAAAAGAAAGTAATTTGATTTTATTTTATAAAACTACATAAACTAGTACACATAAAATAAAATGGATGCTAAGCAGGAAGAATAATAACTAGTATTTAAAGTTTCTGCACAAAAGCTAAATATTGCTTCACATATATAGACTTTCATTTAACAGATAAAGAGATCCTAGAGGAGAAAATTTTTTGTGACCCTATTTTTTTTTGCAAATATTCTTTATTGAGGTTTTAAACATAACAGATAAAGAAAAAAAACGATGTAAGTAATAATAGTACAGATATACATACAGGTGTACATTCCTCAACATTGTGATTAATGCTTGGTGATTCCATCTAAACAGTTTCAAACAATAACTTCAATGATAACATGCAGTGATAATAATAAACATCATCATTTCACCGTGGTGGCCCAAAAATCCCAATGGGAGTTGAAGGATTGTAACTTCATCCTGTTGACTGCTAGTGCTTTCTCAAACTGGTAGTTAGCTTTAAGTAATTGGACCATGTCAGACAGGTTAAGAGCCTCTGCTGATCTCCACTTTCTCAGGATTATCGTACGAGCTGCCAGTAGGACGTGAGTTACCCAGGGCCTGTACAGTGTCGGTAGTTTGTCAATTCCCAGATGGAGCACAGCTAACTCTGGGGAGGGTTTAAGGAGGCACCCAGTATGAGTGGATATAAACTGGAATACTCGAGTCCAATAACTTTTGAGAGATGGGCATGACCAGAGGATGTGTGGCAGGGTTCCTACTTGTGAACAGTCCTGCCAACACAATTGGGAATAGGATTGTGAGAATCCGGCTAGCCGGTACGGGGTGTAGTACCACCTATTTATGATCTTCAGCGTCATCTCCCAGTGGTTTGCACAATGCGAGAACTTATAGATCGCGGCCAAGGCTGCGCGCCACTGCGAGATGGGGAATGTGGTACCCAGATCCCCTTCCCACTTAAACATGTGAGCGGATTTGTAAAACGTGGTGTTGTCCAACAGTAGATCGTAGTAATGGGAAAGTTTGGGTGGGCTTGAGGATTCAGCAGTGAACAAAACAAGTCCCACAACCTACTATCTACTAAGATAGGTCTGTGAGGATGAGACCGTAGGAAATGGGATATGCGCATGACATGCAAATGTAGGTGATATGGTATGTTATTCTTGGTGATCATGTCGGCTATAGATATGGGAGTGTCAGTGTGATAAAAGGAGTTAATATGCGTTGTTTTCCACTTCGCCAATTGACTAACTGGCAAATCTGGTAGGTAGGGCCGGAGCACAGATAGGGCAGTGGGCAGATTGTAGAAACATCTTTAATGTATAGGGAGTGCGGAGCAATGCGCCACACTCTCAGTGTTGCTTGCATAGTAGGAGGGAGAACATCGAGGTTCCATTCCTTCCATTTGTCACTCCAGAGTAAGGTGCTCAAGTCTTTCGTCGGAGCTACATCCCTTTCCAGAGTCACCCACATAGGTTCTTCTTTGGTTTGTAACCATTGTCTCGTTTGAGTGAGGATGGAGGTTTTGTAGTAGGAGTGGAGGTCAGGAACCGCCGCCCCCCCAAATTGTTTTTTCTTGGTCAGGATCGAAAAAGCGCAATGCGGCCTTTTCCCTGCTCGTATTTAGGAAGACATTTGTTTGGAAAATTTGGTAATGTGGGTTATCGGGAAAGGGATGGGGAGTGCCCTAAAAAGATACAAAATTTGGGGTAAAATAAACATCTTATAGGCCGCAACCCTGCCGCTCCATGAGAAGAATGAGTTGCGCATCGTGGAGATTGTTGCAGTAATTTTGGCCAGTAGTCTGCTAATATTAATGGGGAGCAACTTGAGGGGATCAGCTGGTAGATCTATACCTAGGTAGTGAATGGACGTAGAAGACCATGGTATCGGGATCATTTGTTGGAGGTTGGTCTGGATTTTGAGGGGGACTCCTAGGTTAAGAATCGTAGATTTAGACGTATTAAGTTTGTAAAAAGAAACCTTACTGTACTCTTGTAGTATGGCATATGCAGCCGGAAGGGATCGTTCTGGGTGTGTAAGCATCATAATTACGTCATCGGCAAATAAATTAATTTTGTGGTGATAGGATGGCAATTTAAATCCGGTGATGAGGGAATGGGATCTAATTGTTTCCGCTAGCGGCTCAATGACCAAGTTAAATATCGTGGGGGATAGAGGGCAGCCCTGACGTGTACCATTTGTGATTGCGAACGGTTTCGACAATATACCTGACGTGTAGACTTGTGCTGTGGGATGTGAATATAGAGCCATAATGGCGTACAAAATGGGACCTGAGAACCCGAACTTTTGCAGGGTGGCTTTCATGTAGCCCCAATGGACCCTGTCAAATGCTTTCTCAGCATCCAGAGTGAGCAGTACGGATGGGGTTTTAGAAGATTGTGCTTGATGCATTATTCCTAGCAATCTCCTGGTGGCGTCGGACGTCTGCCTACCTGGGGTAAATCCCATTTGGTCTCTATGAATGAGTTCAGGGAGAAATGTTTGGATACGTTTAGATAGAATGCGTGCGTAAATCTTCGCGTCCGAATTTAGGAGGGATATGGGGCGGAAGTTGGCTGGCGTGTTGGAGTCCTTTCCAGGTTTGGGTAATGTAACGATGTGTGCACAGAGAATATCTTGGGGCAAAGCAGCTACTTCCATAGCTTTGTTGTACACTGCCGTCATGGTGGTGGTCAAGTGAGGGGCAAAGAGTTGATAGAACTCGTTTGAAAAACCATCTGGTCCGGGCAATTTGCCTTTCGGCAAGGACGTTATGCTAGACAGGACTTCAGGGGTGGTGATTGGAGAGTTAAGGGTTTGCAGCTGGGAGGCTGACAGTGAGGGAAGGGATACTTTACGGAGAAAACGGTCAATGTTTTCCACCGATGGATGTATTTCAGAGGGGTTATCTTTTAGATTGTAAAGGGAGCTGTAAAAGTCAGCAAATTCATCAGCTATAGCTTGTGGGTGTGTCACTTTTGAGGCAGATCTGGTATTTGGCTTTGGCTTGCTTGCGTTTAACCTGGGAGGCTAGGAATTTGCCAGCTTTGTTGGCTTGATGATAATGCTTTTGCTTTAGATACTGGAGGTGTCTGTTGGAGGTTTCCAATAGCAAGAGACGTAGTTCTTGCCGCAGCTTAGCAATGGAGTGGGATTTAGATGGATCAGGGTCTAATTTGTTTGCACTATCTAAGGTGTGGATCTGATGTATCAGTTGTGACATTTTATCCTTCCTCCGTCTCCGAAGTCGTGCCTGCTGCTGGATGCACACCCCCCTCAGGAAGGCTTTTTGTGCGCCCCACAGCACCCACGGGTCAGAGACAGAGGAGTCATTTACACTTCGGAACTCCTGCAGTTGTTTAGCAATATGTACTTTACATTCCTTGTCTTGTAGCATACGTATATCGCATCTCCAGATATAGGAGTTGGTACACTTCTCAGCCTCCTCTATGGTTAGTTCCACCGGGGCATGATCCGACCATAATATGTCGCCAACCACAGAGGAGGATGCTTTTTCTAGCAAAAATAGGTCTGCAAAAAACATGTCTAGGCGAGAGTATGAATTATGTCTAGCAGAAAAAAAAGAATAATCTCTCTCCATAGAATGCTGGCACCTCCACACATCATACAATTTTTCCTCATGCAGAACATTTCCCAGTGACTGCTGTCGACTCCGGGGGGACGCCGAAGAGTCCAACCCGGGGTCGAAAACAGCATTAAAGTCCCCACACATGAGTAAATGACCATACAGCATGTTAGATACTTGCTTGAGGACCCTGCGAAGAAATCGGATCTGGTGGGTATTTGGTGCATATACATTCACTAGGGTCATCGGCAGTTCATTGATGTCACAGGTTAAAATGATGTACCTGCCATTAGGGTCCAAGACCGAGTTATGTATCCTCAACGACAGAGAGTCCTTGAAGGCGAACATGACCCCCCTCTTCTTTTCGGTGCTGGACGCCAAAATAACTTGTGAGTATGCCTTATGTCCGCATCGAGGTGTTGCGTTGATATCAAAATGGGTTTCTTGCACTGCTAGCACATCTGCTTGGCGAGAGGTGGCTTCTTTCCACAGCGAACGTCTCTTGGCAGGGTGATTTAGGCCATTGGCATTAATTGACACTAACTTGATGGTCATTGCAATGCTGACAGTTCCAAGATAGAGAGGAGATCACCCATTGTTGGTACTGGTGCATGGCATGGTGTGTTGAGGTAAGTACACGTAGAGAAAATAACCAGGTCAAAAATAAACAAAAAAGTAAAAAGGACAGAGCCTAAAAAAGGAGCCGTCTCAGCAGCTCGAGAGCGAACGAATTCGCAACTAGAACAAGGAAGGGCCATAGGGAGAATCATCTTCCATGGCCTGAGACATCAGTTGTGAGTTCAGGAGCGGCTAGGGCTGGGATGACTTGAGGAAGGTCTGGAGGAGGACCTCTTGCGGGAAGTAACATTCCATTCCGCTTCTAGTGGTCTTAGAGGTGCATGGTCCGGGACAATTACCGGATCTGGAGGGAGGATGTTCCATCTTCGGAGTAACTTCAGGCCATCATCAAGAGTCCTGATCGTGTTGGTAGAACCATCATGGGCCACCAAAGTGTCGCCGGGTACCTCCACTTGTGCTGTATCTGGTGATTACGTAACGCCTTTGTTATAGTGGACAGGTTACGTCTGGCTTGTAGCGTGTGTCTGGAAAGGTCAGGCAGTATTTGCACATCACGATAGGGATCTGGGAGCGTCCCCTGCTGCCTGGATGCTAGCATTATTTTATCTTTTGCCGTATAGAAGTGGACCCTGAGCAGGACGTCCCTCGGCACATTTGAGTCCAGAAAGGCAGGCTTGGGTAGCCTATGGATTCTGTCTATTAGCAGATCCGCATCTGACAGTGAAGGGACCAACACCTTGAAAAGTGAGGTGGCATGCTGTAGTAGATGGTCAGGTGTAACCGCTTCAGATATGCCCCGCAATTTTAAGTTATTACGTCTGGAGCGGTCCTCCAGATCCGCCACTTTGTTTTGCAAACGTGCTATTTCCTCAGTATGTGAGTTAAGCTTATCAATCACTGAATTGATGGTTTCAGCATGGTTCTGGACCGAGTGCTCGACCTGGTCAATGCGGGATCCCAAATTTGTGATTTCAGCAGTGATTTGTTTCGTTTGTAGCTGCATGTCTGCTTGCATCGATGCCCTCAAGGAGTATAACATGTCCCTCATTGTGGCTTCTGATATAGGGTTGCCCCCAGAGGAATGCCCAGATAGGGGGTCTCTCATGGAGGGCTGGAGTGCAGGTGGCATGGGAGAGTGCTGGGAAAGGTCCATACCTGAGGCCCCATGGAAGTCAGGCAGTGGGGAGTTCATTCTCTGCCTGTTTTTTGCCGGGCTCCTCGAGGATGGTGACGGCGGCGATGGAGATCCGGATGATTGCCCACTGTCAGGGTTCCCGGCCTTCTGTCTCTGTGGTAGAGGCGGCCGGATCGGGGACAGCTTGGGGAGTAGGCCTTCTCCCTGCTTGCTGTTCCGTGCTCGTCCCGCGCTGCCGGCGCCATTTTGTCGGAGACCGGGTGCCTGGGAGATGAAGTACCCGGCCAGATAAGAAGTTTGCGCCGAGTCTTTCTTGTGGCGCGTCATCTCTGGTGCTTCAGCGGAGGTTCACCTTCTCCTATGTGTGTTCGTAGGGGCTAGGAAAGCCCTCGGTGCGGCGTGTGTCTCGGGTGGCTTGTGGAGCTAGCACACTAAGCGGCCATCTTCCGCAACGGCAGCCACTTTTGTGACCCTATTGATTCCCCCAAGCCCAATGCTTATTATAATTCTGTCTGCATTTCATATTTTACCCTTTACCCTGAACATATTATATGGGAGCTGACTGATTTAAACTGGAGCAAAGAAACATAAAAAAGTGGAGCAGTTGCCCACATAAACCAAATATCATGGTTTAATTTACATTTAAAGTGGTTGTAAAGGCTCAAGGTTTTTTTTTTACCTTCATGCAATCTATGAATGAAGGTAAAAAACCTTCTGCGTGCAGTGCCCTCCCCCACTACCAATACTTACATTAGCCTCATCGTAATTTAGCAATGTGCACAACAGCCTCGGCTCTACGGGGATTCTCACTTCTCATTGGCTCCCGCTGCTGTCAATACCAGCCAGTGAGCCAATGAGGAGATAAAGGGGGTGGGCCTGAGCCATGGCTTTGTGTGTGAATGGTCATGCAGAACTGCTGGCTCAGGAGCGCGGCTGCTTGGGTGCTCCCAAAGCAAGCTGCTTGCTCTGGGGGCACTTGGTAGGAGGAGGGGCCTGGAATGCCACAGTGGGACCCGAGAAGAGGAGGATCAATACTGCTCTGTGCAAAACCACTGCAGGTAAGTATGACATGTTTGCTATTAAAAAAAAATAACAAACCTTTGCTATCACTTTAATGGAAGATGAAGCCTCATTGGTCGCCATAGGCTGCAACTGCTCCTTTAATTCAATTAAGATTATTAAGAAGAGGCTTCTTTCTGGGACGTCATGCAGACCAATTTAGTGCAGTGTGCGGTCGTATGGTCTGAGCACTGACAGGCTGATCCCCCACCCCTTCAACCTCTGCAGCAATGCTGGCAGCTCTCATACATCTATTTCCCAAAGACAACCTCTGAATATGATGCTGAGCATGTGCGCTAACTCCTTTGTTGACCATAATGAGGCCTGTTCAGAGTGGCACCTATCCTGTTAAACTGCTTTATGGTCTTGGCCACTGTGCTGCAGCTCAATTTCAGGTTCTTGGCAATCTTCTTATAGCCAAGGCCATCTTTATGTATAGCAACAATTATTTTTTTCAGATCCTCAGAGAGTTCTTTGCCATGAGGTGTTATGTTGAACTTCCAGTGACCAGTATGAGAGAGTGAGAGCGATAATACCACATTTAACACACCTGCTCCCCATTCACACCTGAGACCTTGTAACACTAATGAGTCACATGACACTGGGGAGGGAAAATGACTAATTGGGCCCAATTTGGACATTTTAACATAGGGGTGTACACACTTTTGTTGCCAGTGGTTTAGACGTTAATGGCTGTGTGTTGAGTTATTTTGAGGGGACAGCAAATTTACACTGTTATACAAGCTGTACACTCACTACTTTACATCGTAGCAAAGTGTCATTTCTTCAGTGAAAACATATATAAAAAAATATTTACAAAAATGTGAGGGGTGTACTCACTTTTGTGAGATACTGTATGTGTTTGCATATGGTGCTAGTTTGATGATTTTAGTGATTTATGATTTTATTTATAAGGAATCGTTACCACATATTTACTAAGAGTTGTTTACATATATATTTTATCTTTGCTAATTTGCACACCATAAAACTTTTCCCAACACATGAAAAACAGAGTTTCGATCTGCCACATAGAATATAGTTGAGTAGCCTCCATCCCTATAATGTATGCAAAAAAGGAAAGAACCAGAGTAACGGGACTTTGAATGAGGCATGAAATAAAGAAAAGGAATATTTATTCTATAAGACATACAGTTATACAGTTCATATATTTAGTAGACAATTATTGAAAATATATGTTAAACAGTATACAATTCATATTGAGAATATAAATACAATAAAATAGGATCTCACAAGGGATCTCTAAAAATTAATTTCAATATGGAAACACTGTATATATCAATTCATAAATGATTAGAATAAGAGAATAAATTATTGCATCCGAGTTTTTGTGTAACCTCGACGCGTTTCTTGGACCTCCGTCCATTCATCAGGAGTATTGGATGCTTATAAAGTATCTAAAGAAGGGGAAAGGGATTTAGACATTATTGCACCAGAACATATAACATTACCAAGTAACTATAGATCTGTTTAAATTCTATATTCGGGAGGAGATACTGGAGAGTTTAATAAAATACCACATTAATGAGTTCTTGCTGGAAAAAAAATGTCTTAACCAGCAGACAGCGTGGATTCATGAAAGACGGAAGTCGTCAAGCAAACCTGATTTATTTTTATGAGGAGGTAAGTAAAACCTTGGACAGAGGGGTGGCTGTGGACGTAGTATACTTGGATTTTGCTAAATGTTTGACACAGTTCCACACACACGGCTAATGTGTAAGAAAAAGTCTACAAGCTTGGAAAGCTAAGTTTGTAAATGGAAAGAAATCTGGCTAAAAGACAGAATTCAGAGAGTAGTGGTAATGATTCTTACTCTGAATGGTATAAGGTTATTAGCGGTATACCCAAGGTTCAATGTTTGAAACCTTAATTTTTAAAACCTTTATAGTTGATATAGGGTCTGGGATTAAAAGTACAATTTTAGTCTTTGCAGATAACACCAAGCTATGCAGTGGAATAACATGCTTACAGGATGTCTCCAACTTACAACCTGACCTCAATGCACTGTTTCATTGGGCAAATAAGGTTTAATGTTGATAAATGTAATGTTATGCACTTGGGGGCTAAGAATATGCATGCATCATACATGCTAGGGGGAGTAAAACTGGGGGAATCAATGGTGGAGAAAAATCTGGGGGTTTTGGTAGGTCATACGCTTAATAATAGCATGCAATGCCAAGCTGCAGTTTCCAAAGAAAGCAAAGCCCTTCTTTGTATTAAGAGAGATATGGACTCCAGAAAGAAAGATATAATTTTGCACCTGTACAAATCTTTAGTAGGACCTCATCTGGAATATGCAGTTCAGTTTTGGGAAACAGTTCTCAAAAATAATACCGGGGAACTGGAGAAAGAGCAGAGAAGGGGAACTGGAGAAAGAGCAGAGAAGGGCAACCAAACTGATAAGAGGCATGGAGGAGCTCAGCTATGACTAAAGATTAAAGGAACTGAATTAATTTTCTCCTGAGAAGAGGAGATCGAAGGGGGGATATGATCAACATGTATAAATACATACGGGTTCATATAATGAACTTGGTATTGAGTTATTCGCTTTAAGGTCATCACAGAGGACAAGGGGAAATTATTTACATCTAGAGGAAAAAATAATTATCTCCAAATATGGAAAGGTTTCTTCACAGTAAGAGCTGTGAGAATGTGGAATAGACTCCCTCAAAAGCTGGTTCTGGCCAGCTTAGTGGATTGCTTTAAAAAAGGCCTGGATTATTTTCTAAACATACATAATATAACTGGATATTAACATTTATAGTTAAGTTGATCCAGGGAATACCTGATTGCCTCTCGGGGGATCAGGAAGGAATTTTTTCCCCTTCTGCAGCAAATTAAATCATGCTTTGCTGTTTTTTTTTTGCCTTACTCTGGATTAATTGTAGGGAATAGGATTGTGTATATGGGATTGTATGATTGTATTTTTTTTGCGCTCTTTTATTGGTTGAACTAGATGGACTTGTGTCTTTTTTCAACCCAACTGACTATAACTGTATACTATATATAACTATATATATTTGTATGGGGTCCTCCCTTACTTAGCATAAGTGTTTGGCTTAAGTAAAGACAATTCCCTGAATTATCTTACCTATTAGCCTAGAAGATTGACATTATTGTGTTTTCAAATTCAGCTCCTATTGACTTCAAAAACTACCCTTACTCATGGTCTGGAATCCTGCCCTTGACCAAACCGAGGTAAGTTTGGCTTATCCCAGTTAGAAAGACCCTGCTCATGTAAGCTTAAAACCTAAAAGGGAAGGACATGTCTAAAAAGGGTAGAACCTGTGTGGGGATATGCTTGTCAAAAAGAAATTCAGCCTAAGGCACACCTGTGCAATAATCATGTTGTCTAATCAGCATCTTGATATGCCACGCCTGTGAGGTGGATGGATTATCTTGGCAAAGGAGAAGTGCTCACTAACACAGATTTAGACATATTTGTGAACAATATTTGAGAGAAATGGGTCTTTTGTGCACATAGAAAAAGTCTTATATCATGAAAAACGGGGGCAAAAACAAAAGGGTTGCATTTATAATTTTATTCAATGTATTTGAATATTGCAATCATATCCACTTTAGAGTGTCTCTTCTCCAGGGAGAACAATTTGAAAGTATGTAGTCATTCCTCATAACTGCAGTCTTCTTATCAGTTTTGTTTCCCATCTCTGGACTCTCTACAGGTCCAGCACATCCTTTGTAAGGACTGGTGACCAGAACTGGACAGCATACTCAAGAAGCAGCTGAACCAGAGTCTTGTAAATGTTAGTATTATAGTTTTGTGTCTTCAGTAGAGACCCCTCCTATTGCATGCTAATATTCTATTAGCTTTTCCAGCTGCAGCCTGGCATTGCATGTTATGGCTGAGTCTGTGGTCTACTAGGAACCCTCAGTTCCTTCTCCATCCTACATTCCCTTACAGGTTATTGCACTAGAATGTAACATGCATTCATATTTTAGTCTCCACAAGCATTGATTTACATTTATCAATATTAAACCTTATATGTAGTTGCCCACCACTCTATTTGATTGAGGCCTTTCTATAAGGTTGCTATATACTGCAGTGGAGTTATTACCCTGCTTAGCTTTGTGTCATTAGCATAAACTGAGGTGGAACAATTTTTTCCAATCTCTTTGTCATTTATGTACATGTTAAACAGAATTGGTCCCAGGACAGAGCCTTGGAGTACCCCACTTAGAACTCCAGTCCATTCAAAAGATATGGCATTTATCATTGCCTTTTGGACTTATTCCTGTAATCAGTTTTCTGTCCAGGTACACACACTATTGTCAATGCCAAACAGACCTCAATTTGTAAATTAAGCATTTATGGGGTACTGTAGCCAACGCTTTGGCGATATCCAGATACACCACATCCACTGGCCTTGCTTTATTAAAATTATAGCTTACCTTACCTAATAATGTTAAAAAGTTTGTTTGCTAGTTACTACTAATAATTCTAGTTCCACCAGCATGCAGCGTTTGGAACTTGCAGACTAAGTTGGCCGGCAGGAGTCTTTTCATTAATCACCCCTCATTCCAATTCCATAGTACCTAGGCAGCAATGCATAGAGGGCCACCCAGCCTTCCATCACTGTCATTAGAGCCAATCCAGTACAATAACTCACCATCAGTGAATGGAAGATTAGGGAACATGATTACCCATCCCTATGCAGCCATTGTCTTCTAGTCTTTCCCAGTCAAGTGAGACTTAATGGGGTTGATTTACAAAAACTGGAGAGTGTAAAAGCTGGTGCAGCTTTGCATTAAATCCAGGTGTTACGGCACCCCGGACACAAAAGGGTTAAAACCGTTTAGGAGATTTTCCCCTTCCAGAGCTACAGGCACAGCTACTTGCAGGACACCAAACTCCCGAACTGGAAACCAAGGAATGATGCAAACAGTGTAGCTGGAACCTTATGAATGCTGCATACAGCTGAATAGGAAAAACCATATGAAGGGTTTACACTCCTAGCAGTCAAACTGGAACAGCATACA
The DNA here is from genome assembly GCF_965119305.1 of Pelophylax lessonae. NCBI lineage: Eukaryota > Metazoa > Chordata > Amphibia > Anura > Ranidae > Pelophylax > Pelophylax lessonae. The sequence continues at coordinate 253,937,440 of NC_138770.1, read as the reverse complement.
ATAAATCCCCCCAATAACGAGACAAGGCTCCGCGTTGAGGTTAAAACAGGAACAACATTTATTGGAAGAACACAGCACACTTTTATACAGAATTTGGAACATCCTTCCCCCAACAACCGCTTTCCCATTGGTCAATTGCACAGTACCTGCAGTTCCCCATAAGGTCCTCTCTTGCCATGCAAATGAGGGCTTGAAAATGAGTCAGCAGTGATTGGTCAGATAGCTTGACCAGAAGGACTGCCATGTGGAAGGAGACAGAAGCCCCCAGGGGGCAATCAATGTACACAATAGCCAGACACAGAACAATGGTTCCCTAACAAGCCCTCAATACACATTACTCTGAGTGTCAATACATCTCTTAGCAGACAGCAGGCAAATTCATTAGCACACCCGACAATAGGTGAATGGAGAGCCACCTCAGACAGTCCGTCTCCTCATTGGACTTCCTGGAATGACCATATTAGGAGTGCACTTCCTGTGCCTTACAGTTTACAGGAATAAGGTTTAACTTCCAGGATAGAGGCAAGACTCCATTAGCCACATGGTTAAAGAAACACAAAAAGACACAAAAATGCATAACTCCCAGTCTACTGAACAGAACCCCCGCATTCAACCCATCCCCAGATAGCCTGGATCTGAGCGCTCAACATATCCAAACAGCGCTCAGATGCCACAAACACAGTCAAATCGCCATGGGGTTTAACGTTTAGCATGGGCTGATGAGAGGGTCCATAGTCACATTGCAGGAGGCGAGCAACCAGGCTTCTCCAATGCCCAGTGGCGAGATTGGTCTAGTCACATTTCTCCCCTTTTTCAAACAGACTAACAGGGTATCTGACCTTCTGCCGGTCAGTGCCCTTGTTAGTCCAGCAGCCCACCCACAAAACAGAAACAGCAGTACAGCCCACCCAAAATAAGTGGTTACTACACCTAGAAGAGAAATTTGTCCATGTCCAGGTGCCTCACCTTGGCTGTGTGGGGGACTGGTAGACTGCCTTGGTGGGTTGCTGAGTGGGCAGAGACCAGCGGTACTCTGCCCTGTTGCAATCAGTACCACTGAAGTAGCCTGGTTGGAGCCTGGTTGTTGGAGGGGGAGACCGACTGTCTCCCCTTTAGATACACCACCATACTGCGGTAGGGAGAGACCGACTGTCTCCCCTTTAGATAACCCACCATGCTGCTGTGGGGGAAGACCGACTGTCTCCCCTTTGGCTAAACAGCCCTGTTGCTGTGGGATGGAGACTGGGCTCCCAATTCCCAATGAAATATTCTGCCGCTGTGGAATGGAGACCGAGCTCCCAATTCCCAATGAATCCATCTGCTGCTGGGGGACAGGACCAACTGTGTCTGCCCCCTGTAACTCAGCCTGCCGCTGGGGAATGGAGACTGGGCTCCCAATTCCCTGCACTTCACTCGGCTGCTGTAAGATGGAGACTGGGCTCCCAATTCCCAACAAATCAAACTGTCCATGGGGAGAGGGGGTAAGCTCCTCTCCCAAATATACTTCCAGCCCCTGGGGAGGGAGACCGACTGTCTCTGCTCCCAATACATTGTCCTGTTGCTGGGGAAAGGAGACTAGGCTCTCTGTTTCCTGCAGGACACTCTGCTGCTGTGGGATGGAGACTGGGCTCCCAATTCCCAACAAATCAATCTGCTGCTGGGCGACAGGACCGACTGTCTCTGCCCCCTGTAACTCAGCCTGCCGCTGGAGAATGGAGACTGGGCTCCCAATTCCCAATAAATCAGGCTGCCGCTGGGGAATGGAGACTGTGTTCTCCTCTTCCCTTAACTGTACCTGCCGCTGGAGGTCCTCCCAACGTGCTAGCTGGCCCTCTCTCTCTGCCCTGTCTAGCAGAGACATGAACACTAAGTTCCTCACGAACCGTTTGGATCTCTCCAGTGGATTGGGTCCGAAGAAGCTCAGCCGTAACCACACCATACGGTCATATTCTTTCAGAGAATATCTGTACTCCACTGCTGGTTCCATCCTGTTGCTTTAAGGGTTGCTGTACTGAGACATGCGTTGCCCCCAACTTGTAAATCCATGGAATGGTGTCTCCTGTAGCTGTCCTTCTGGCTGTGGGAACGATCCCACCACTTGCCACCAATTGTAACGGCACCCTTGGACACAAAAGGGTTAAAACCGTTTAGGAGATCTTCCCCTTCCAGAGCTACAGGCACAGCAACTTGCAGGACACCAAACTCCCGAACTGGAAACCAAGGAATGATGCAAACAGTGTAGCTGGAACCTTATGAATGCTGCATACAGCTGAATAGGAAAAAACATATGAAGGGTTTACACTCCTAGCAGTCAAACTGGAACAGCATACAACAAATCCCCCCAATAACGAGACAAGGCTCCGCGTTGAGGTTAAAACAGGAACAACATTTATTGGAAGAACACAGCACACTTTTATACAGAATTTGGAACATCCTTCCCCCAACAACCGCTTTTCCATTGGTCAATTGCACAGTACCTGCAGTTCCCCATAAGGTCCTCTCCAGCCATGCAAATGAGGGCTTGAAAATGAGTCAGCAGTGAATGGTCAGATAGCTTGACCAGAAGGACTGCCATGTGCAAGGAGACAGAAGCCCCCAGGGGGCAATCAATGTACACAATAGCCAGACACAGAACAATGGTTCCCTAACGAGCCCTCAATACACATTACTCTGAGTGTCAATACATCTCTTAGCAGACAGCAGGCAAGTTCATTAGCACACCCAACAATAGGTGAATGGAGAGCCACCTCAGACAGTCCGTCTCCTCATTGGACTTCCTGGAATGACCATATTAGGAGTGAACTTCCTGTGCCTTACAGTTTACAGGAATAAGGTTTAGCTTCCAGGATAGAGGCAAGACTCCATTAGCCACATGGTTAAAGAAACACAAAAAGACACAAAAATGCATAACTCCCAGTCTACTGAACAGAACCCCCACATTCAACCCATCCCCAGATAGCCTGGATCTGAGCGCTCAACATATCCAAACAGCGCTCAGATGCCACAAACACAGTCAAATCGCCATGGGGTTTACGTTTAGCATGGGCTGATGAGAGGGTCCATAGTCACATTGCAGGAGGCGAGCAATCAGCCTTCTCCAATGCCCAGTGGCGAGATTGGTCTCGTCACACCAGGTTTTATTGTCAAAGCTTAATTGAATAAGCTGAAGTTAGAAGCTGACTGGCTACCATGCACAGCTGCACCATATTTTGCACTCTCCGGTTTTACTAAATCAACCCCAATGTTCCTAAGCAGGATTGTGAGTGGCAGTTGATGCAGGGGGCTGTTTGTGTTTAACCTGCAGATTCTGAAGGAGCCTTCTGTTTGCAAATATTTGGTAAGCATCTGCACCGTGTAGACATTAGGATGTTACGGTGTCACTGGAGTGTGGACAAAATAAAAATTGCAGTGGTATAAATATTGAGAAGTTGAGGGGTGTTGTAAAGCTTCTGTGTTTATTATAGTAAAAATCTTGGAAGAACTGAAGTAACACCCCTGAAAGCCCACACCCCTAAGAAATATACCACACCGACTGTTGCCAATAATTTTTATAGAAAAGGGACATCATCACTCCTTTGTGCCAAGTGCTCTGAGAAACATTTACAGCATGTGACACATACACTGATCTCCTAAACCATACAAACAAAGGAACTTATTCTTTATTACATCCTAATTTATTATAATAAAGGATCAGCAGAAGTTATTAGCAGGGTCTCTGTCTACACTGCACCATCTATAGCAATCGAGTCATGGTATGTTATAAAAGAAGACAGAACTACTGTATGTACATCTCCTAACATTCTGAATAATAGCTTTGACTTTTCTGAGCAACCACAGTACACTTGATGATAGATTGCTAGGTATCACTTGTTTACTAGATATAACCATGATAGAAATGCTGGGCAATGTAATGTGAAGTACTGGTAACTACATTCACTTGTGAATAAGCTAACTAAAGCCCAGTACACATGTACCAAAATGTAGCCAGTACAATAGGAATCAGCTGAATTTCGAAACATGTGTGTCTCTGTTTGTTCAACAGAAGCCATTCTAATGTCCAGCTTCTGTCAAACTGTGATGCTGGAAAACTAGCATTTCATCAGCGCTTGCAGCCATTGGCTGATCAGTGTATTCTTATGGGGGGGAGTTTTTTCCTGTCCAAATAATATAGAACAGCAGAAGAGATCCCTGCATTAACATTATTTGTGTTGATGTGGGGGTCTGTCAGTTTTCTTTTTATTCATTCAACCTGCTGGTTGTAACAAAAAAAAAAATCTGTACATGTACAGTATACCCCTCTTTAGTCAAAATTGTAGCATTACACCGCCTCTGCCCTACTTTATTTTCTGGGGTTCTATGAGGGTTGTCACACTCAGAGGTTTGGGTAGTTATAGAAGACATATGCTCAAATAGGGTTTGGTCACACCCATTTGTTCATGTCTAATGATTTGCAAAATAATGTCAGCCCCAGCGAATATTTATTTATTTTTTTTTTTACTGTAGTCAGACATTTACTACCTTGCCTATCATATTTTTTTTTCTTTCAACAACCTATTCAATAAGATATGTAAGATATGGACAAAATCTAACTTTCTTTAGGATAGATTTTTAAATGTATTCACTTATTGCAAAGATTCCAATGTGCTCTATTTGTTTTTTATCCTTAAGCAAGAGGAGAGAACTTGGTAAACCCTGTTTTTATCCAGCTAAAGTATTTGTGCTGAGTATGTATCATTTGGGAAATAACAGTTGGATTCACACACTTGAGTTCAGGATCACTTGGGCACTATTTATTTTGGATGTTGATGTTTCAAGCCTTTAACTCTTATTGTTAATCTTAATTTTCAGCTCCTAAACACAAATGTTGATTTTTTTAATTGGCTACCTTTACTACTACATTATGCAATCTAGTTTTAATTATTGACAGTATAGATAAAGTGTTCCCATCTTTCTTCTGTGCTTTTTTTTTTATAACAATGTAATTATACCTAAAATCAGTTGTTACGCTGAGCGCTCCGGGCCCCCTGCTGGCCTCGGAGCGCTCACAGCGTATGCCCCCAGGCAGCACTCCAGCGTCTCGGCGTGTGCGTCCCCGCTCTCTAGGGCGCGCGCGCCGGGACTCTTAGAATCAAAGGGCCAGTGCACCAGTGATTGGTGCCTGGCCCAAAGTGGTTATTAAGGGTTAAGGTTGTGAGAGGCAGTGCTGACTTAATTAGGCTTCACCTGTGCACTGCCCATAAATACCTTCTCCTCCCACAGCTTCCTGCTGGATCTTTGTGCCTTGTGCCTCTGAGAAAGCGTTCCCTACTGTGTTAGTTTGCCTTGCCTGTTGCCGAACCCGTTGCTACCGACTAATCGCCTTTGAACCTTTGCCGCCTGCCCTGACCTCTGCTACGTCCGACTACGCTCTTGCCTACTCCCTGTGTACCACGCCATATCAGCTTCCAGAGAGGTCGAGTTGTTACTAGTGGACACGACCTGGTAGTTACCGCCGCAGCAAATCCATGCCGCCTTGCGGCGGGCTCTGGTGAAGACCAGTAACTGCTTAGAACCGGTCCTCTAGTACAACCCGCGCCATCGCCTCTCTGGTCCAGAGGATCCACTACCAGTCCTGCCGGTTCGCGACATCAGTATGTACTGTAAAAGTCTTTAAAAACTCTTAAAAGTCAGCTTACGTGCCCAGAATCATCAAAAGTTATGTACAGTATCTGGTCCCACTCCTTCCAAAACATTGTGCATCAGGCTTTGGGTAAGATGGAACTGCAAAGAATTGCAACGTCAGTCAGTGAAAAAGCATTGTTAAATGAAGAGACTTCTATGATGTATAGGCAGGGTATGAACTTTCTAAGAGAATGAGCAGACATCTCAGTGCATGGACATGCATGGGAGCAGCAGAACCCACACTGAATATTCTCAAGAAGAGGCTGTCTGGCACTGTACAGGCCAGTGAAGATCTTGGTGGAGCCAGAACAAGTAAGGGTGTGGCTTCTCAGGGATGATACAGAAGGGCATTTTATACAACTAGGTATAATGATGGCCTTAAACCTGTAGAATTTCATTTTAATGTTCAGACAATAAAGTATAACAATTTCTAATTCGATCATTTAATATTGTCTTCAGGGACCTCGACTAATTTTGAGAAACTTTTTATTTGAGTACCATGTTAATGTCTTTATTTTCATAGAATGACTGTTCTACTTCCAGGCTAACTTTGATAAGTGCATGTGCATAAGACTACTAATGATTTGCCTTGGCTGGGAGCATATTCAATACTTAGAAATTTACAAATTCCCATTAGATTCAACAAAATATGTCCATCATTCACCTTCAAGTTTTTTGCTTACTCTGGTTGAAAAATATTGCTTAATTTTCCATTTAAACTCTTAGATAATAAATTATACATTCTTAACATGACAATTTTTTAATAATATACTACAGGTTTAAGGCCAGCATTATTCTTTCTTTCCTTCATGAGTATTTTTAACTATTGACCTGTACCTTTATCTGTAAGCAAAAATCTTCTTTCAGCAAGAAAAGAAAACAAGGGGAAGAGTCTAAAGACTTTCCTGCTAGCTGCCTGACAGGGAACATATAAAATGTTTATGTGAAATATTTATTAAACTGACCAAAAGTATATTTTTTATCAGCCCTGGCAACAGAAAAAGAATGGAAACTTGTACAAACTATTATATATATGTGTTAATATAGCAACAAAAATATAGCAAGCTTTTAAAAGGTGAAAGCGATATAAAATATTTTTTTTAATATTATTAATGCAGAAAATACAAATTGTCTATATAAAATATAAAAATATATAGTTAGAAAATATCCTTCCTTTTTTACATCAGCACAAAATGCTCAAGGTCAAGTACAGCACAGTCTTTTTAATAGATGTGTAACAGATTTTGAGCAATAAGTGACAATCCTGCTGAAAAGATTTTCCTGAATATTTTATTTGAATGCTTCTCTGATCTACTTTTGAAAGTTAATCTACCTTTTTCCTTGTACATTAGATTTAAAACCAGAGATTTATTTTCTGATTATAGAAGCAGAAAATCTTTGGTCTTTTAGGAATTATTGTCCTTCACCTCAAGCCTAGTGTCTTTTATAATTCACTCATTTACAGTATGTCTGAATAATTCACTGTTCAACCATTTTAATGCCCAATCTCCCTTTACAGAAAATTCTGCTGGAAAGTATTTTAATTCTCTAATGTTATGTGTGAACACTCACAGAATCCAAATCCTCAGCCCCTTTCACAGGGGGAGGATACGCTCAACTGACTTCTTAGCTCAGCAGGGATCACTCCGTTGATCCCCGCTGAGCATGCGGGTGACAGGTCCGTCTCTGCTCACTGTGCAGAGACGGACCTGTCAGAACCCCGCTCTCCTCTATGGGGAGATCGGATGAAAATAGACAGCATGTCAGTTTTCATGTGATGCCATCTGATCTGACCCACTGGACAGATGGCGAACTCATCCCCATCTGTCTGTTTTAAGCAGATCTTGTCGGATTGGATGACAGACGGGTGTGAGCAGGCACATATCCGCTGACATCCGCCTCTCCATAGAGGAGAATGGGTGTCCCGATCAGATCCACCTGCCTGAAAAATGGACAGGTGGACCTAATTGGTCCAATCGTGTGAAAGGGGCCTTCAAGTATACATGCTAAAGGAAAGATTTTATCTATAGTAAAATATATATGTTTTTATAGCTGCTAATTAATAAAAGACACAAATGCTATATTTACAAACTCTAATCAGAAAGTACTGTCTACAGACTCGTCTTGCCTGTTCTTACTGTGATTCTTCTTAATGGCCTTTCAATATGTTTTTATGATCTCTCTATTTTATGCTTCCTTTCTTAGTCCCTTTTCACTTTTTTCAATTCTGTGTTCTCATGTGCCAATGACACCAGCATTATAGTGTAACTCAGGTAAAAAAGTATCAAATTTGGGAACATCCAGAATAATCACATCCAGAATAATCACAGTTGAACTGAAACCACCCCCATACACAGATGCGGCGGTCAGAAATCAGTGCGCTAATGAGCAAGATATAGCTTTGCAGTGTGAAGCAATGTAAAACAATGTGAAACAATATAAAACTGTATTATACAACGTGAAACAAAATGACAGATGAAGCTTATATAAGCTAGAGGCTGCGGGTAGCCCAGAGTGCTATACAGCACACTACTAATCTAACTCTGGAAGTGCTGATTCATTCCAACATGGGTGTGCTGTGTGGCTGTGGGAGACAAAAAGTGAGGAGGGGTAGAGAAGAGCAACAACCATAGTGTAGCATGTAAAGTGTAGTTTTAATAAAAAATATAAAATAGCACTCACAAAGATCAAATAGAACTCAGTATGACAGTCAAGTAACCTCTGGGACAGAGATCAGACACGTAACCATGATGCTTTGCTTTGGTCATTGGCAAGGGAGCGGAAATGGAATGGAAGCAGGGAACCACTGCTGCTGGAAAGCCAAAGCCTCTGCCTCTTTAGCCTCTGAAAAAGAAGCAAGGTTGCTTTGAAACACATTCTGCTTTGTTGGAAAGGAGACGGCATTGTACTGTTAAAATTAAACCACCTGGAACTCACTGAAATACATATGCTGACATAGAGAATCAGCAACACACAATCAACACAGTAAGTTAGTTTAGTTACACATACTGTATGGGAGCCGTTCATCACTTTTTCTAGTTTTGCATTACGAGAGTGGGGTAGGGCTCACTCTACTACTAGTTTTTACTTTTCTCCATGATATTCCTCATCTCAACTCTAATAATAATAAAAAGAACTCTGCTTTGAACTAAAATTAATGCTGTGCCTCTTTGAAAGGCATTTCTCATACATTGGGGAATACGCTGAGGTATCAGTTACACAAAAATTGAGTGCAGCACAACAACCATAATGTAGCATGTAAAGTGTAATTTTGATTAGAAAATATAAAAAAAAACACTCACAAAAATAAAATAGAGCTCAGGATGACAGTCGGGTAAGCCTCTGGGACAGAGATCAGATACGCAACCAAGATGCCTTGCCTTGGCCACTGGCAAAGGAGCGGAGATTGAATGGAAGCAGGGAACCACTGTTACTGGAAAGCCTCTGCCTCTTTAGCCTATGAAGAAGAAGCAAGGTTGCTTTAAAAGGTGTTCCAGTTCCAGCTCCAGCATTTTCCTATTACATAAGGTGTCTTCATACCCAGGGCCCTGTGTTCCATTCATGGGTTTGCCTTTCCAGTGACAGCAGTTCCCTGCTTCCATTCCAGCTTTGCTCCCTTGCCAGTGGCCAAGGCAAGGCAAGGCAAGGCATCCTGGTTGTGTGTCTGATCTCTGTCTCAGAGGCTACCTGACTGTCATGCTGAGCTTTATGGGAGTGGAGATGGAATAGAAGCAGGTAACCGATGTAACTAAAAAGCCAAAGTCATGAATGGAACGCAGGGGCCCAGGGTATGAAGCCACCTTATGTAGTAGGAAAATGCTGAAGTTGGAACCGGAACACGTTTCAAAGTAACCTTGCTTCTTCTTCATAGGCTAAAGAGGTAGAGGCTTTGGCTTTCCAGCAGCAGTGGTTCCATGTTTCCATTTAATCTCCAATCCCTTGTCAGTGGCAAAGGCAAGACATCTTGGTTGCGTATTTGATCTCGGTCCCAGAGGCTACCTGACTGAGCTTTATTTTATCCTTGTGAGTGCTTTTTTATATTTTTTATTAAAATTACACTTTAAATGCTACACACTAGGGTTGTTGCGCTTCTCTCCCCCTTCTCAGTTATTGTGTAACTGATACATCAGAGATGTATGAGAAAGGCCTTGAGATGGGGAAAATCATGGAGAAAAGTAAAAAATAGTAGTAGAGTGAGCCCTACCCCACTCTCATAATCAAAAACTAGAAAAAGTGATGAATGGCTCCCACACAGTATGTGTAACTTAAAGTAATATAACTTACTGAGCTGATTGTGTGTTGCTGATTCTTCGTGTCAGCATATGTGTACCAGTGGGTTCCAGGTGGTTTAATAAAAAGAGTACAATGCAGTCTCCTTTTTAACAATTCAGTCCTTCAGCAACAATGCTAATAACACTCATCTGCCAGAGGAGGAGGCTTCACACAGCTGTTTATGAATTGCTATCACTGAAATAAAACAACCAGTAACTCAAAATGTACATTGTAGACGTTACACAAATACTGCATACAATTTTATTTTAAATAATAATAATAACATTTATTTTCAAAATACAATAAAAGTAAGGCCCCATTCACACTAGTGCGACTTGTCCCGCGATTTTGGACCGCAAAATCGCATGACAAGTCGTTTTCCATTATTTTCAATGAGCCCCATTCATATCAGTGCGTTTTGAAGTCGCACCGACTTCAAAGTAGTTCCTGCACTACTTTGCCACGATTTTAATGCATTTTGAGGCATATAGCCTTGCCCATGCTTTCAAAATCGCGGCAAAAATCGCGGCCGCGAAATCGCGGCAAAATTGCGTTGCAATAGTGTGAAAGGGGCCTAAGTTTAAGTAAATACCCAGTACTTCTGAATATAGAGCAGCACCTGACCTACTTTATGTGCCAGCCCTGGGCTAATAAACGTATATGTCATATAAAAAGTCCAGTGTAAACTATGACTCTGAAAACACTTAGTTTTTATGGGGTTTTTCTTTGCTCCTGGAGGATGAACAAAGTGGTGGGAAAAGCAAGCCCTGTGTTGACAAAACACAGATCCCCTTTAAAAAAAAAACCTCCACTTTGTAAAAAAAAATATATATATATATTAAAAGTGATATAAATTTTAAGATGGTAGTAAAATTGAGATCTATGTCCAGCTGTTTGGTCAACACTGACACCAGTACTTCATCAGCTACCTGTGTCCTAAATGGACAATGTGTCTGCTATGATTACATTCTCAGTCGCAATCCTGTCTAGGGATGATCGAACTTTTGAAAAGTTCGGTTCGACCAGAACACCCGAACTTCCCGAAAGTTCGGGTCCGGATTCCAGAACCCCATTGAAATCAATGAGACCCGAACTTCGGTAATCAAAAAACACAATTTTTAAGCCCTAAAACCCAATAAATGCCCCTAAAAAGTGCCTAGGGTTCTGGGTCATGCCCCAGGGACTATTAATCACACAAAAAAAGTTCTTAAAAATTGTCGTTTTTGATAGAGAGCCAATTATTGAAAAAATTATTGGAAAAAAAATGAGATTTCTTTGGATTTAGTGTCTGGGGGTCTAAAAAGTGTACCTGTGAAGTTTCAGCTCTGTAGCATGTCCAGAACCAGAAAAAAAAGATTGTTTGTATTAGAATTGCAGTAGAGCAGGGATATGGCTCCGCTATTTTCACACCTGGCCGTTTTTGTTGCAGGCGTTTATTGGGCTTTTTTGTGGACATCTTTGGAGGCAGGCATGACATTTGAACTTCTGTGTAGGGGTATATATACACACACACATATATGTATATATACACATACACACATATAGGTGTGAAAGTAGCAGAACCCTATGCCTGCGCTAATAAAATTATTTGCAGGCATAGGGCTCCGCTCCTATCACACCTATATGTGTGTATGTGTATAAATACATATATGTGTGTGTGTATATATACCCCTATACAGAAGTTCAGATGTTATGCCTGCCTCCAAAGACGCCCAAAAAATGCCCAAAAAAATGCCTGCAACAAAAACGCCCAGGTGTGTTGTTGCAGGCGTTTTTTTTGGGCATTTTTTAGGCGTCTTTGGAGTCAGGCATAACATCTGAACTTCTGTATAGGGGTATATATACACACACATATATGTATATATACACATACACACATATAGGTGTGATAGGAGTGGAGCCCTATGCCTGCAAATAATTTCATTAGCGCAGGCATAGGGTTCTGCTACTTTCACACCTATATGTGTGTATGTGTATATATACATATATGTGTGTGTGTATATATACCCCTATACAGAAGTTCAGATGTTATGCCTGCCTCCAAAGACGCCCAAAAAATGCCCAAAAAACGCCTGCAACAAAAACGCCCAGGTGTGAAAGTAGCGGAGCCCTATGCCTGCTCTATTGCAATTCTAATACAAACGATCTTTTTTCTATGGCGGTCACCCTGCCATAGCAGTCAGAGTCAGTTCACCCTACACTACACTACGGTCACCCTGACACTTAACACTTTCCCTACAGAAACTAGATTATTGAATCTAACTATAGTGGAAAATAGTACCCTAACTACAGTAGATATCCCTTTCCTCACACTAATAATTGCTAAATGACACTTTTGAAGCAGGAGTAACAGAACTGCTTCCACTCTCTTCCACAGCCCTGTATTACAGTGCTAGAGATTTGGCAGGGCTATCTTATATACTGGGGGTGTATTCACTACTGATTGGCCTCTGGACCCCCTAGTCACTCCAATCACATTCCTAGCACCCTCCTGCCCCCTCAATTGGCTTTTACTGATGGTTCTGGTCCAATCACAGGCTTTTAAAGCCCAGTTCCTGTCCCATTGCATTTTGGTCGGTTCTGGTTGCCGAATTCCGAACTTTTTCCACAAAAAGTTTGGAATTCGGGCGAATTTCGAACAGTCAATGTTCGGGTCAAACCGATGGTCGACCCGAACCATTCGATCATCCCTAATCCTGTCATAATGGAAACCCTGAAAAAAAACAGCTGATCACATGACCAGAAAATAAATTTTTTGTGGATGATCTGTACACAGTGTACACATACTACCCCTGGATAGTCACTCGTTGTTTAAAACATGTTGGTTTCCCTAGGAGACATGTCTCTATTCCAATCTGTGCAGTGTTTTTTTTAAATAAAATAATTTCTTTGTTCTGCAGTGATGGATGTGGCTCCACCTTATACTAAAGCACAATTTATTTATTAATGCAAGCCCTGTCCCTCCTTTATGAGAAGCGGGATTATCTTCTCTATGAATAGTGTAGGACCCACTGAAAATGGGGTACTTTGACGTAGTGGTGGCCTTAAGCACAGTATGGCCATATGGTGTGACTAGGGATGATGGAACTTTTGAAAAGTTCCGTTCGACCAGAACACCCAAATTTCCTGAAAGTTCGGTTCGGATTTCAGAACCCCATTGAAATCAATGGGACCCGAACCTCTGGAATCAAAAAACACAATTTTGAAGCCCTAAAACCCAATAAATGCCCCTAAAAAGTGCCTAGGGTTCTGGGTCATGCCCCAGGGACTATTAATCACACAAAAAAAAGTTCTTAAAAATCGTCATTTTTGATAGAGAGCCAATTATTGAAAAAATTATTGAAAAAAAAAAAAAAAGAGATTTCTTTGGATTTAGTGTCTGGGGGGGGGGGGGGGTCTAAAAAGTGTACCTGTGACGTTTCAGCTCTGTAGCATGTCCAGAACCAGAAAAAAAAAGATTGTTTGTATTAGAATTAATATAGAACAGGGATATCGCTCCGCTATTTTCACACCTTGCCGGTTTTGTAGCAAGCGTTTTTTCTGGCATTTTTTGGGGGTCTTTGGAGGCAGGCATAACATCAGGACTTCTGTGTAGGGGTATATATACACACACACACATGTATGTATATATACACATACACATATATAGGTGTGAAAGTAGCAGAACACTATGCTTGCGCTAATGAAATAATTAACACCCATATGGCTTTTCTGCTATAACACCTATATATGTGTATGTGTATAAATACATATAAGCGTGTGTGTATATATACCCCTATACAGAAGTTCAGATGTTTTGCCTGCCGCCAAAGACCCCAAAAAAATGCCCCAAAAAAACGCCTGATGCAAAAACACACCTGGGCGTTTTTGTAGCTGGCGTTTTTTTGGGCATTTTTTGGGCGTCTTTGGAGGCAGGCATAACATCAGAACTTCTGTGTATGGGTTTATATACACACACACATGTATGTATATATACACATACACATATATAGGTGTGAAAGTAACAGAACACTATGCTTGAGCTAATGAAATAATTAACAGGCATATGGCTTCTCTGCTATAACACCTATATGTGTGTATGTGTATAAATACATATAAGTGTGTGTGTATATATACCCCTATACAGAAGTTCAGATGTTTTGCCTGCCTACAAAGACCCCCAAAAAATGCCCAAAAAAACGCCAGCTACAAAAACGCCCAGGTGTGTTTTTGCAGCAGACATTTTTTGGGCATTTTTTAGGTCGGTTCTGGTTGCCAAATTCTAAAATCTGCATGCTATTTTGGAGGAGAATTAGTACAATTGTCAGCTTGTGGTGTTGTGAATGACAATGCTGTGGGTTGCACTGACTTTGAATCTGGGCTCAGTAGCTCTTCCTTTCCAGTATAAAGAAGGCATCAGAAGAGTTCAGAGGAGGCATGGAACTGCAACACACTGCAAAACTGCAAATGCCCCTATTTCCAGCTTTTGGAGGAAGGGGGAAGTTGCACAGACTGTATACTGCGTATACTGTCTGCACTGCACCATTTTCCTCTCTTATCTGTCTGTCAGAGTTAAATGGTCAAGGGACCACTGCAAAAGTTTGAACAGGATCAAGTGCTTTGTACACTAGATCCCCGGGGATTAAACTTCTGACATTAGGTCTTTATTTCAAGAGATTAGGGACAATTACAGTATAGTGATAACTGGATTGAAAAGCTTACATTTCCTTTTATAGTCTTGCCAGAAAAATATTTTTTTTAATTTAATTTAAATCCGCCCTCCAAAAATACAATTCCAGTCTCCACACTGCCAAACAGACCTATTTTATCACTCTCATTAACAGCCTGTCATCACGCCCCCGGCAACTCTTCGCTACCTTTAACTCTCTACTCCGTCCTCCACTACCCCCTCCCACCGACTCACTCACTGCCCAGGAGATTGCCAACCACTTCAAACAGAAGATTGACACAATTCGTAAGGAGATCGTTGCTGTTCAGATACCTTCCTCCATGCCTTATGCTTCACGCCCACAAGTGCGATCATTACTTCCCTCATTCAACCCCGCCACTACAGACGAGGTTGCTAAACTACTTGCTAACGTCCACATAACAACCTGCCCTCTGGATCCTGTTCCCTCGCAAATGCTACGTTCACCTTCTGGCCCTATTCTACACTCTCTAACCCACATCTTCAATCTCTCTCTCTCTTCTGGCATCTTCCCCAACTCTCTAAAACATGCACTAGTCAGCCCCATACTTAAAAAGCCCTCACTGGACCCAACCGATCTGAACAACCTACGCCCTATTTCCTTGCTCCCCTTTTCATCCAAACTCCTCGAACGTCTAGTCTACAACCGACTGTGCGACCACCTTGCTGAGAATAGCCTCCTTGATCCCCTTCAGTCTGGATTTCGGCCTCAACACTCCACTGAAACTGCACTCCTAAAGCTGACAAACGATCTGCTAACGGCCAAAACCAATGGACAGTATTCTGTACTCCTACTTCTGGACCTTTCTGCTGCCTTTGATACGGTTGACCATCCCCTCCTCCTCAAAAAACTCCATGCCTTTGGTCTCCGTGACTGTACTCTTAACTGGTTATCTTCCTACTTATCTAACCGCACCTTTAGCGTTACCTACAATTCTACTTCCTCCTCTCCTCTTCCCTTCTCTGTTGGAGTTCCCCAAGGCTCTGTTCTTGGACCCCTCCTATTTTCAATCTACACCTCCTCTCTAGGTCAGTTGATAGCCTCCCACGGCTTCCAATACCACCTCTACGCTGACGATACCCAAATCTA
Source organism: Pelophylax lessonae (assembly GCF_965119305.1). Classification (NCBI taxonomy): domain Eukaryota; kingdom Metazoa; phylum Chordata; class Amphibia; order Anura; family Ranidae; genus Pelophylax; species Pelophylax lessonae. The sequence goes on along the minus strand of NC_138770.1, from coordinate 253,921,730 downwards.
CCTATCCACTCCTCAGCTCTCTCCCTCAGTCTCCTCACGTATCACTAATTTACTATCAGATATATCGGTCTGGATGTCTCACCACTTCCTCAAACTCAATCCATCCAAAACCGAGCTTATAATTTTTCCTCCACCTCGTGCCCCTTCCCCTGATTTCTCCGTCAATATCAATGGCATTACCATCAGCCCATCCCCACATGCCAAGGTCTTAGGTGTTGTCCTGGACTCTGAACTCTCCTTCAAACCCCACATCCAATCGCTGTCCAAATCTTGCCGCCTCAGCCTCCGCAACATCTCCAAAATACGCCCCTTTCTAACCAAAGACACAACAAAACTCCTAGTTCACTCCCTGGTCATCTCGCGCCTCGACTACTGCAATTCCCTTCTCATTGGCTTACCTTTACACAGGCTATCCCCCCTTCAATCCATCATGAATGCTGCCGCCAGACTCATCCACCTCACCAATCGCTCAGTGTCCGCTGCTCCTCTCTGTCAAGCCCTCCACTGGCTTCCGCTCACCCAACGAATTAAATTCAAAATACTTACAACATCTTACAAAGCAATCCACAGCCTAGCCCCCAGCTACATCACCAGCCTCATCTCAAAATACCAACCTAATCGCTCTCTTCGTTCCTCTCAAAACCTCCTGCTCTCTAGCTCACTCATCACCTCCTCCCATGCTCGCCTCCAGGACTTTTCCAGAGCCTCTCCAATCCTATGGAACTCCTTAACCTTATCTGTCCGATTATCCCCCACTCTATTAGCTTTTAGGCGATCTCTGAAAACCCTCCTTTTCAGAGAAGCCTATCCTACCAACCCCTAACAAATGTACCTCCTTTTCTCCATCAACCCATCCCCCACGGTTATTGCCTTTTGTTTCACTTGACCCTCCCTTCTAGATTGTAAGCTCTAACGAGCAGGGCCCTCTAGTTCCTCTTGTTTTGAACTGTATTGTAACTGTATTGTCTTCCTTCACATTGTAAAGCGCTGCGCAAACTGTTGGCGCTATATAAATCCTGTATAATAATAATAATAATAATAATTTATTAAATGTTGAACAATACCTACATTTTACATACAATTTCTGAAAACTGTGTTTGTTAATTCTAGCACAATAAAATATTATCAATTCAAGATATATTTATTCATAGTTTTATGGTGGTATTTTAATAACACTGTGCATTTATATGTTTCTGAAGCTTTATGATATCAATATAAACTGTACAGTATATGTCCCACAAGGAAATGTGGCATTACCTGTTGACATGTGTATCCTACAGTGACCACTTTGATACCTTTCTTCTTCATACAATATATGAACTACATGATCGATCATTCTTTCAACTGTAAAATATTTGCTTCAGGTAGATGGTATGCATTTATCTTTATACCCTTTTTCTTCAAACAAACCCAATCCCTGGTTAATACAACTTTCATGGAAAGGCATTAGTAAAAAAAAGAGTACATTCGTGAAAAATCATGTAATTTACCTACAACACACATATAAAAGAAAACCTCAAGAGGCAACATACTGCATGACAGTTTGTTGATACATTAATATTACCAAAACAGAATATCTCAGACATGTTGAAAAGTCTTTTAAGGCTATAGGCATCTCTCAGCATGCAGATCTGTGAGAACATTGGAGGGAAAACATAGAAAAATTAGTAAAAAATATTAGATGTAGTAAAACAATACTACCAAAAAAAGCCAATGTTACTGTTTTTGGGGGCTTGGTTTTTAAGGGTTTTTAAGGGAAGTGGCCTAACTCATGACCCCCTTCCAGTCTTAGTATGTACATTTACCATATATCTGATCTATATATCTGTAGTGATGCCTGCTTGTAATATGCATTGATCAATCAGGTAGAAAAGCTGGAATACTCTGCTGAACTGAATATATTGACCAGGCCAAAATATGCATATTAAAAGCAGATACAGAAAGTGCACAGACACATTTAGCCTTTTTGGTAGGGGTACCCCTTTTAAAAGCCTGGCTGTCATACATACTTTTATCTGGAAAAAAACATTAGACTAATTGCCAAAAAATCCTCATCTATATAGAAGTGAGGCAACAACTACCTAATTTCTGTTGGAATCTTTACCATTGCAGAACTGGCATGTTATACCCCCTTCCTATCCTGGCCAATTTTCAGTTATCAGTGATAGTTTGACGATCATGCAACAATGTACCCAAATTAATTTTATATATATTTTTTACAAATAGAGCTTTCTTTTGGTGTTTTTTTTTAACCACTGGGGTTTTTATTTATTATTAAATAAAGTAAAAAACACCCACAAACTTTGAAATACAATATTTTCCTTACCTTCTAGTATAAAAAATCAAGAAACATACTGGTATTGAGGTCATTATCCACATTAGTCCCCAGTGCCATTTCATGATTCATTAATTTTTATTAGAGTTTTCAAGTAGTTACAGAATGTAAATTAAAAAGATATAAACCGTAGGGTAAACAGTGAACCATTGTGATGGTCCGATAATAGTGTATATACAAAGAAGCAAACAAGTACATCAGTGTCAAGTAATACGTGAGTATTGCAGTATTCTAGAACTAGTAACAATATAAGAAATGACATGAAACGGTTAAGGAGATACTCCAGTGACAATTCAGTGCCTTTGTGGTGTGCGCCAAGGCTCAAAGAGTATCCCTTAAGGGGGGAGTTCAACAAGAGTGAGGAAATTTACATTGGGGAATGGGTTCGGTACCAAGGGAGCCAAGGTTGCCAAAGAGAGAGTTCTTTTCATGTGTGCCTTTGCTGGAAGCTGTTATGAGCTCGTAGGAGCAATGTTTTTTAAACTAAAGCAAGGTATTCTGACACAGTGGGAGGTTGAGGGTGTTTCCAGTACCTAGCAATGCTAAGCCTAGCTGCCAGGAGGATATAGGTTACAGAGTGCCTAGCGTAAGGTTTAATAGTTTCAATGTGGAGGCTTATTAACGCTAGGTCTGGGGTTGGAGGTACATTGGTATGTGTGAGTGTGGGAACAATTTGGAAGATTGTAGCCCAAAAGTTGGATAGGAGTGGGCATTGATATGGATAGTGTCCCAGGAAATCCCACAATTTCTCAAACATAGTGGTGAGAACTTTTTTTGTGTTTGTTTTTGTGTTAGTTCGCATAGTGCAAAGCAGCAAGTAGATTGGTAAATTGATTTAAATGCACTGGTCCATTGTTGCTCAGTGTAACTGGTGCCGCGATCCCCCTCTCATTTGAGAAATGCTAGAAAAACTGGGATGTGTTCCCATACTGGCCCTGATTAGTTACCGAAGGATAGAATAGTGTTATATAAACAATGTCAAGTCTCTTCCCGGGTTACCGTTGGTCGAGGGCTTATATAATACAAAAAGAAATTGGGTGAAAACTGAGGCGTCTTACACCCTGAAGGAGATCAACTAAGGCCACCCACGAGGCAATTAATGAATGGTGTAAAACAAGATATATTTTATTAGGCACTTATGCCTTGAAAAACAGTGTTATACAAGTGACAGGATGTGGCACATCAAGATAATAAAAACAATTAAAAACAACAAGCACATATGGTGGATCATCATGACTAGAATAACAATAATTGGCTGGTATGTATAATTCAGACAAGCCTATGCTGGCTGTACTAGCTGAAAAACTGGATGATCACCATCCCAAAAATGCCACAATGGATGGCTGCGTAAAAAGATTGTTCCCGGAGGATGATAGAAAGTGTAACCAAGAAAACAAGATGGTCCCGCTGAAAAAAGGACGTGTAGATGGTGCCTGATGAAAAAATAAAAGTAAATGGAATGCACAACTGTCCTTAATTGCTGATACACTGTGACTGGATAATCCAGATGGCCAAAGGATAATGAATAGTTCCCAGGGTAAGCAGAGGCCAGAAAATGGTAGTGGAACCTAAGTTCAGTGTCCCAGACAGAGCAAATCAAAGAGTTGTCTTGGTTGAAGATTGTAAATGGCAAAAAATAATAGGGCGGGAATGTCAGCCTTCAACTCCGTATTAGTGACCAGTTGGCCATAAGTAGTAAGTGTAGATATTCGGGGATAGTGGAATGGGAATCATCCATAATGTTGTATGGGTATCATACCTATTTGTCAAAGCCAAATTCCATAGAAGTCCATACCTCCGTGTGTGAATCCAAGGGTCTGCCGGCAATGGCGTTCCTCATCCAGCGTTCTCCTACTGCACTCACTCTACAAGCTTCCTGGTTCTGGCGTACAGGTCCGTGAGCAACAGCCTGACGTCATGTCCGGCGTAGAGAGTGTAGAGGCGGGGGAACAGCAGGGAAGCCGCCGTGCATTAGTCCCAGAGTTACGGAGGAGACAGATCCAGCATCGATGGGCGAATGACGCCAACGCTGATGTGTTTCACTGACCAGACGTCAGTTTCTTCAGAGCTGAGGGTGGGGTAGATTGTGTTCCGTATTTATAGTAGTAATTATCAGGTTCATTGATCAGGTGCAGGTGTAATCATTCTGCTGGAGCCCATAAAAAACAAACTCCCTCCTTTTCCACTAGATGTCAGCACTTGAAATAATATGAACTTATAATATAAAAGGCCTACCCACCAGCGTCAAAGCTTTTTCTTCCATGAAAAATACAGAAAAACATCCTTGACATATAAGTACATAGAAATAAAGGTTATAAACCTATCGTGAATTGTCTGATCTTAACATGGAAAAATGCTTGAATTTCTAAGGAATAAAATGTGAATATACAAAATAAAATAAAGAAATATACAGGTGTATTTTTTAGCGATACATAGAAATAAATTGCTGCTGATGTTGTGAGTGTATCCACTTGGGCTTTGGCAATTAGTTTTGTCTACTTGCTAATTCTCACTCCCATCACCTGTTAAGAAGAAAAACCACCTAGGTTGACTAACTCAAATTGCGGTAAAAATAACCTGGGTGTCATATATCCAACTCTATGGGTATCGAGACACTTCATAGAGAGCATAATGGTTCTATGTGGCAGGAAAGACCGATAATCTATTTAACATCCATGACAGACCATATCCACTGTCCATTAAGAAATAAGGATGAGTGGAAATACAGGTGGGGAAGAACGAATGCAAATATTCAAAACATAGCAGAGAATCAGGTGTTGAGTGTATAAAAATATACAATTCGGGTCCTATGAATGAGATGGACAATATGGATGATTGGAGTAGTGACAAGAAAATGGTAGATGTACAGCATCCACCACATCCCCATCACAAGTCCTCCTCCCAACCAATTGCTCCCGCAGTCGCCGAAAGGAAGATGGAGCTCAGAGATATGCTGTTGATATTATAAATCACTTATCATGAATGTGGGGTACATCCCTAATTTCACATTATTAAATGCTCCTTTCCGCCATATACTCATGGGGGCTACCTGAAGACTAATAGATACATATGGTGTGCAGAGTAACCTCCAACTTATATATACAGAACAATTGACATCAGCGGGTTCTATGCAGACCAACAGGATACTGCATATCAACCTAAACTTACAGTATATTTGATAAGTGTCTACAGGTGCCCTCCTTCCCTCAATGAAGAAAGGAAGATTATTCAAAGTACAAGCATGAAGGAGGAAAGAAGCAAAAAGCCTAAGTGGCCGTAGCATGCAGTGTAGAGTGTATGTACAACAAAGAAAGAATCGGAGTGGAACAAGGTGCGGTAGTTGAAACAGGTTAGATAATGTCAAAACATTATGGCAATGTGAAATCTAAGGTGATCAGGATGTTAGGAAGGGTTGTAGGTAGTGTTGAGCGAACACGGACTGTATTATTCGTGTTCGTACCGAATAATTGGATTTTTTGTACCCGAACACGGACACGGACACTTTACTGTATGTTCGGGTAAAAATCCGTGTTCGGTCGTTTTATTTCCGGGTTTTGCATGCTTTGGCGCTCTTTTCATGGCGGGCTTTCAACAGCCAATCAACAATCGTTTAACTGGTGTGCCTTAAGCCATCCCAGCCATGCCTGCAAATGTCTCAGTAGCTGTGATTGGCCGTCTGAAGCATGTGACCAAGTCTTTATAAGTTCGAGGCAGCCGCAGCGGCGTCATTATGCTGCTTAGATTCAGGGACAGAGCACACATCAACGTGCTGGCTGCTGATTAGGGAAAGATAGGCAGGAAAAAACCATTTGTGTCCGGATAGAATTGAGGGACAGGTCGGAGTGTTTAGGCAGGGCGAGTTGTAGGCATTTTAGGGATAGAGTCTGCTGAATTATAGGGTCAGTGTCTTCTACAAACTACAATCGATATTGCTGTGTGGGGGGTGGGGTGAATCTGCACTCAATCCTGATCTACGATCTCTTCTCAATCCTGTTAGGGACAGAGTCTGCTGAATTTTAGGGAAACTGTGTTCTACAAACTACAATCGATATTGCTGTGTGGTGTGGGATTGGAGATAGGCAGGTGTCAGTGATCCACATCCATTTTTCTGTGTGTGAGCTGCAGTGAACACAATCTTTTTGGGCTGCAGTGAACACAATCTTTTTGGGCTGCAGTGAACACAATCTTTTTGGGCTGCAGTGAACACAATCTTTTTGGGGTGCAGTGAACAAAATCTTTTTGGGGTGCAGTGAACACAATCCTTTTTGGTGTGCAGTGAACACAATCTTTGTGGGGTGCAGTGAACAAAATCCTTTGTGGGGTGCAGTGAACACAATCTTTTTGGGGTGCAGTGAACAAAATCCTTTTTGGGGTGCAGTGAACAACATCCTTTTTGGGGTGCAGTGAACACAATCTTTTTGGGGTGCAGTGAACAAAATCCTTTGTGGGGTGCAGTGAACACAATCTTTTTGGGGTGGAGTGAACAACATCCTTTTTGGGGTGCAGTGAACAAAATCCTTTTTGGGGTGCAGTGAACAAAATCATTTTTGGGGTGCAGTGAACACAATCTTTTTGGGGTGCAGTGAACACAATCTTTGTGGGGTGCAGTGAACACAATCTTTTTGGGGTGGAGTGAACAACATCCTTTTTGGGGTGCAGTGAACAACATCCTTTTTGGGGTGCAGTGAACACAATCTTTTTGGGGTGCAGTGAACACAATCTTTGTGGGGTACAGTGAACAGAATCTTTGTGGGGTGCAGTGAACACAATCTTTGGGGGGTACAGTGAACACAATCTTTGTGAGGTGCAGTGAACACAATCTTTGTGGGGTGCAGTGAACACAATCATTGTGGGGTGCAGTGAACTCAATCTTTGTGGGGTACAGTGAACACAATCTCATACTTCTGAAGGTTTGAGGGTGCTGCCTGTTCCATACTCCCCCTACTCCTCATCTAGCCTTTTAGGGGTACAAACAATAGTAATTGGGGCCTAGTGTGGTTGTGTACGTGTGATATACATACACTTTTTTTGGATCATATTTTCTATTCCGCTATTTAATCAAAAACCTTTGGGGATCAGTTAAATTGGGGGATAGTCTGTGTCGGTACGTGTGAGAGAGATCCACCTTTCCAAGTTGTTGGGGTTCATCTCATACTTCTGAAGGTTTGAGGGTGCTGCCTGTTCCATACCCCCCCTACTCCTCATCTAGCCTTTTAGGGGTACAAACAATAGTAATTGGGGCCTAGTGTGGTTGTGTACGTGCGAGATACATACACTTTTTTTGATCATATTTCCTATTCCGCTATTCAATAAAAACCTTTGAGGATCAATTGAATTGCGGGATAGTCTGTGTCGGTACGTGTGAGAGAGATCCACCTTTCCAAGTTGTTGGGGTTCATCTCATACTTCTGAAGGTTTGAGGGTGCTGCCTGTTCCATACTCCCCCTACTCCTCATCTAGCCTTTTAGGGGTACAAACAATAGTAATTGGGGCCTAGTGTGGTTGTGTACGTGTGATATACATACACTTTTTTTGGATCATATTTTCTATTCCGCTATTTAATCAAAAACCTTTGGGGATCAGTTAAATTGGGGGATAGTCTGTGTTGGTACGTGTGAGAGAGATCCACCTTTCCAAGTTGTTGGGGTTCATCTCATACTTCTGAAGGTTTGAGGGTGCTGCCTGTTCCATACTCCCCCTACTCCTCATCTAGCCTTTTAGGGGTACAAACAATAGTAATTGGGGCCCAGTGTGGTTGTGTACGTGTGATATACATACACTTTTTTGGGATCATATTTTCTATTCCGCTATTTAATCAAAAACCTTTGGGGATCAGTTAAATTGGGGGATAGTCTGTGTCGGTATGTGTGAGAGAGATCCACCTTTCCAAGTTGTTGGGGTTCATCTCATACTTCTGAAGGTTTGAGGGTGCTGCCTGTTCCATACCCCCCCTACTCCTCATCTAGCCTTTTAGGGGTACAAACAATAGTAATTGGGGCCTAGTGTGGTTGTGTACGTGCGAGATACATACACTTTTTTTGATCATATTTCCTATTCCGCTATTCAATAAAAACCTTTGAGGATCAATTGAATTGCGGGATAGTCTGTGTCGGTATGTCAGGGAACTTCCCACAAGAGAGCTGGATCTTCCGCCCACACTAATGCAGCGACGCCCAGTGGCCTATTTAAACCAGCCTGCTCCAGCCATTAGTTGCTGGATGATCTTCAGCTTCCTGTTTCCTGTGTTCCTGAGTTCCTGTTCCTGTTTACTTGGATTACCTGTTACCGACCCGGCTTGTCTCACCTGTCTTGTCTCTCCTCCTGGCTCCGACCATCGGCTTGTTTACCCACTCTGCTTCAGTCTGCTGTTCCCGTGTATGACCCCCGGCTTGCTCCTACGGACTCCTCTTCTGCTTGATGAACTGTGTTTGACCCCTTGGCTTGATCTTGACCTCGCTCTTGTCGCACGCCTGGCTACCTTCTCCAGTCACCTTCAAGGCATCCTGCATTTCAGCACGCACTACGTGTCTACAACCACCGCAGTCACCTATTCACCGGAGCTTGCCGCAGCTGGCGACCCCTGTTCCTTTGGGCACAGCATTCCCTGTCTCCACCTCCAGGGGTGCCTTGCACTTAGCCACAAGGGAAGCCCTCTCAGCACCTCGGCCTCTGATCAGGTACGTGATAGTATCATCCAGCCAGAATATGTCAGAGGCCGACAGAGGTGCTTCCCAGCTGGAGGCTCTGTGCCAGCAAGTCGCAGCCCTCACCCAAGCAGTGACCAACCTACAGGACGGGTACTTCCAGTTGGAGGGTCGTTTACAGAACTTGGCAGTATCTTCCGCAACTACAGCTCCTCCTTCTGCAGGTCTTGCATCAGCCTCACTGACTCCGGAGCGTCACTCACCCACTCCTATGATGATGGCTCCTCCTCCTGAACCCAGGGTGCCCACTCCAGAGCGTTTTTCCGGCAATCGGAGGAAGTTCAGGGCTTTTAAGAATGCCTGTTCTCTCTACCTGGCTCTGCAACCAAGGACCTTCTCCCTGGAAACAGTTAAAGTGGGATTTGTCATCTCTCTGCTATCCGATGAACCGCAGTCCTGGGCTCATCACCTGTTGGAACAAAAAAGTCCTGTCATCAACACTTTGGACACCTTTTTTGAAGCCATGGGCCAACTATATGATGACCCACAACGCAGGGCCACTGCAGAGGCCACTCTCCATACCTTACAGCAGGGGAGGCGCCCTGCTGAAGACTACACTGTGGACTTCCGCAAATGGTCAGCGGATACTGAATGGAACGATGCCGCCCTCAGGCACCAGTACCGACTTGGCCTATCCGAGGCCCTCAAAGATGAGCTGGCACGAGTAGAAAGCCCCACCAGTTTGGAGGGCCTCATTCAGCTCGCCATCCAACTGGACAGACGCCTGCGGGAGCGGCGATCTGAACGTGTTCAGTCCTTCCGGCCTTCCTGGATGCTACCCAAGGTCCCAGTTGTCCCTGCACCTATTCCAGCCACAGCAGCCTCCTCTGAAGGAGAACCTATGCAAATTGGCATGGTTCGTTCTGCCCTGACCTCTGATGAGAGACTCCGCCGCAGGCGGGCTAACCTCTGCCTCTACTGTGGGGAGGCTGGACACTTTCTCCGCAACTGCCCTGTGAGGCCCAGTAAGTCTTCCCCACACAACTCCATGTATCAGCAAGTCCCAGGATCTTCCCTTACTCATCTTGTTCTCCATGTCTCCCTACAGGTAGCGAAAGGGGAGGTCCGACTCCCAGCAATAATTGACTCTGGGGCATGTAGTTGCTTCATGGATGTAACCCTTGCTAAGGACTTCCGGATTCCTATTCAGACTAAAGAACTTAAACTCAAGGTCCAGTTGGCCGACGGTACCACTCCTCGATCCGGGCCTGTTACTCACGAGACGGTACCTATTCTTACCATTACTGACTCTGGCCATCAAGAGTTCCTGAAGTTTGATATTTTATGTTCCCCCATGTTCCCCATAATTCTGGGGATACCATGGTTGCAGGCACACAATCCGCAGATAGACTGGATCCGAAGGGAGATCTCCTTTGGGTCCCCCTACTGCCTTCAGCACTGTCTGATGCCCAAACCTGTGTCTCCTTCCAGTTGCCTGACCGTCCAGCCAGTCTCCGACTCCAGCCAGGACGTTCCTCCAGTTTACCATGATTTCCTGGACGTCTTTGATAAAAAGAAGGCCGATATACTACCACCTCATCGCCCCTACGACTGCCCTATCGAGCTATTACCTGGTGCAGAAGTTCCCTTTGGAAGGATTTTTCCACTTTCAGAGACTGAGCTTGAGGTGTTGCGCCAGTACATTGATGAAAACCTTAAAAAGGGATTCATCCGCCCCTCATCTTCTCCAGCTGGCGCCGGAATTTTCTTCGTAGAAAAGAAAGATCATACCCTCAGACCCTGTGTGGATTACAGAGAGCTCAATAAAATCACAATTAAAAACCGGTACCCTCTTCCGCTTGTTCCTGAGCTCTTTCAGAGGTTCCGTACCGCCCGGGTCTTTACTAAATTGGACTTGCGCGGTGCCTACAACCTAGTACGCATTCGCGAGGGCGATGAATGGAAAACAGCCTTTCGAACACGTTTTGGGCATTTTGAGTACCTGGTTATGCCTTTTGGTCTATGTAATGCTCCAGCTACCTTTCAGCACTTCGTGAATAATATCTTTAGAGAATACCTGGATAACTTCATGATTGTGTACCTGGACGACATTCTTGTCTTCTCCCCTACCCTGGAACTACATAGAATCCATGTCAAGAAAGTGCTGTCCACACTAAGGGTACACGGACTCTATGCAAAAGCAGAGAAGTGTTCCTTTGAAAAGACTTCTATACAATTTTTGGGTCTGATCATTTCCATTGATGGGGTAGCCATGGACCCCCAGAAGGTATCTGCCATCCTGGAGTGGCCAGCTCCCACGGACAAAAAGGGCATTCAGAGGTTCGTAGGGTTTGCGAATTTCTATCGGAGGTTCATCAAGGACTTTTCTGGCATTATCGCCCCGATTACCCAGCAAACCCGCCAACACTGCCGCTTCCAGTGGTCCCAAGAGGCTCAAGAGGCTTTTGATAAATTAAAGGCGTTATTCACTTCTGCCCCTGTCCTGCAGCATCCCGACCCCGCCCTGCCCTACGTACTGGAGGTTGATGCATCTGAAGTCGCCACAGGGGCCGTCCTATCTCAACGTCTGGGCCCTAAAGCACTATTGCATCCAGTGGCTTTCTTCTCCCGAAAGCTCTCTCAGCCGGAAAGGAACTATGATGTTGGGGATCGGGAACTGCTGGCCATCAAAGTCGCTCTGGAGGAGTGGAGATATCTCCTGGAGGGTGCAGCGCACCCAATTATGATATTCACCGACCATAAGAACTTGGAGTATCTCAGATCTGCCAAGCGCTTGAGACCACGACAGGCCAGGTGGGCCTTGTTTTTCTCAAGGTTTAATTTTCACCTCACCTATCGCCCAGGATCCAAGAATGGTAAAGCGGATGCTCTGTCACGAATGTTCCCTGAGACCCCAAATACTGCCACCCCCAGCACCATTCTGTCTCCCCAGAACTTTCTTCTTATCCAGCCTGATCTAAGGGCCACCCTGGAACAGGTTTCTTCCCGGTACCCTGAGTCCGAAATCCCCACACTTAGAAGGCAGGAAGGTCTTTTGTGGCACAGGGATAAGATTTTTGTACCCGAGGGAGCCAGAGTCCAGGTTCTTAAAACGTTCCACGACCACCAGCTGGCAGGCCATTTTGGAGTCCGCAAGACATTAGAACTGATCCAACGTTCCTATTGGTGGCCCAACCTTAGACAGGACTGCAAAGACTATGTAAGTTCTTGTACGACCTGTACCCGAAGTAAAGGAAGTCTCACGCAGACTTGGGGCTTGCTAAGACCTCTGCCTGTTCCGGACCAGCCTTGGAGGATGTTGTCTATGGACTTTATTGTAGAACTGCCCCCTTCTGAAGGTTTTTCCACTATCCTGGTAGTAGTAGACCGCTTATCAAAGATGGCACACTTCCTGCCTATGGTGGGCACTCCCTCAGCCATGGACACAGCACATATCTTCATCAAGGAGATTGTAAGGCTACATGGCGTACCAAACAGTATTGTCTCGGACAGGGGGGTACAATTCACCTCTCGATTCTGGAGGGCCCTCTGCAAGGCTTTGGATATCAAGATTTGCCTATCTTCTGCCTATCACCCCCAGAGCAATGGCCAAACGGAGAGAACAAATCAAACGTTGGAACAATACCTTCGTTGTTTTTCTTCCTTCTCACAGGATAATTGGGTGGCCTTACTGCCCTGCGCAGAGTTTGCTTACAATAACTCTATTCATGCTACCACCAACCAATCCCCATTCTGGGCCAATTACGGCTTTCACCCCTCTTTTTTACCCAACTCTGTACCAGAAGCAACGGTACCCGCGGTTCAGGATAGATTAACCTTTATCCAAGAGAACTACCTAACCCTCCAGGCAACCATGCGTAAAGCGCAGGAAGTTTATAAGAGGTCATATGACAAGAAGAGAAAGGAGAATCCAGCCTTGAAAGTGGGGGATGAAGTGTGGCTCTCCACGGCAAACCTCAAACTACCCTGCCCATCACGGAAGTTGGGTCCAAGGTACATTGGCCCTTTCAAAATCAAGAAGGAAATCAACCCTGTAGCCTTCGAACTTTCCTTACCGGATTCCTACAGGATCCATCCTGTTTTTCATATCTCCTTGCTCAAGTCTGCCTCTTCTGGCCCTTTCTCAGGAAGGGGTGATCCACCTCCACCTCCCATCTCGGTGGGTGAGGAATTTGAGTATGAGGTAGAGGCCATCCTAGACTGCCGAAAGAGGGGAAGACAGGTCCAATACCTGATTAAGTGGAAAGGGTATTCACCTGAGGAAAGTTCATGGGAACCTGCAAATAACGTTCATGCCCCCAAACTTCTTAGAGAATTTTTTAACAAGCATCCTGAGAAGCAGGCCCAATTGGGCATCCGGAGGCTGCCCTTTGGGGGGGGGCACTGTCAGGGAACTTCCCACAAGAGAGCTGGATCTTCCGCCCACACTAATGCAGCGACGCCCAGTGGCCTATTTAAACCAGCCTGCTCCAGCCATTAGTTGCTGGATGATCTTCAGCTTCCTGTTTCCTGTGTTCCTGAGTTCCTGTTCCTGTTTACTTGGATTACCTGTTACCGACCCGGCTTGTCTCACCTGTCTTGTCTCTCCTCCTGGCTCCGACCATCGGCTTGTTTACCCACTCTGCTTCAGTCTGCTGTTCCCGTGTATGACCCCCGGCTTGCTCCTACGGACTCCTCTTCTGCTTGATGAACTGTGTTTGACCCCTTGGCTTGATCTTGACCTCGCTCTTGTCGCACGCCTGGCTACCTTCTCCAGTCACCTTCAAGGCATCCTGCATTTCAGCACGCACTACGTGTCTACAACCACCGCAGTCACCTATTCACCGGAGCTTGCCGCAGCTGGCGACCCCTGTTCCTTTGGGCACAGCATTCCCTGTCTCCACCTCCAGGGGTGCCTTGCACTTAGCCACAAGGGAAGCCCTCTCAGCACCTCGGCCTCTGATCAGGTACGTGATACGGTACGTGTGAGAGAGATCCACCTTTCCAAGTTGTTGGGGTTCATCTCATACTTCTGAAGGTTTGAGGGTGCTGCCTGTTCCATACTCCCCCTACTCCTCATCTAGCCTTTTAGGGGTACAAACAATAGTAATTGGGGCCTAGTGTGGTTGTGTACGTGTGATATACATACACTTTTTTTGGATCATATTTTCTATTCCGCTATTTAATCAAAAACCTTTGGGGATCAGTTAAATTGGGGGATAGTCTGTGTTGGTACGTGTGAGAGAGATCCACCTTTCCAAGTTGTTGGGGTTCATCTCATACTTCTGAAGGTTTGAGGGTGCTGCCTGTTCCATACTCCCCCTACTCCTCATCTAGCCTTTTAGGGGTACAAACAATAGTAATTGGGGCCCAGTGTGGTTGTGTACGTGTGATATACATACACTTTTTTGGGATCATATTTTCTATTCCGCTATTTAATCAAAAACCTTTGGGGATCAGTTAAATTGGGGGATAGTCTGTGTCGGTACGTGTGAGAGAGATCCACCTTTCCAAGTTGTTGGGGTTCATCTCATACTTCTGAAGGTTTGAGGGTGCTGCCTGTTCCATACCCCCCCTACTCCTCATCTAGCCTTTTAGGGGTACAAACAATAGTAATTGGGGCCTAGTGTGGTTGTGTACGTGTGATATACATACACTTTTTTGGGATCATATTTTCTATTCCGCTATTTAATCAAAAACCTTTGGGGATCAGTTAAATTGGGGGATAGTCTGTGTCGGTACGTGTGAGAGAGATCCACCTTTCCAAGTTGTTGGGGTTCATCTCATACTTCTGAAGGTTTGAGGGTGCTGCCTGTTCCATACCCCCCCTACTCCTCATCTAGCCTTTTAGGGGTACAAACAATAGTAATTGGGGCCTAGTGTGGTTGTGTACGTGCGAGATACATACACTTTTTTTGATCATATTTCCTATTCCGCTATTCAATAAAAACCTTTGAGGATCAATTGAATTGCGGGATAGTCTGTGTCGGTACGTGTGAGAGAGATCCACCTTTCCAAGTTGTTGGGGTTCATCTCATACTTCTGAAGGTTTGAGGGTGCTGCCTGTTCCATACTCCCCCTACTCCTCATCTAGCCTTTTAGGGGTACAAACAATAGTAATTGGGGCCTAGTGTGGTTGTGTACGTGTGATATACATACACTTTTTTTGGATCATATTTTCTATTCCGCTATTTAATCAAAAACCTTTGGGGATCAGTTAAATTGGGGGATAGTCTGTGTTGGTACGTGTGAGAGAGATCCACCTTTCCAAGTTGTTGGGGTTCATCTCATACTTCTGAAGGTTTGAGGGTGCTGCCTGTTCCATACTCCCCCTACTCCTCATCTAGCCTTTTAGGGGTACAAACAATAGTAATTGGGGCCCAGTGTGGTTGTGTACGTGTGATATACATACACTTTTTTGGGATCATATTTTCTATTCCGCTATTTAATCAAAAACCTTTGGGGATCAGTTAAATTGGGGGATAGTCTGTGTCGGTACGTGTGAGAGAGATCCACCTTTCCAAGTTGTTGGGGTTCATCTCATACTTCTGAAGGTTTGAGGGTGCTGCCTGTTCCATACCCCCCCTACTCCTCATCTAGCCTTTTAGGGGTACAAACAATAGTAATTGGGGCCTAGTGTGGTTGTGTACGTGCGAGATACATACACTTTTTTTGATCATATTTCCTATTCCGCTATTCAATAAAAACCTTTGAGGATCAATTGAATTGCGGGATAGTCTGTGTCGGTACGTGTGAGAGAGATCCACCTTTCCAAGTTGTTGGGGTTCATCTCATACTTCTGAAGGTTTGAGGGTGCTGCCTGTTCCATACTCCCCCTACTCCTCATCTAGCCTTTTAGGGGTACAAACAATAGTAATTGGGGCCTAGTGTGGTCGTGTACGTGTGATATACATACACTTTTTTTGGATCATATTTTCTATTCCGCTATTTAATCAAAAACCTTTGGGGATCAGTTAAATTGGGGGATAGTCTGTGTTGGTACGTGTGAGAGAGATCCACCTTTCCAAGTTGTTGGGGTTCATCTCATACTTCTGAAGGTTTGAGGGTGCTGCCTGTTCCATACTCCCCCTACTCCTCATCTAGCCTTTTAGGGGTACAAACAATAGTAATTGGGGCCCAGTGTGGTTGTGTACGTGTGATATACATACACTTTTTTGGGATCATATTTTCTATTCCGCTATTTAATCAAAAACCTTTGGGGATCAGTTAAATTGGGGGATAGTCTGTGTCGGTACGTGTGAGAGAGATCCACCTTTCCAAGTTGTTGGGGTTCATCTCATACTTCTGAAGGTTTGAGGGTGCTGCCTGTTCCATACCCCCCCTACTCCTCATCTAGCCTTTTAGGGGTACAAACAATAGTAATTGGGGCCTAGTGTGGTTGTGTACGTGTGATATACATACACTTTTTTGGGATCATATTTTCTATTCCGCTATTTAATCAAAAACCTTTGGGGATCAGTTAAATTGGGGGATAGTCTGTGTCGGTACGTGTGAGAGAGATCCACCTTTCCAAGTTGTTGGGGTTCATCTCATACTTCTGAAGGTTTGAGGGTGCTGCCTGTTCCATACCCCCCCTACTCCTCATCTAGCCTTTTAGGGGTACAAACAATAGTAATTGGGGCCTAGTGTGGTTGTGTACGTGCGAGATACATACACTTTTTTTGATCATATTTCCTATTCCGCTATTCAATAAAAACCTTTGAGGATCAATTGAATTGCGGGATAGTCTGTGTCGGTACGTGTGAGAGAGATCCACCTTTCCAAGTTGTTGGGGTTCATCTCATACTTCTGAAGGTTTGAGGGTGCTGCCTGTTCCATACTCCCCCTACTCCTCATCTAGCCTTTTAGGGGTACAAACAATAGTAATTGGGGCCTAGTGTGGTTGTGTACGTGTGATATACATACACTTTTTTTGGATCATATTTTCTATTCCGCTATTTAATCAAAAACCTTTGGGGATCAGTTAAATTGGGGGATAGTCTGTGTTGGTACGTGTGAGAGAGATCCACCTTTCCAAGTTGTTGGGGTTCATCTCATACTTCTGAAGGTTTGAGGGTGCTGCCTGTTCCATACTCCCCCTACTCCTCATCTAGCCTTTTAGGGGTACAAACAATAGTAATTGGGGCCCAGTGTGGTTGTGTACGTGTGATATACATACACTTTTTTGGGATCATATTTTCTATTCCGCTATTTAATCAAAAACCTTTGGGGATCAGTTAAATTGGGGGATAGTCTGTGTCGGTACGTGTGAGAGAGATCCACCTTTCCAAGTTGTTGGGGTTCATCTCATACTTCTGAAGGTTTGAGGGTGCTGCCTGTTCCATACCCCCCCTACTCCTCATCTAGCCTTTTAGGGGTACAAACAATAGTAATTGGGGCCTAGTGTGGTTGTGTACGTGTGATATACATACACTTTTTTTGGATCATATTTTCTATTCCGCTATTTAATCAAAAACCTTTGGGGATCAGTTAAATTGGGGGATAGTCTGTGTCGGTACGTGTGAGAGAGATCCACCTTTCCAAGTTGTTGGGGTTCATCTCATACTTCTGAAGGTTTGAGGGTGCTGCCTGTTCCATACCCCCCCTACTCCTCATCTAGCCTTTTAGGGGTACAAACAATAGTAATTGGGGCCTAGTGTGGTTGTGTACGTGCGAGATACATACACTTTTTTTGATCATATTTCCTATTCCGCTATTCAATAAAAACCTTTGAGGATCAATTGAATTGCGGGATAGTCTGTGTCGGTACGTGTGAGAGAGATCCACCTTTCCAAGTTGTTGGGGTTCATCTCATACTTCTGAAGGTTTGAGGGTGCTGCCTGTTCCATACTCCCCCTACTCCTCATCTAGCCTTTTAGGGGTACAAACAATAGTAATTGGGGCCCAGTGTGGTTGTGTACGTGTGATATACATACACTTTTTTTGGATCATATTTTCTATTCCGCTATTTAATTTAACTGGGCCTCCATGCGAGACCTGTGTGCCTTGTTGCGCTGTTTTGAGTACTCCACCAACATGGCCAGTGGCAATGACGCCGTTCTCAGCTTAACTATCCCACTTCTATGCCTCCTTGAAAAAACAATTCGGGCGATGATGGAAGAGGATGTGGCACAGGATGAGGAGGAGGAGGAGGATGAAGAGGTAACATTTCCAAGGCTTTCAGGGCAGTCATTCGCAAGGGGCTCCGAGGGTGGGTTCCTGCACACGCAAACGCCAGGGACGCAATTGTCCAGCAGGGGCACAGTTCTGGAGGATGAGGAGGATGAGGAGGAGGAGGAGCTGGAGGAGGAGATGGAACCATGTTCACAGCAGGGTGGCACCCAGGCCAGCTCATGGCCATCACTGGTGCGTGGCTGGGGGGATACAGAGGACACGGACGATACACCTCCCACAGAGGACAGCCTTTCGTTGCCTCTGGGCAGCCTGGCACACATGAGCGATTACATGCTGCAGTGTCTCCACAACGACCGCCGAGTTGCCCACATTCTAACTTGTGCTGATTACTGGGTGGCCACGCTGCTGGATCCCCGTTACAAGGACAACGTACCGTCCTTAATTCACTCACTGGAGCGCGATCGCAAGATGCGCGAGTACAAGCGCACGCTGGTAGACGCCATGCTGCTGGCATTCCCATCTGACAGCGGGGCCACAGTGGAAGCACAAGGCAGAGGAGGAGGAGGAGGAGGTCGCCAACGCAACCAGGGCACCGCCAGCACCTCAGAAGGCAGGGTTAGCATGGCCGAAATGTGGAAAAGCTTTGTCAGCACGCCACAACAAACAGCAGCACCAGCAGCTCAGATGGAACGTCTTAGCAGGAGGCAGCATTTTACCAACATGGTGGAGCAGTATGTGTGCACACGCCTACATGTAGTGAATGACGGGTCTGCCCCCTTCAACTTCTGGGTCTCCAAATTGGGCACATGGCTTGAGCTTGCCCTTTACGCCTTGGAGGTGCTGGCGTGCCCTGCAGCCAGTGTATTATCTGAACGGGTATTTAGCACGGCTGGGGGCGTTATAACAGACAAGCGCAGCCGCCTGTCCAGAGACAATGTGGACAAGCTCACGTTCATTAAAATGAACCAGGCATGGATCCCACGGGACTTTTCCGTACCTTATGCAGAATAGCAATGGATACCGACCTTACCCACCCATTGTTCCATTTTTGCTCTTTCTCACTCTTTTGGGGTGTACCCTCATTTAAAATTTTTGAAAAGAAGCAGTGTTGGCTACCTCGTCCTCCTCCTCAGGGCCAGATTAATGTAGGGGCTATTGGAGCTGCAGCTCCAGGCCCCTACCTTTTATATAGGCCCCGGGTTGGCCATATTCACTGTTACCGCTCTTCTGTCACTTGTAAACACAGAAGTCTGGCTTCTATGCTCGCTTCCCCAGGCAGCACCCTCAGAACCTCCCCACACAGCGTGAAGGCCGGACAAGGAGGGACAGTTGGCGATGCATGGATGTGTTTATGGGCTTCAGAGACAGCATCCCATGTTGAATTAGGCATGCATGGCTGCACCCTTCCTCCTCTGGGTGCATGGCAAGGCACGGCCCTTAAGGCCCTTCAAAATCCTCAGCACCAAGCCCATGATGCTGTTAATCCGGCCCTGGTCCTCCTCCACCGCCGCTTCCACCTACACCGCCCATAGGTGTGCGCAGCCTATTGCATTAAGGTGTGCACCCCAAAGTTGAAATACACATGCATGTGTTTGCCAGCAGGGAGAGTAATGTATCGGGGCCATGTACCTGTAGGCAAGGAGAAATAGAGCAGAGCAGGTCCCAGGGAGATCTTTCCCATCTCCTCACTGGCAATGCTATGTGCCCTAGGTGATTAGGGTGTGCCCAGGCACACCCAGCACACCCTGTGCGCACGCCTATGTCACCGCCACATCCACCACCACCTCAACCTCCCTCCTACTCCATATGGGCCTCGTCCTTCAGAGATGAAGAAGAACATTGTTTTATTTTTCTGTTTTTTTTTTGTTGTTTTAAGTTATTTCCCTATCCACATTTGTTTGCAGAGCACTTGCCATGCTCTTAATTACGTTTTGCTGCCATTTGCAGCACTCTAGCCCTTTCCTTTGGTGTTTTAGAGCCATTTTAGTGCCTTAAAGTTCGGGTCCCCATTGACTTCAATGGGGTTCGGTGTCCGGGAAAAGTTCGGTAAAAGTCCGGGACACGGACCCGGACTTTTTTTTAAAGTTCGGCCGAACCCGTCGAACACGGACATCTAGGTGTTCGCTCAACCCTAGTTGTAGGCTAAATTCTATGTTTAAGCCCTGGGGGGCTAGTGACCCCATCTTGTAAATCCATAACTTTTCTTTTTGTAACAAGATGGTGTCAAAATCCCCTCTCCTGGCTGGTAGCTTAAGGGCATAAATACCTTTCACTAATAACCCATCTGGATTGGCATTATGATGTTCTAGAAAATGCAATGGGATGGTCTTATTGTCTACTTTTTTCCTGATATCTGCTAAGTGTTCAGAGATCCTCACTTTCAGCTGACGTTTGGTTTTGCCGATATAAGTCTTGTTGCATGGGCAAATAATTTGATAGATAACACGTTCCGTTTGGCAGTTAATAAAACTGTCAATCGTGAACTCCTCCTGCCCGTCACAACTCAGGAAGGACTTGGATCTAATCACCAGCTTACAAATGGAACATCTTCCACATGTGAACATACCCTTCAGGGGGGTTAGTGATGTTAACCAATTCTCACCCTTTTTGGTTCTCACAAATTCTGAATGAGACAAACTGTCTTTTAAGTTCTTGGCTCGTTTAGCAGTTATCAGCGGACGTGGGCCGACAATTTGACCAATTAGTGGCGAGACAGTGAGTACTTGCCAGTGTTTAGATATAACAGATCTGACCTGATCCCACTGGGTGCCGTATCGGGTTACTATGCGAGGGTATGATGGCTGAGAAGCAGCGGGTAGGGAGGGGAGACTTTCCTTATTCTGAAGAAGGTCAGTTCTTTGTCTAAGGGCCACTTTTTTGCGGGCTTTCTTTATGACCCTATTCGAATACCCTCTCTCCCTAAATCTTCTGTGCAGATCCCTTGCCTCCGTTTTGGTAATCCGTGGGATCTGAGGAGTTCCTCTTTAACCTCTCCTCTGGGGCGATACGTCACATGAATTTTATTATATTCTGTATTTGTTTCGGTGTTAATCTACTTCCCAATTCCTTCTCCCATCCACTAATATAATGCGGCCTGTAGTCTGTAGGTGGAGCTATTATCAGAGAATAGGTCTTTGAAAGTATATAGGAGATCGTGCCTTTTTGTGCACACATATCCTCAAAGTTAGTAAAAGGCCTGTCAAATTCCATAGGGGGGGAAGGGATTGTAGGAAGTGATTCAATTGTAGGGCTCTCCAGTAATCCAAGCCAAAGTCCCCTCCTGGGTCCCTCAATAAATTTACAGTTACCCAGGAGCCCGACCTTATAAAGTGGGATGCCTGGAATTTCCCTCGCTCTCTCATTTTATTGAATTGGTTATCCTGGTATCCTGGGGCAAATAATAGATTCCCTAAAATAGGAAATAATGGTGAATATTGTGTAGTGATAGCTGGATTTCGGAAAGGCTTGTCTGAATTGTACAGTACATACCAGCCAATTATTGTTATTCTAGTCCATGACGATCCACCATATGTGCTTGTTGTTTTTAATTGTTTTTATTATCTTGATGTGCCACATCCTGTCACTTGTATAACACTGTTTTTCAAGGCATAAGTGCCTAATAAAATATATCTTGTTTTACATCATTCATTAATTGCCTCGTGGGTGGCCTTAGTTGATCTCCTTCAGGGTGTAAGACGCCTCGGTTTTCACCCAATTTCTTTTTGTATCATTTGAGAAATGGCCTAGATCTGGTGAATTTTCGTGTTTAGTTTAAAATAATGTAAAAGAGCGAAACGCCTCTGTTTGCCTTAGGGGTATTGTATACGTTTTTGCATGGGGGTTTTTGCAGAGTTTAAAGAGAACAAGGTGGGTTGGAAAGGGTGTGGGGAGCGAGAAGAATGATATAAAGGTCCATGCCGTGGTTGGTCAATTGGTGCAGAGGAATATTGGGGAAAGATGTGTTAGGATTTTAGGAGGTAGCTTGGGCGTCAATGATAGTGAGGGAGGATAGGAGGTGTAAATAAGTATTTTCCAAGTGGAGACTATTGCTAGGATAGAGGGAGGAAGGGAAGCTAGGAGTGAAGCTCCTAGAGGTATTCCCAGTAACCAGGTTGCCCCCATGGATGTATGTGGACTCTATCTGTTCCACAATGTGGTAGATGAGGTGGTAAACTACCCAGGTAGCTGTGAGAGTATAGTAGCAGTATAGTAGTCACTAACACTGATATAACCACAGCCACATGCTGATCTATGTTTCATGAGCAATTCGTGTGCACATCTGGGTTTCTTTCCCTGCCCTATATACTAGTTTGCATTGATTTGAAATACGATATGGAAATGGGGATAGGTAGAGTTCTAAAAAGTATAGCAGCAGGGGAAGAATAGACATTTTAAGGCAGCGAACCTAACTGTCCAGGAAAATCCATGCTTTTGCAGGGCTTGTAGCTCCTGATTAAATTTTGAGAGAAATGGGATGTAGTTGGCAAGATAAAGGGCCTTAACCAATTTAGTCAGTTGAATCCCTAGGTAGGATATGGTGGAATCTGCCCAGACAAATGGAAATTGGTGCTGTAGAAGAGTTCTAGTGATACAATCAAGGCCAAGGTCTAGTATGACAAATTTAGACTTGTTAACTTTATAAAACGACACTCTGCTAAACCATTGTAGGGCGTGGTATACCTTGGCCAGGGAAGAGGACATGTTGGTAATTAAGAGTATCACGTCACCATCAAACAAATTTTTTTTATGTGTGGCATTGCCAATAGAAAAACCTGGGGTATGAGGGTTGGAGCGGATGTGTTCTGCAAGTGGTTCCATAAGAAGTTTCAAAATCAGTGGTGCTAAGGGGCAACCCTGTCTTGTTCCATTGGTAATTTGGAAAGGGAGCAAAAGAATGTTAGAAGTGTACACTCTAGCTGAGGGTATAGTGTAGAGGGCAAGAACTGATCAGAGAATAGGGCCTTAAAAGCCAAATTTGAGTAGCACCTGGCGGAGATAGTTCCATTGTACTCTGTCAAACACCTTCTCTGCATCCAATGAGAGTAGCAGAGAAGGGGTTTGAGAAACTTTTGCATGGTGTAAAATATTGATCAAGTGTCTTCTTGCGTTAGAGGTTTGATGAAATTTTGTAAATACCAGATTGATCTTGGTGTATTAGATGTGGAAGAATATGGTTTAGCCTGGTGTTTTTTTAGTTTGGCGTATATTTTCAAATCCAGGTTTAGCAAGGAGATTGGCCGAAAATTTTGAGGGGCTGTAGGTTCCTTCCCTGGTTTGGGTAACATTTTTACTAGGGCTTGAAGCATCTCTGTAAATAATCATGAGGAGGAGGCAGTGTTATTGTAAATTGAGCACATATGGGGGTACGGATAGAGTAAAATTGTTTATAATATTTGCCCCTTAGGCCGACAGGCCCAGGAGATTTGCCATTTGGAAGAGATCGGATAACTGAGGACACTTCTTGTTGGGTAAAAGGGGCACTGAGGGAGTCAAGTTGAGTCATAGATAGGGGGAGTTTAATTTTTTTGAGAAAGGCATTAATTTCAGCGAGAGAAGGTTGATGAGTAGAATCATCAAGTTTAATATTAAACAAGGAGCCATAGTAATGATCTTAAGGCATCTGTAATATTCTAAGAATTATTAATATTTATATATGTATATATACTGTATATATTTAATAATATTTCTTTAGAGGCAAGGTTGCAAAGAAATGGTATTCTTGATTTGATTCTATGCTCTTTAATTCTGCAGGCTCAAGCTTTCCCTGCTTTGTTAGAGGTGGAATAATAGGTGGCATGTAGTTTGCAATGATTACGGTCAAAGAAGTCTTAACTGCGTCCTCCTCCTATTTTTCCAAGAACCGAATTAGATCAGAAGATCACTAATAAACATTTTGTGAGAGTTCCATACAACAAACTGATCAGGGACAGAGTTTGCAAAAAATATGGAGAGTCGAGCCGAGAGAGTTGTCGCATGCTCGGGGTGTTATAATAATAAGCTATTGGCTCGCCACAAAAAGGTGTTTGGCTGCAAGGGATTATCTAGCAGCTTGACTGAAATTGGTGTGCAGTCCGACCATGTTATTGTATGGATCTCTGATGTTTGCACATTTTGCAATAATCATTTATCAAGGAGAAAAAGATCAATCCTGAAGTAGGAGTTGTGACTAGGGATGGGAACAGTTCGGTCTGAGCATGAGTTTGGGCCGAACATTTACCTGTTTAGCTGTTCGCCGAACACTCAATTTTGCAGGGTGTTCATCCCGATAAACTCCCTACAATGCACTGAGCACTGTACAGTGCATTCTGAGCCCTGATTGGGCCAAGCTTGAACTAAGGTGCCAAGCCCAACCCCTGAAAAACAACCCCACACCATAATCCCCCCTACCCCAAATGATTTGCACCAGTGCACAAAGCAAAGTCCATAAAGACATGGATGAGCGAGTTTGGGGGGGGGGGAGGAACTTGACTGACCTGCACAGAGTCCTGACCTTAACCCGATAGAACACCTTTGGGATGAATTCGAATGGAGACTGCAAGCCAGGCCTTCTCGTCCAACATCAGTGCCTGACCTCACAAATGTGCTTCTGGAAGAATGGTCAAACATTCCCATAGACACACTCCTAAACCTTGTGGACAGCCTTCCCAGAAGAGTTAAAGCTGTTATAGCTGCAAAGGGCGGGTCAATTCAATATTGAACCCTACGGACTAAGACTGGGATGCCATTAAAGTTCAAGTGCATGTAAAGGAAGGTGCCCCAATACTTTTGAAAATATAGTGTACATGTATGTTTCTGAGCCTGTACCTGCTGCCCACTCGCAGTATATTTACTGTTAGTTGTCGACAGTAGGTTAATGATGATACGGTACATAAATGTGTAAAGAGGTCTGGGGCACTCTGGTTTACTAATCTTTATAGTTAGATGTCTGTGATAAGCAGGTGGTTCTTCTGATACAAATGGTGGACGTATTCCCAGTCTGGCAAACCCTAATGTATCCTGTGAATGCAATAAATTGTGCTAAGTTGCCCGTTGGTCTGCTGATTTTGTGCTTGCTACCCTAAAAAGTTAACTTAAGAGTAAATACAAGAAGTCTGTGGGTCATATGGCTAAAGGGTGGCATGAGGATGCTGGGGTTTCCAAGCTGAGATTTTCCTGGGACTCTTTTGAGGTCGACTTATTGGTGTTTGTTTTTACTGTTATCCTTTGCATGTGTAAACCTGCAGCAAATGTATTAGCAGATAGGGGTGTATCACAGTGTAACATACAAAACAGAAACAGGACAAACATGGGATTAACCACTTTACCACCGGAGGATTTTGCTGACTTACGTCCAGGCCACTTTTTGCGATTTGGCACTGTGTGACTTTAACTGACAATTGCGCGGTCGTGTGACGCCATCCCCATAAACAGAGCTTTCTTTTGGTAGTATTTGATCACCTGTGCGATTTTTACTTTTTGCGCTATAAACCAAAAAATAGCATAAGTTTTGAAAAAATAACAATATTTTTCACATTTTTTTATATAAAATTCCCCCCCCCCCCCCCCCAAAAAAAAATGTAAAAATCAAATTTTTTTAAAATTTTTGGCCAAATTGTTTTCTGCTACCTATGTTTGGTAAAAAAAAATCACAATGAGCGTATGTTGATTGGTTTGCGCAAAAGTTATTGCGTTTACTAACTAAGGGAAAGATTTCTGTAATTTTTCTTTTTTTTAAACGAGTAATGGCGGCGATCTGCGATTTTTTTTTGCTGGACTGCGACAGATCGGACCCTTGACTGACATTTTTGACACTTTTGGGGGTACCAGTGACATTACTACAGTAATCAGTGCTATACATATGCACTGTTACTGTAAAAATGACACTGGCAGGGAAGGGGTTAATTTTATTGGAGAGGGAGGGGTTAATGTATGCCTGGTGCTTACTGACATGTGTGGGGGGAGGTGACTGAGTGACACACGGACAGATCGCAGATTCAGCTACGCTGAATCCTGCAATCTGTCACTCTTTGTCACTTAGGAGATCCGCCCGCTTTGTTTACACAAGCGGGCGGATCTCCAGACTCGATTCCCCGACGATCGGGGAAGAGCAGCGGTGATCACCACCGCTCCTCCCCTGGCCCGACTCCCGCTGTGACTGAAAACAGAGGGAGCGAGCCTCCGGCGGCGCGCGAGCGCCGCCCACAAGGGGAGGAGTTCAGCAATGTAGGTCTACGTCGCTGGACGGGAACGAGCCACTTTGCCGCAGTACAGTCCCAGTGACTGGTCGGCAAGTGGTTAAAGACAAAAAAAAAAGATAGGCCTAACTAGTACAGCTAGTTTAGTAGACTGCCTGAAATTGCAAAAATCCTGGGTTCAACTGCAGACAGGACCTCTGAAGAGAATGTAATAAATGATCTCTTCTTCTTCAAAATGATCACTCCTTGGCAATACTTTTTTTTAAAAAATACTCATTTATAAATGAAAAACATGTTAAAGCAGAAGCTGTCTGTTGTATGAAAAGGAAAATACATTTTTTGTATTGTTAAGAGATAAGGTTAGATCAGGTTTCAACTGCCTAAGATAGAATACAACGTTATGCCTAGTAAGGAAGGTCAGAGCTGGCTGTGCCTAAAGCACTGAATGTTATCTCTATGTACCCATGAGAATGTGGTAAAAGCAAAGGCAACTTTGAGAGCTCTACTTGTATAAGAAATTCAAAATGGAGTCTCTAAAGCATAACTCCGAGCAAGGCCAATTTGCTTAAGTGGATACAATTAAATATTTAAAGGAATCCATTTTCTAGTGTATTTAAAAGTCTTTTTGCTTGTGCTTGCACTAGGAGTAAACTGCACCACATCCCAAACATGGACAGAGCATTTATAGCACTATTAACACTTTGAAAAGTACAATTCCACTTTTAATAGAAAAAATGTTAAATATAATAAAATAATACAACGGGCATAATTGCTACGAAGAAACAGTTTATGAAAAATGAATAAAATGTCTAACATTCTGTTCCTCTTTTCCTGCTACCACTCCCCCACCACCATTATGGCAATTACTGCCTGAAAAAATGACAGCCAGGAACTGCTTTGTATTACAGTGCAGGTGTGGCTGTCAATATGAGTCACGTCTGTGTAAAATGACATTTGCAGATAGTCTGCAAATGTAAAGAAGTAAATACAATATAAAAATATATTCTTCCATTGTATTCACTATTTCATTCATTTGTAATTCAAAGGTGTGACCCTTGTTTGGCATATGACATCAGTTAAAGAAACATCACAAAAAAATTCTGTAAAAATGTATCCCTCTTTGACTCCTTAACCAGGGGTTTACCCTTTATTCAGGTAATACTAAGCAGCCTTTATTATCTCATTATTTCCCTTCCCCCCTTATTGATTTTTTTCTATTTTTATCATTACATTTATTAAAAACAAATAATTTTCAATTTATTCAGTGTCATAAAAATTTGCAAAATAGAGAAAAACTTTGCAATGCTTTTTACCAGAAACAATATTTTGGTTTCATTTTAAACAGGAAAAATATGAAAAAAAGTAAGGTCATTTACAATAAAACAAATTTTGTCTTTAGATTTTTGCAAGGTAATACTGCCAAACGAAAGAAAGCTTTGCCTTCCTTAAAGAGAAGTAAACTCTGCCTTCCTTTTTGCGATTTTCATCTATTGTGATATGAAAATGCATTTACAATCAATGTACAGTATAATGTATGCACAATTGCTTCTTACTTACTATTTTTTAGTAGTTTGTAAAGAATGTTTCTTCCGGGATTAGGCTGCGCCATCTTCAGTACTGTTCTCTGTTTCAGCTTCGGATGTCATTTCCGCCCTTCATTGTTTCCCCTGCTTAAATCTCGGGCATGCGTGACAGTGCATTATCCAAGCCTCTTTCTCAACCCGACATCACTATGGCAACCAAGCTCCGCTGTGTTATACCTCTTGTTTTGCCGATGTAATTCGAGGCTATAAGCTGCAGATGATTGCGGCTGACAGAACACCGCTATAGGAGTCTCTATGAAGCCCTGGTTTACTCCCCATGTGACAAGGGGAAAACCAGGAAGCTCTGCATGAATGCCCAGTCTCGCGAGTCTTTGAAGCTGTGCCGCAGACAGCAGAACTTTTGTACACCGGCGCATGCGCTTTCCGTCCTGCAATCACGGCATGCTCTGTGTGCTGTCTCCCTATTAACAGCGTGCCGTGACTCGCAGGACGGAAAGCGCATGCGCCGGTGACGTAATCAAGCATTAGGGAGCAGATTTCAAGGCGATTAAACAAGTAAGGAAACTTTTAAAGGCAGCAATGAATATCTTTAACCGGTTGCCGACCGCCGCACGACTATATACTGCGGCGGTCAGCTCCGGCCAGGCAGAGTGACGTATCGGTACGTCACTCGCCTGTCACTGACTTGCGAGCCTATCGCGGGCGGGCGCGCGCCCGCCGAGGCGCGCGCCCGCCGCGGCTCGTTCACAGGCAAGTCAGTGCGTGTGACCGGCGGACTCGATGTCCGCCAGTCACACTGCGATCGCTCCTGTGAAGGGAGAAAGACAGAGCAGCTTGTGTAAACAAGCTGCCTGTCAGTTCTCCCTGTGTAAAAGTAAAGATCTGACCGTTCTACTATGTAGAACGGTTGATCTTTGCTTTTACACCAATAGGAATGTCCCTACACAGTAGAAAGCACGCCCCTAGGACACACTTAACCCCTCCCTGTCCAATAAAGTTAACCCCTTCCCTGCCAGTGTCATTTTTGCAGTAACAGTGCATATGTATAGCACTGATTACTGCAGTAATGTCACTGGTAACCCCAAAAGTGTCAAAAATGTCAGTCAAGGGTCCGATCTGTCCGCCGCAATGTCGCAGTACCGAAAAAAAAAATCGCAGATCGCCGCCATTACGCGTTAAAAAAAAAAACACCAAAAATGACAAAAATCTTTCTCTTTGTTAGTAAACGCGATAACTTTTGCGCAAACCAATCAAAATACGCTTTTTGCGATTTTTTTTACCAAACATAGGTAGCATAAAACAAATTGGCCGAAAAATGTTAAAAAATTTTGATTTTTACTTTTTTTTTTGGGGAATTTCATATAAAAAAATGTGAAAAATATTGTTATTTTTGCAAAATTTACGCTCTTTTTTTGTTTATAGCGCGTGATCAAAAAATCGCACAGGTGATCAAATACCACCAAAAGAAAGCTCTGTTTGTGGGAAAAAAAGGACGTCAAATTCGTTTAGGTACAGCGTCGCACGACCGCGCAATTGTCCGTTAAAGTCACGCAGTAAAAAATCGCAAAAAGACCCCTGGTCCTTTAGCAGCCAAATCCTCCGGGGCTTAAGTGGTTAATAACGAGGATTGCAATGTGCTGAAGTGGGTTTGGAGGGTTTACAACCTCTTTAACAAAAATGCATGTGTTACATTATTATCTAAATTAACAACAAAACATTTTCCAAACAAACAGGCCCATAGTAGAAATGTAAAAAAATGTGTCTAGTCTATAAGAAGTAAAAATGTACCACAGGTAAAGGGGTTAAGAAATATAAACTGGCTTATTCCAAACAGCCAAAAAACTGAATTGAAAAATGCAGTAGCCCATAACCGTGAGCAATTAGATTGCAGCTTACTGAACCCAGAGAACTGAAAATTAAATTCTAATTGGTTGTACTGCTCTTGGTTATTATTCATGTTGCCTTTCCCCTATTAAATTAACCTGTAGGTGTATTTTCCAAATGTTAATTTTAATATTGTACTGTCAGAAGGCTTACAGAAAATATGGAAAACATATGTAATCCCACCCCTCAAGATAATAAAGAATACATTAAAGTTCTTTACGAAATAAGTTTTATACCTTTTTTACAGCTGGAAAAAAATATATATATATATATATTTATATATATACACAGTATATCCTTTTTTAATATATGCTATATATCAAATGACTGCTGTTTGATTGCAGCAAAGGACAAATTATGTTTTGTATCTATATTTGTCCCCACTGTGCTAAAAGGAGCATATGTCTTTTACTATGTTGTTGCTGCAGGGAATAGCATCTGCACACTATTGCAGTTTTGTAAAGCTCAGAGCTCCGAGCCATATTTTATGCCAAGAATCAACAGTAATGGAGTGCTGGATAACGTTTGCAATTTCTATAGGAAATGTCTGCAATTCCTTTCAACTATAAAAATAACATAAGAAAATACTAGAATGACACTTTTCACATCTGTAAAGAGTGTGAAAAGCATGTAAGTACTATATGCCTAAAAATTCAAATAAACTGAGAAAAATTATACAAAAGAAGTTTAAAAAGCACAAGTAAACTTTATCTAATGTTGCAGCAGATAGTTTGTTTAGCCCAATGAACCTGTGTTAACGTCAAACAGTAAATCATGTGCACTGGAATTTTAAGGTTAAGTCCACCTTGTTTTTTTTTTTTTTTTTTCTAAAATTCAGCTCCCTTATCTACCTATATACCAGTGATGGCGAACCTTGGCACCCCAGATGTTTTGGAACTGCATTTCCATGATGCTCAACTACACTACAGAGTGAATAAGCATCATGGGAAATGTAGTTCCAAAACATCTGGGGTGCCAAGGTTCCTCATCACTGCTATATTATTTGTACCTTAGTTGCAGAAAAATATTTTGAGAGCAAGGCCTTACCTTAGCCCTCGCTATATTTCTTAGAAACATCATCACTTGCTGGTATGTAGATTTGGGACGGAGAAACCAGTAATACATAGGAAGGTGTTTACCAGCTGACCTCATTAGCACACATCCTTCACCCATCAACTATGTTTGCACAGAATCCCCAGTATATCTCCATGCATGCATTTGCCTGGCTTCCCCAGAATCCCCCCAAACAGGCTTAGGTCACATGCCAAACTCCCTGGGGCCATATGCAGCCCATGTAGTGCAAGGGCTGGCCTGATTAGATACAGAGTGTTTGGATAAATGGTGTGTCCTCCTATTATATAGTTTTGGTAACTCTAAGCCCCAGTTCACACTATAGCAATGACAGACATCGAAATGCTCTGAAAACCACATACGATGTCTGTGCGATGCAAATTCAGTCATACAGATTGTATGGCTGAATTCACATCTGATTCAGACTGAACATGCACAGGACCCTTTTTTGGGTCTGCAGCAGAATCAGATCGCATGGTGGTTCACACCAATGCGATCCGATTCTTGTTCGAACTGTCAGTTCGCACTGCGGTATGCGAACTGATCTGGGAGTGTTGTTAACTTTTTATTGACACCCCCAGCGATTTGCATATGGCAGTGTGAACTGCCTGTGATTTGAATGCGATGCAGGAACCCGCAGTGGTATCGCAGGGTTCCCGCATCGCATATGTGTGAACTGAGCCTAAAGGACATTATACAGAGATTGTACATAGTATATGGCCACATTTATACACCTATAATTACCTAGTTGCACTCAGTGTCATTAAATGTTAAGGGCACACCAAATATGAGCTACTTTACTATGTGTAGTACAGTCCATTAAAATTAACAGGCTGCCCTGTGTGTGCCAAAAACATGTGCTCTCACTAATGTAGGTGTGAATGAGTCCTGAAAATGAAATTGGTGCATTTACACAAAAACAGTGAGGCTCCATTCACATCTGGGTGTTTCAAATGCATGCTTTGTCATGCATTTCAGAAATGCTACAATTGCACATTGTGTTTGTGTATTCATGTTAAAGGCTCCCCAAGTGCAGCAAACACACCAAAAACTGCAGTAATACTGCTCCAAAAAATGTTCTGGAGCTTCTCTGGGGTGATTTTTGTGTGTAGGGTAAGCAATTCAACTGAATATGCTGTGCTAAGCGTGACGAATTAAAACACTCCGTGTTTCAAAAAAAAATAATTTCATGCGGGAATGTGAGATTTCGCTACATGGAGATATGTATAGGGACAACTGAGCATCTCTGTCTACTTCCTATTATGTACTTGTATAAAGATGGACACGCACTATGCATTCT
Source organism: Pelophylax lessonae (assembly GCF_965119305.1). Lineage (NCBI taxonomy): Eukaryota > Metazoa > Chordata > Amphibia > Anura > Ranidae > Pelophylax > Pelophylax lessonae. The sequence continues at coordinate 253,889,643 of NC_138770.1, read as the reverse complement.
GATTGTACAATCTCTGTATAATTCCCTTTAGATTTGCAAGAACTGTGGAATAGGAAGATCCACCTGGCTAATCCATTCAGTATCAAACCAGGCAGGCCCTTGTACTACATAGCTTATGGAAGAGCTAAAGGAGATTGTACAATCAGATTGTATAAAAAGTAGTGGAAGGTGGTATTGTAATGAGGGAGGTGTAGTCCAGAGTGGTGAACATGTCCTATCACACCCTCTACTGTGATGCAACAAGGAAGTGAAAGCTGCTGGGGGATGGCCTACAGGAAGTGACTGCTGACAGACAATCTACAGGAAGTGACAGCTGACAGACAATCTACAGGAAGTGACTGCTGACAGACAATCTACAGGAAGTGACAGCTGACAGACAATCTACAGGAAGTGACTGCTGACAGACAATCTACAGGAAGTGACAGCTGACAGCTGATTTATAATCAAAATTTTTTAACATTTCAGGCCAATTTGTTTTCTGCTACATATTTTTGGTAAAAAAAAAATTGCAATAAGCGTATTTTGATTGGTTTGCACAAAAGTTATTGTGTCTACTAATTATGGGAAAGATTTATGTCATTTTCATTGTTTTTTTTTTTCTTTACTAGTAATGGCGGCGATCTGCGATTTTTTGCAGGACTGCGACATTGCGGCGGACAGATCAGACCCCTGACTGACATTTTTGATACTTTTGAGGGGACCAGTGACATTAATACAGTAATAAGTGCTAAATATATGCACTGTTACTGTAATAATGACACTGGCAGGGAAGGGGTTAACATTGTGGGTGATCAAGGGGTTAAATATGAGCCTGGGGGAGTGATTCTAACTGGGGGGGGTGTGGCTTGTGAAATGACCATAGAGACCTGTAATCCTATATAGAAGGATCACAGGGGCTCTATGATCATTCCAGGGAGAAGAACGGTCAGCTGTGTTTACAACAGCTGACCGTTCTTTTCTCTCAGCGGGGAATTATCGCAGGTGTCAAGCGGCAATCAGATCCACCTCTCTGCTGCATTGGCTTCCCCGCTGACGAGCGGGGGCGGAAGCATGCCACCGCAGGCGCGCGCTCACTCCCTAGCCTCCTGCTCGTGACTCCCGTATAGTTACAGCCATTTGCCCAGGAGTGGCCGTCTGCTGCAGTACATCTGCGGCAGGCGGTCGTACAGAGGTTAAATGCTACTTTCCTGGCTGTTATGCTTTTCCTCATGCTTTTGTATTCAAAGTCACTTGCCTAAAATAAATAAAATCAAAAATGTTGGCTGCGGCTATCCGTGTGCAATCCAGTTAATGTTTGTAAACCAAAACCTTACTTTCAAACCACAAAACTGCTTTCATTATTCAGTGACAAACTTTTTCGTATACAATAAAATAAAAAAAAAGGATACGTGACAGGCCCAGATGACTATAGTTCAATTAGTAGTGCTTTTCTTCTTTCAAATATTTTTCCCTTTACATGTGCTTCTCATATCACGCAGTTTTTTCAACTATACCCTTGTGGATTTCAGTTAATACAATTGTGTAGCGACTCCCACCACCTTTCAGCACTGCGCTTACCTCCAGTTTAGACCTGTTTCCAGGTCTAAAATCGACTTCTCCTGCTGGGGTTATTTCCAGGCACTTCAGCTGTTCAATCTCTTTCCACTCTCCTCTCTGAGCTGGTTTTGTCAGGAATTCCTTTCCTCCACGTCCCCTCATTATAAAAGATACACTCTCATTGTGTAGAATATAAAGGTTTCACATTTATTGCATAATATACACTTACATTGAGACAGTGTGCTTTTTTAAAAGATCATCCGATGGGGCAGCTGCTCCCGTATGTTCTCGTATGTTCCATAAACACAGTCCTCTGTCACCCGACTCCTCCCACACGTATCCTCACAATCATGTGACTTCCTCAGGGAAACACAAATATTTGGTTGCAGCCATCAGACACAAATTAGAAGTGAGGGACTCATTAGGTTAGGGAGCTTGGGATAATACACATCTATTTTACTTGCCATAAATACAAATACAAAAAAAAGCACTTCTAACTTTTACATTCTTCCAATTTGATGACTCAGAAATGATGGGCCTCCGTGGGTACAGTATGGCAGCCCAGCAACTAGTATTTTTAGAGGAAGAGGTCATCAATGGTAGCCTGCATGTTTCCCTCAGTACAGGTTAAACTGTATCTAAATCCAAAACCAAAATGTATTATATTGCAGCTTCCCAGTCTTTAATAGGGCTGGCTGCATTTGTTTTCTTTTTTTGAAAAGTTTGTTTGAGAAAATTACAGTTGAATAGCGATCTAGTGTTTTTAGGAATGGTAATACCAAGGTAATCTATCCCTTCTTCACTCCATGGGTAAGGGTAGCGGTGTTTCAGAAGGTGTTTCATAATTGCATCTAACCCTAAATCAAGGATGTGCAATTTGGTTTCATTTACTTTGTAAAATGATACTTCTCCAAATTTCTTAAGTTCATTTTGTACTGCTGGTAAGGAGGTGGACAGATCTGTGATCATAAGGATCACATCATCCGTGAACAGGCTGATTTTATGTGTTAGCTCTCCTCTTTTTTTTTTTTTTTTATAGTTTACCTGGTTATCCTGCTAGTACACACTTTCTGTTCTAGAGTAAGAGCCCTCACTTCCCATACTAAATGTATTGAGAATCCACATGGTCATAATATGGCAAGACTACAGAATACATTCCCTCGTCTTCATAACATCTTGGGGAGGTTTTCTGTAGTGTTGAAAAAGAGCTATGAACAAGGTAATTGACAAGAACTCATCACAGACAAGAAGTACAGGAAGCTATCAACTTAAAAGATTTTGAGCAAGATCAAGAGATATTGGTTGCATTTATTTAAGAAACATAATAAAATACTTTAAATTGTAAATGTAAAGTGTTACTAAACCCACAACAGTAACATCAGTCTGTATATGCAGTAAAGCATCCTTGTTATACTCACAGTGGAACCTAAGGGGTAAACCACTGCATTGTGTATATGGCTGTTTGATCCTGTCTTCTCTGTTGCTCCCCTTCTTCCACCTTTCCCAAACCATCTCCTGATAGAACAGAGCATAGGGGATAAGCTGCACATGCTTAGTTTGGTGTGTATTGCTAGAGAGTTTTTTTTTTTTTGTTCTTGGGAGAATGCATGTGATTAGCACAGTGCCAATCAGCACTGTCCAGACAGAGGGTCAGGGGTCCAACAACCTCGTAAGACAGCCAGTGTAGAATGAAAACTCCTCCTACAATCTTTAAGCAGACACTGATAGAAGTCACAAGACTGCTCTAGCTGCTGATGAGAAAAGGGATTTAGCAGTTTATATTTACTAAAACAATTGCATTTCCATGTTCTGTGTACTGACAATAAGCAAGTACTTACCAAATTGAAGTTTTACTACCTACTAGGAAGGTTTGAAAAATATGGCATTTGATGTATTTCTGAGAGGTAAACACTTCTGGTACAAATGGTGCAAATGGATAAAATTGTTTTGGACAGTCTGGGCAAGGTTACCAGATGACGCAATAACTAAAGTCAGTCATAAACATTTTTCAGTTTCCGAAATCAGAAAAGTGTATTTTTCTACAGCATTCCAAATCATAATAAATCCAGTTAAGAAGTTTAATGCAATTAGATTTCAAAACAAATTATACACAATAGAATTTCTGAAAGGCATGATTAGATAAGATTGCACATAATTATCCATTAAGTACAATAGATTCTGTTGCCTCACTCAGGCTGCGGCAGCTGGAAACATCTGCTACTAATATGTATTTTGTATTAGCCATCTTTTGTTGATTAAAAACATGTAGTTTGTTTGCGCTGCTTAAAATCTGCCTCAATCTATATTTTTGCCAGTTTGCCCATAGCTGTTGTGTGTCGCAGAGCACACTGTGCTCTCTGTCAGTTCATAAAAGCCTGATCCCCCAATAAGTGGTATACCTAGCACAAGTGCCACCTAGGGCCCGAAATTGTTTAACAACCCCCTCCCCCTTCCCCCAAAAATGTGGTATGAATAAACAAAGCAGTGCGGCTACACAGGCCACACCAAATTGTGGTGGTGGTCAAATTGTGTTAACAGTACAGGGAGCTTAAAGGGGCATAGTTAAATAAAACCTGAGCCTTTTACCCCTAAACTCAGAACATACATGCCACTGTCCTTTTACACACAAAATATGCTTTATGTTTCAATCTTTTTAATTGAGAAAAGGATAAAGTATGCATACAGGGAAAACACATACAAAAGCATTTGAACAAAAGGTAAAACAGCATGATTGACCATACCGGAGAAGCATAGAAAAACCGCCTATGCAAAATGACAATGTCCTTGTTGCTCCGTGCTGAAGGAAAGAAGAAATTGTAATGCTTGAATGCTATGCAATGTACAAATTTAAAGAACAAAAACACATTTACAGACTATAGAAGCTGTCAAGACCTTGTAGAGCCTAGCTGGTGGGTGTAACCCCCATATTATGTGCTAGCCCAACCTGGTCCACCTCGAGAAAAAAAAAAACACGAAGAGGATGTACAGGTTACGTCCACCACTAAGGCATAGGCTAGATATCAGGGGCAAACCTGAATGGGTATGGGAGGCGAAGAGAGCCTAAAGCCAAGTGGTACTGCAGAGTCCTATCCCAGGAAAGGCAGACAACTTGCCCCCTAGGAGAGGACTAAGAAGACCTCTAGTGTCTCAAAACCTATGCATAGACACAATCGGCAAATAATTCAGAAAGTTAGTAATATAACCCAAATTATAAAAAAAAAAAAAAATGGATAATGTAAGGGGTTTGGGGAGAAATAGAGCAGTGGAAAAGAGGAAAGGAAAAGGGAGAGAAGAGAGAGGAATGAAAGAAAAAGAGGGTACCTATGCGAGAGGTCAGAATATAATATCTGTATGAGATGGGAGTAAAATGTCCTCAGGATTAAAGGGAGACATTCATGTAGGTAGCCCAGGGTTCCCAGGTCATTCTGGAGAATGCTAGCAATCTTTTCTTGAGACATTATCCAGGAAATTTGCCATTTGGCATGTGCCAATACAAAGGAGATAAAGGGTCTCTTCCAGGCCCGGGCAAATATAATTTTAGCCCCAAGTAGGATAAACCTAATCAGGGCTTGGATAAGTTTGGGAGTTTTGGTAATACATTTATTGAGAAAAGCTGTCCTGGGATCCTAGGCTAAAGGCCAAAGGTAATTTTGTAGATCATGTGAAAAACTTGATTCCAGAACCCCCTGATTCTGGGGCATTGCCAGAAGATGTGAAGCAATGAGCCCATATGTCCACACTCTCTGAAGCATAAAGGGGAAACTGCTGAGTATAGTTTGACAAGGCGAGTGGGTACCAGGTACCAGCGGGACATAACTTTCAAGTTGCCTTTTATGAATGAGATATTGCAGAACCCCTTAAAAAAATGCATTCAAAATCAAGATCCCGTTCCCATCCCAACATATATGAGGTTTTCTCCGTGGACTCTGCTAAGGCCGAGTAGATAAGGAAATACCTCCTCTCATTTCCATGCCTTTAGAACAGCATTATTTGTATGGTGTGGTTGTTCAAGGAATTCGTCTTACAACCCAAATAGAGTGTAAAAAGTGAGACATTTTTGTGAATCAGAACTCCTCTGAGATAAGCATCTCTAATTTACTAACAGAGAAACTGACTGATATAGGACCGTTAGAAATAAAAAAAAAAAAAATGTCCAATTTGATATAGGCCTTTGTTTGTCCACCATTGAAAAGCCTGTATGCCAAACCTAGGGGGGAAGAGGGGGATATGGAAAATATGAGCAAGCGGGTGCCACACTGATGAGATTTTGGGAGACTTGTGAAGAGAGTGGAGAGTATGGGGGGTCGGGATTTTGGGGCACTCCAAATGAGGAAGTCCATAGTGAAGGGAGGGACCGATTGTCTCTCCATAGTAACCCAGTCAGGTTTGACACTTCTAAAATTAATTATGGAAATCTGAGCTAGTTGTGCTGCCTGGTAGTACCACCATAAGTTGGGAAGACCCAGTCATCCCCGGAGTTTAGATCTGTATAGAATATCCTTCAAGAAGCAGTGACCTGTCTTACCCCACAAAAAGCTGATAATGGAAGATTGCAATTTAGTTTCAATAGATTTTTATTAAAGTTTTAGGAAATACAGATAACAAGAGGTTAACAAAAAAAGTGATAATGAACATGTTACAGGAAAGGTACACATTCCAATGTTAACAACTATAATGTGAACAGATACAGGAGGTTCAGTTAGCATATTTGCCAAACCAATAGATCAATTTTTCCCATTTTTTAATATTTCAGTCATTGGACAAAATAAATTCATACGTACAGTGAGTTTGAAACAGGTGGACCACTGCTAACATGTTAGGGGGTGACTGCGCTTTCCATACTCTCATTATAGAAAGCCTGGCCGCTAATAATAGGTGTGTCGTTATTTTTCTCACAGGGGGAGGAACCCTGTCCATATTCAAGTTCACGGTGGCTATTTCGGGGGGGGGGGGGCAGTTGGAAGCCCGTTACCTCAAATATGAGGTCAAACATTTCCTTCCAGAATATTGTATTAGGGGCACTCCGATAGGACATGAATTAAAGTTCCTATTTGACCGCATGCCCTCCAGCAATTAGGGGAGGCATTCCCTGTGAAGGATGCTATCACTGAGGGTGTGAGGTACCATCTTTTGGTTAGCTTTTGTGTAATTTCCCACAAGGTTGCATTTTTTGTGGTGCAATAGATGGTGTTAAGTGCCCTCTTCCAATTTTGAATGGGGAATGTACATTGAAGATCGTTTTAACATTTGAGTATGGGAGGATATTTAGTAAATATTGATTTCTCTCCTAGGGTATCATAGAAAAGGGGAATTAATTTCCTATTATATAGTTGTTGGCAGAGGTAAAGTTTCAGTGGCAATCGTGTGGATATGGGGGGTTATGTCTGATACTACTTTTAATTTGTATGTATTGATAATATTGCGTAGCGGGAAGCTTTAGTTCTGCCACTATGACACTGAAAGGTTTTAGGGTTTGTGTGTCAAAGAAGTTGTCTAGGTGTACTTCCCGGTTTTTATTCCAGTGGGTGATGTTAATATCTGGTATTAGGTTTTTAAAGATTTCTATGGGGTGGTTTAGTGATGAGGTTGGTGTTTCCATCCATCTGTGAGATATCAGTTTCCACCAAGCTTTAGCGGCTGCTTGAATAGTGGGGGAATAGTGGGTGGGAATTTTGATTTTGGGGTCTATTCTACATAGCCATAGAGGCAGGTTATGGAATGGTATTGTTTCTCTTTCAATGTGTCCCCACAACGTTAAACCAATCCTTGAGTGGCACTAAAAGGGATGCATGAAAGTAGTCTAATAGGTTGGTCAAATCTAATAGGTTGGACCCGCCTGCTGTTTTGTTTTTGGTGAGGGTGGCGAAAGCACTCCTAGGCTTTTTCCCCTTCCATATATATATAAGGAAGTTTTGCAGGGACTTAATGTAGGAATTAGAAATGTTTATAGGAATAGAGATATAGTAGTTTTGGGAGGGTGGTCAACTTAAAGGCCGCAAGGTGGCCTGTCCATGAAAATTTGGATTTGCTTATTGAGTCTAGGTCCTTTTGAAAAGTTTGTTTAAACGGGAGAAAATTACAGTTGCATAGCGATCTAGTGTTTTTAGGAATGGTAATACCAAGGTAATCTATGCCTTCTTCACTCCATGGGTAAGGGTAGCGGTGTTCCAGAAGGTGTTTCATAATTGCTTCTAACCCTAAATCAAGGATGTGCAATTTGGTTTCATTTACTTTGTAAAATGATACTTCTCCAAATTTCTTAAGTTCATTTTGTACTGCCGGAAAGGAGGTGGACAGATTTGTGATCATAAGGATCACATCATCCGTGAACAGGCTGATTTTATGTGTTAGCTCTCCTATTTGTACTCCCGAGATTTGAGTGTTGTTTCTGATGGACTCAGCTAGGGGTTCCATAATTAAATTGAAAATTAAGGGGGACAGGGGGCACCCCTGTCTAGTCCCATTCGTTATATTGAAAGGGTGGGACAGTACATTTTCGACATAAACCTGGGCTGAGGGTGTGGAATATAACGCCGTTATTGCAGAAGTAATCCTGTCTGTGAAGCCAAATTTCGAGAGCACTGCCCGTAGGTAAGACCAATTTACTTGGTTTTGTTCATGAAATTAAGAACATTTATCAGCCGCCTAGTAGCGTCTGTCGACTGCCTTCCCCTGGTGAATCCTGTTTGATCCCTATGGATAAGGGTGGGAAGAATGTCCAGAAGTCTATTTGCTAAAGCTTGGCATATACCTTTATGTTGCAGTTTAAAAGAGAGATGGGTCTAAAGTTTTGTGGCCTATCTGGTTCCTTACCCGGTTTTGGAAGAGCAATAATGGTTGCAGTAAGCATTTCATTTGGGAAGGAGGAGGAGGCGACTTTGTCGAAGACCTGGCAGAGATGGGAAGTAAGAACGTGGTGGAATCATTTAAATTATAACCCTGGGAGACCGTCGGGGCCTGGCGCTTTGTCTTTGGGAAGTGAGGCAATCACTTTTGAAATTTCAGTGATCGAGAAGGTAGCATTGAGTGTCTCCAGTTGTTCTTGAGAAAGGGAGGGGAGTTTGACGTTTTGCAGGAATTAATCTATAGCCTCAGAAGAGGGTAGGGGGGTAGAAGCCTCACTGGAGATATTATAGAGAGAGTTGTAGTAGTCGCTGAGCGTGTCAGCTATAGATTGTGGGTCATACAATTTGGTTTTAGTAATGGAAAGTAGAATGTAGGGGATTTTCGATTTTATGCGTTGGCCCCTGATGCGCAATGCCATTGCTTTCCCCACTTTGTTGTTGGTCAAATAGTGCGTTGCCTTAATTTTGCGATTGATTACTTCAAATGAGTCTAGTAGTAAACCTCTAAGCTCTTGACAAAGCACCAGAAGCTTATGCAATGTCCCCTGGGATGGGTTAGTTTTGGATTTGGATATCTAGTGTGGATATTTGTCTAGTTAGGTCATCGATTTGCCACGTCCTCCTCCGCCTAGCCTGGGAACTCAGTTGGATCAGTACACCGCCCACAAAGGCCTTATGTGCACTCCACAATGTCATGGGGTCTGACACAGACCCCACAATATTTTGGAAGAATTCCTCCAAATGCTTAGTGATTAAGTCTGCATTAGGTTGGTGGTTTAAGATTTTCATGTTAGCTCTCCAAAGTTTAGTGGGTGAGGGGGAGTTTGAGTTGAAAATAATAATGCTTACCAGTGTGTGGTCTGACCACGTAATGAGCTCTATGACAGAGTCCCCAATCTTATACAGGAGCCACTTATCTACCAGAAAGTAGTCTATAATGAGTGTAGGTATTATGCGCAGCCGAGCAGAAGGTGAATCCCTTTTCAGATGGGTGATGGCAGTGCCAAGTCATTGGCATGAATGAATTTGGCCATGTGATTATCTCTCCTAGGTGAAGGGTTAGTGGTGTCCATTGATATATCTGGGATGGCATTAAAGTCGCCACAGAGGACAAGGTGACCTCTTTGTACTTGTTTTGCCTTAGCAAGAGTCCTTCTGAGAAAGTTTATGGGGCGCTTGTTGGGGGCATAAATGTTTACAATCGAAGATCGTTTGACAGGATGGTTTAGTCCATGGGCGTTAAGAGATAAGATTTTTATGGCCATAGGTACGTGTGAGTGTATCGCAGTGCATTGTACTCACAGGGATGAAGATGGGAGAGCTGTTGAGTGTTCTGGAGTGTTCTGGAGCAGTGGGTCCGCAGGATGAACCTCTCTGGACAGGTGTTCAATGACGCTCCTGAAACTTTGTACCTGTAGACTGGAACCTCAAGTAAACAAGAAAGAGAAAAAAAAACATAAACGAGCAACAAAAGGAAAATAATGCAGCTATACTTTGCATCGCTGTGCTGCATGGTTTTCAAGGGGGGTTAAGTTCCTTTAACCGAGTAGCGGGGGAGAGAGGTTGGACCCAGGGGGGTCTAGTAAGCTGGGTAGACTCCAGAGACAATGGAGTTGCCTCAGCCAGGCTGATGTCTTGCCCTGTCGCTGACGATGTGCCATGTTTTTGTCATTTTTCCGTGTTGTCTGGGAAGTTTGTCATGCTGGGGGGGGGCGGGAATGATATCCCACCTCCTAAGCAGAGCTAGGCCTTCTTGTGTAGGACCTGTCACCCTTCACTATCAGAAGTTTGGTCGGTTGTTTCCATTTATACTCCACCTTGTGGTTGCGTAAGGCCTTAGTGATAGTGTTGAGTTATCTTCTGAGGTCAAGTCTATATTTGGAAAGGTTAGTGAAAATTTGAATACCTCTGTATGGGTCAGGGAGTGTGCCTAGTAATCTGTTCCTTTGTGTGATAGAAGTGGATCCTCGTGACCCCGTCTCTGGGGGTGGAGTGCTCTTCGGGAGAATCATGGTAAATAGGTCGGTGGCGAATTTACGCAAGTCTGCTGTCTGGATTGACTCTGGCATGCCCCTCATTTTAAGGTTACTGCATCTTGAGTGGTCCTCCAAGTCCGCCAGTTTGGCTTTAAACCATGTGTGGTCTTCTGCAGTTTCCTCATGTGCCTCCACTAAATTATTAACAGTGTCAGTAATGTCAGCCATTGAGTGTTTGATGTGATTGACTCTGTCACCCAAGGAGTTAATTTCAGTAGTGAGATGTTTGGCCACCTTTAAGAATTCTGCTTGTATTGAGGTATGGAGGGATATCAACATATCTTTTAGTAATGTATCCAGGACAAGCTGGTTGCTGGTAGGGAAGGCCGCAATGGGGGACAGTGTCTATGACATGGTTGAAGCATTAGTGATTACTTCTGTGTTAGAGGTGTCCTGGTCCAATCACATATGAGCCTTTGCAGGGCTGCTGCAATTCGGGCTGAGTGGCTTCAGTGGGGTGGATGAGCTGGTGCTCACATGACTTTCTGTTAACAGGTCTGCATCAGGGAGAGTAGTGCAGAGAGGAGGAGGGGGCCAGAGCGCCGGCGCCATCTTGCCTGCCTCCTCGTGCAGGCTGCAGAAAGAAGGCCGTGAGTTTCTTTGGTATTCTTTCCTCCTTCCGTTTGGGGGACATCCTGCTCTGTTCTCCGGCCGGTAGGGTAGCTGGCGGTGGCGGTGGCGGGTCTCTGGCTGCTGTGTAGCGTCTCTATATCCTTGGGTCAGTGCGGAGCTCTGCTCTCAAGTGTCCATGCAGAGCGCTCGCCGCTTAACCAGGAGAGCCCTAGGGATGACATAGAGATGACCACTGTGACAAGTCATTAGATAATTTATTAAAAAGAGGGGAGTAGTTAACACTATAGAGCTGCTCTATAGAGGTAGCCAAATTGATACCAAGATAGGGCATTGACTTATTATTCCCTCAATTGTTCCACCAAGGCAGGGGAGGTTGACACATTAAGGGCCTGAGATTTGGACATATTGATTTTAAGACCAGATACTAGACCAAATTTGTGTAACAATTTAAAAATATTAGGAGTTGAGATAAGGGGAGAGGTGACAAATAAGAGGATATCATCTGTAAAGAGGGTGCATTTATAGGTAGACGGGCCACAATGGACTCCATGGATGTTGGGGTAGTTCAGATGGCAATAGCCAGGGTCTCTCTCGCTATAGCAAAAATTAAAGGGGATAGGGGGCATCCCTGTCTTGTCCCTCTAACTATGGGTAAAGGCTCCAAATAAATACCCTGCATCCTGACTAGTGCCGAAAGGTGAGAGTAGAAAGCTTCCAACACTTTAGAAAAATTGGATCCAAAGCCACATCTTTTAAGGATGGAGAAAAGAAAAGGCCATTAAACCGTATCTAAAGCTTTTGAAGATCTAATGACAATAATTAAGCTTCCTGACTTTATCAGGGAAATAATGTCTATCGCTCTCCTTATTTGGTCTGGGCCCTGCCTACCCAGTATAAAACCCACCTGGTCTTTATAAACGTTATTACTTATGAAGGAGGCTAAATGATTGAATACAATTTTGGACAGAATTTTCAAGTCATTGTGGACCAGAGACATAGGTCTATAATTTCCTACTTCACTATGGTCTTTCCCCAGTTTTGGGATAACAGAGATAAAAGTAAGGTTAGAGGCAGGGTCCAAAGGCTTACCTTTCTCCAGAGAGTTAAAGAATTGGACCATATAAGAAGTGAGAGTTGACAAGTGGAGAACCCATCAGGTCCCAGGGCCGACCCAGTACTGAGTCCATTAATAACCTCCAGAACCTCAGCTTCCAAAATAGGGGAATCGAGGAGAGAGTGGTGACTATATTAGGAAGGGGAATCCTCTCCAAGAAGGCATCGAGACGGTTGGGGTCAGCAGAAATATCACTACTGTATAGTTTAGAATAGTGAAATGTTTCCATAATATGAATGGGATTTTGGGTAATTGCTCCTGACAAGGTTCTAATTTTAGGAATAGAGATCACATGATATTTAGGGGTAAGTTTGGTTGTGAGTAGGGTTGAGCGGACACCTAGATGTCCGTGTTCGACGGGTTCGGCCGAACTTTAAAAAAAAGTCCGGGTCCGTGTCCCGGACTTTTACCGAACTTTTCCCGGACACCGAACCCCATTGAAGTCAATGGGGACCCGAACTTTAAGGCACTAAAATGGCTCTAAAACACCAAAGGAAAGGGCTAGAGTGCTGCAAATGGCAGCAAAATGTAATTAAGAGCATGGCAAGTGCTCTGCAAACAAATGTGGATAGGGAAATAACTTAAAACAACAAAAAAAAACAGAAAAATAAAACAATGTTCTTCTTCATCTCTGAAGGACGAGGCCCATATGGAGTAGGAGGGAGGTTGAGGTGGTGGTGGATGTGGCGGTGACATAGGCGTGCGCACAGGGTGTGCTGGGTGTGCCTGGGCACACCCTAATCACCTAGGGCACATAGCATTGCCAGTGAGGAGATGGGAAAGATCTCCCTGGGACCTGCTCTGCTCTATTTCTCCTTGCCTACAGGTACATGGCCCCGATACATTACTCTCCCTGCTGGCAAACACATGCATGTGTATTTCAACTTTGGGGTGCACACCTTAATGCAATAGGCTGCGCACACCTATGGGCGGTGTAGGTGGAAGCGGCGGTGGAGGAGGACCAGGGCCGGATTAACAGCATCATGGGCTTGGTGCTGAGGATTTTGAAGGGCCTTAAGGGCCGTGCCTTGCCATGCACCCAGAGGAGGAAGGGTGCAGCCATGCATGCCTAATTCAACATGGGATGCTGTCTCTGAAGCCCATAAACACATCCATGCATCGCCAACTGTCCCTCCTTGTCCGGCCTTCACGCTGTGTGGGGAGGTTCTGAGGGTGCTGCCTGGGGAAGCGAGCATAGAAGCCAGACTTCTGTGTTTACAAGTGACAGAAGAGCGGTAACAGTGAATATGGCCAACCCGGGGCCTATATAAAAGGTAGGGGCCTGGAGCTGCAGCTCCAATAGCCCCTACATTAATCTGGCCCTGAGGAGGAGGACGAGGTAGCCAACACTGCTTCTTTTCAAAAATTTTAAATGAGGGTACACCCCAAAAGAGTGAGAAAGAGCAAAAATGGAACAATGGGTGGGTAAGGTCGGTATCCATTGCTATTCTGCATAAGGTACGGAAAAGTCCCGTGGGATCCATGCCTGGTTCATTTTAATGAACGTGAGCTTGTCCACATTGTCTCTGGACAGGCGGCTGCGCTTGTCTGTTATAACGCCCCCAGCCGTGCTAAATACCCGTTCAGATAATACACTGGCTGCAGGGCACGCCAGCACCTCCAAGGCGTAAAGGGCAAGCTCAGGCCATGTGCCCAATTTGGAGACCCAGAAGTTGAAGGGGGCAGACCCGTCATTCACTACATGTAGGCGTGTGCACACATACTGCTCCACCATGTTGGTAAAATGCTGCCTCCTGCTAAGACGTTCCATCTGAGCTGCTGGTGCTGCTGTTTGTTGTGGCGTGCTGACAAAGCTTTTCCACATTTCGGCCATGCTAACCCTGCCTTCTGAGGTGCTGGCGGTGCCCTGGTTGCGTTGGCGACCTCCTCCTCCTCCTCCTCTGCCTTGTGCTTCCACTGTGGCCCCGCTGTCAGATGGGAATGCCAGCAGCATGGCGTCTACCAGCGTGCGCTTGTACTCGCGCATCTTGCGATCGCGCTCCAGTGAGTGAATTAAGGACGGTACGTTGTCCTTGTAACGGGGATCCAGCAGCGTGGCCACCCAGTAATCAGCACAAGTTAGAATGTGGGCAACTCGGCGGTCGTTGTGGAGACACTGCAGCATGTAATCGCTCATGTGTGCCAGGCTGCCCAGAGGCAACGAAAGGCTGTCCTCTGTGGGAGGTGTATCGTCCGTGTCCTCTGTATCCCCCCAGCCACGCACCAGTGATGGCCATGAGCTGGCCTGGGTGCCACCCTGCTGTGAACATGGTTCCATCTCCTCCTCCAGCTCCTCCTCCTCCTCATCCTCCTCATCCTCCAGAACTGTGCCCCTGCTGGACAATTGCGTCCCTGGCGTTTGCGTGTGCAGGAACCCACCCTCGGAGCCCCTTGCGAATGACTGCCCTGAAAGCCTTGGAAATGTTACCTCTTCATCCTCCTCCTCCTCCTCATCCTGTGCCACATCCTCTTCCATCATCGCCCGAATTGTTTTTTCAAGGAGGCATAGAAGTGGGATAGTTAAGCTGAGAACGGCGTCATTGCCACTGGCCATGTTGGTGGAGTACTCAAAACAGCGCAACAAGGCACACAGGTCTCGCATGGAGGCCCAGTTAAATTAAATAGCGGAATAGAAAATATGATCCAAAAAAAGTGTATGTATATCACACGTACACAACCACACTGGGCCCCAATTACTATTGTTTGTACCCCTAAAAGGCTAGATGAGGAGTAGGGGGAGTATGGAACAGGCAGCACCCTCAAACCTTCAGAAGTATGAGATGAACCCCAACAACTTGGAAAGGTGGATCTCTCTCACACGTACCAACACAGACTATCCCCCAATTTAACTGATCCCCAAAGGTTATTGATTTAATAGCGGAATAGAAAATATGATCCAAAAAAAGTGTATGTATATCACACGTACACAACCACACTAGGCCCCAATTACTATTGTTTGTACCCCTAAAAGGCTAGATGAGGAGTAGGGGGGGTATGGAACAGGCAGCACCCTCAAACCTTCAGAAGTATGAGATGAACCCCAACAACTTGGAAAGGTGGATCTCTCTCACACGTACCAACACAGACTATCCCCCAATTTAACTGATCCCCAAAGGTTTTTGATTAAATAGCGGAATAGAAAATATGATCCAAAAAAAGTGTATGTATATCACACGTACACAACCACACTAGGCCCCAATTACTATTGTTTGTACCCCTAAAAGGCTAGATGAGGAGTAGGGGGGGTATGGAACAGGCAGCACACTCAAACCTTCAGAAGTATGAGATGAACCCCAACAACTTGGAAAGGTGGATCTCTCTCACACGTACCAACACAGACTATCCCCCAATTTAACTGATCCCCAAAGGTTTTTGATTAAATAGCGGAATAGAAAATATGATCCAAAAAAAGTGTATGTATATCACACGTACACAACCACACTAGGCCCCAATTACTATTGTTTGTACCCCTAAAAGGCTAGGAGTAGGGGGAGTATGGAACAGGCAGCACCCTCAAACCTTCAGAAGTATGAGATGAACCCCAACAACTTGGAAAGGTGGATCTCTCTCACACGTACCAACACAGACTATCCCCCAATTTAACTGATCCCCAAAGGTTTTTGATTAAATAGCGGAATAGAAAATATGATCCAAAAAAAGTGTATGTATATCACACGTACACAACCACACTAGGCCCCAATTACTATTGTTTGTACCCCTAAAAGGCTAGATGAGGAGTAGGGGGGGTATGGAACAGGCAGCACCCTCAAATCTTCAGAAGTATGAGATGAACCCCAAAAACTTGGAAAGGTGGATCTCTCTCACACGTACCAACACAGACTATCCCCCAATTTAACTGATCCCCAAAGGTTTTTGATTAAATAGCGGAATAGAAAATATGATCCAAAAAAAGTGTATGTATATCACACGTACACAACCACACTAGGCCCCAATTACTATTGTTTGTACCCCTAAAAGGCTAGATGAGGAGTAGGGGGGGTATGGAACAGGCAGCACCCTCAAACCTTCAGAAGTATGAGATGAACCCCAACAACTTGGAAAGGTGGATCTCTCTCACACGTACCAACACAGACTATCCCCCAATTTAACTGATCCCCAAAGGTTTTTGATTAAATAGCGGAATAGAAAATATGATCCAAAAAAAGTGTATGTATATCACACGTACACAACCACACTAGGCCCCAATTACTATTGTTTGTACCCCTAAAAGGCTAGATGAGGAGTAGGGGGGGTATGGAACAGGCAGCACCCTCAAACCTTCAGAAGTATGAGATGAACCCCAACAACTTGGAAAGGTGGATCTCTCTCACACGTACCAACACAGACTATCCCCCAATTTAACTGATCCCCAAAGGTTTTTGATTAAATAGCGGAATAGAAAATATGATCCAAAAAAAGTGTATGTATATCACACGTACACAACCACACTGGGCCCCAATTACTATTGTTTGTACCCCTAAAAGGCTAGATGAGGAGTAGGGGGAGTATGGAACAGGCAGCACCCTCAAACCTTCAGAAGTATGAGATGAACCCCAACAACTTGGAAAGGTGGATCTCTCTCACACGTACCAACACAGACTATCCCCCAATTTAACTGATCCCCAAAGGTTTTTGATTAAATAGCGGAATAGAAAATATGATCCAAAAAAAGTGTATGTATATCACACGTACACAACCACACTGGGCCCCAATTACTATTGTTTGTACCCCTAAAAGGCTAGATGAGGAGTAGGGGGAGTATGGAACAGGCATCACCCTCAAACCTTCAGAAGTATGAGATGAACCCCAACAACTTGGAAAGGTGGATCTCTCTCACACGTACCAACACAGACTATCCCCCAATTTAACTGATCCCCAAAGGTTTTTGATTAAATAGCGGAATAGAAAATATGATCCAAAAAAAGTGTATGTATATCACACGTACACAACCACACTAGGCCCCAATTACTATTGTTTGTACCCCTAAAAGGCTAGATGAGGAGTAGGGGGGGTATGGAACAGGCAGCACCCTCAAACCTTCAGAAGTATGAGATGAACCCCAACAACTTGGAAAGGTGGATCTCTCTCACACGTACCAACACAGACTATCCCCCAATTTAACTGATCCCCAAAGGTTTTTGATTAAATAGCGGAATAGAAAATATGATCCAAAAAAAGTGTATGTATATCACACGTACACAACCACACTGGGCCCCAATTACTATTGTTTGTACCCCTAAAAGGCTAGATGAGGAGTAGGGGGAGTATGGAACAGGCAGCACCCTCAAACCTTCAGAAGTATGAGATGAACCCCAACAACTTGGAAAGGTGGATCTCTCTCACACGTACCAACACAGACTATCCCCCAATTTAACTGATCCCCAAAGGTTTTTGATTAAATAGCGGAATAGAAAATATGATCCAAAAAAAGTGTATGTATATCACACGTACACAACCACACTAGGCCCCAATTACTATTGTTTGTACCCCTAAAAGGCTAGGAGTAGGGGGAGTATGGAACAGGCAGCACCCTCAAACCTTCAGAAGTATGAGATGAACCCCAACAACTTGGAAAGGTGGATCTCTCTCACACGTACCAACACAGACTATCCCCCAATTTAACTGATCCCCAAAGGTTTTTGATTAAATAGCGGAATAGAAAATATGATCCAAAAAAAGTGTATGTATATCACACGTACACAACCACACTAGGCCCCAATTACTATTGTTTGTACCCCTAAAAGGCTAGATGAGGAGTAGGGGGGTATGGAACAGGCAGCACCCTCAAATCTTCAGAAGTATGAGATGAACCCCAAAAACTTGGAAAGGTGGATCTCTCTCACACGTACCAACACAGACTATCCCCCAATTTAACTGATCCCCAAAGGTTTTTGATTAAATAGCGGAATAGAAAATATGATCCAAAAAAAGTGTATGTATATCACACGTACACAACCACACTAGGCCCCAATTACTATTGTTTGTACCCCTAAAAGGCTAGATGAGGAGTAGGGGGGGTATGGAACAGGCAGCACCCTCAAACCTTCAGAAGTATGAGATGAACCCCAACAACTTGGAAAGGTGGATCTCTCTCACACGTACCAACACAGACTATCCCCCAATTTAACTGATCCCCAAAGGTTTTTGATTAAATAGCGGAATAGAAAATATGATCCAAAAAAAGTGTATGTATATCACACGTACACAACCACACTGGGCCCCAATTACTATTGTTTGTACCCCTAAAAGGCTAGATGAGGAGTAGGGGGAGTATGGAACAGGCAGCACCCTCAAACCTTCAGAAGTATGAGATGAACCCCAACAACTTGGAAAGGTGGATCTCTCTCACACGTACCAACACAGACTATCCCCCAATTTAACTGATCCCCAAAGGTTTTTGATTAAATAGCGGAATAGAAAATA
Organism: Pelophylax lessonae; assembly: GCF_965119305.1. NCBI lineage: Eukaryota > Metazoa > Chordata > Amphibia > Anura > Ranidae > Pelophylax > Pelophylax lessonae. Next base: position 253,871,116 of record NC_138770.1, on the reverse strand, counting down.
TGATCCAAAAAAAGTGTATGTATATCACACGTACACAACCACACTAGGCCCCAATTACTATTGTTTGTACCCCTAAAAGGCTAGGAGTAGGGGGAGTATGGAACAGGCAGCACCCTCAAACCTTCAGAAGTATGAGATGAACCCCAACAACTTGGAAAGGTGGATCTCTCTCACATGTACCAACACAGACTATCCCCCAATTTAACTGATCCCCAAAGGTTTTTGATTAAATAGCGGAATAGAAAATATGATCCAAAAAAAGTGTATGTATATCACACGTACACAACCACACTAGGCCCCAATTACTATTGTTTGTACCCCTAAAAGGCTAGATGAGGAGTAGGGGGGGTATGGAACAGGCAGCACCCTCAAATCTTCAGAAGTATGAGATGAACCCCAAAAACTTGGAAAGGTGGATCTCTCTCACACGTACCAACACAGACTATCCCCCAATTTAACTGATCCCCAAAGGTTTTTGATTAAATAGCGGAATAGAAAATATGATCCAAAAAAAGTGTATGTATATCACACGTACACAACCACACTAGGCCCCAATTACTATTGTTTGTACCCCTAAAAGGCTAGATGAGGAGTAGGGGGGGTATGGAACAGGCAGCACCCTCAAACCTTCAGAAGTATGAGATGAACCCCAACAACTTGGAAAGGTGGATCTCTCTCACACGTACCAACACAGACTATCCCCCAATTTAACTGATCCCCAAAGGTTTTTGATTAAATAGCGGAATAGAAAATATGATCCAAAAAAAGTGTATGTATATCACACGTACACAACCACACTAGGCCCCAATTACTATTGTTTGTACCCCTAAAAGGCTAGATGAGGAGTAGGGGGGGTATGGAACAGGCAGCACCCTCAAACCTTCAGAAGTATGAGATGAACCCCAACAACTTGGAAAGGTGGATCTCTCTCACACGTACCAACACAGACTATCCCCCAATTTAACTGATCCCCAAAGGTTTTTGATTAAATAGCGGAATAGAAAATATGATCCAAAAAAAGTGTATGTATATCACACGTACACAACCACACTAGGCCCCAATTACTATTGTTTGTACCCCTAAAAGGCTAGATGAGGAGTAGGGGGGGTATGGAACAGGCAGCACCCTCAAACCTTCAGAAGTATGAGATGAACCCCAACAACTTGGAAAGGTGGATCTCTCTCACACGTACCAACACAGACTATCCCCCAATTTAACTGATCCCCAAAGGTTTTTGATTAAATAGCGGAATAGAAAATATGATCCAAAAAAAGTGTATGTATATCACACGTACACAACCACACTAGGCCCCAATTACTATTGTTTGTACCCCTAAAAGGCTAGATGAGGAGTAGGGGGGGGTATGGAACAGGCAGCACCCTCAAACCTTCAGAAGTATGAGATGAACCCCAACAACTTGGAAAGGTGGATCTCTCTCACACGTACCAACACAGACTATCCCCCAATTTAACTGATCCCCAAAGGTTTTTGATTAAATAGCGGAATAGAAAATATGATCCAAAAAAAGTGTATGTATATCACACGTACACAACCACACTAGGCCCCAATTACTATTGTTTGTACCCCTAAAAGGCTAGGAGTAGGGGGAGTATGGAACAGGCAGCACCCTCAAACCTTCAGAAGTATGAGATGAACCCCAACAACTTGGAAAGGTGGATCTCTCTCACACGTACCAACACAGACTATCCCCCAATTTAACTGATCCCCAAAGGTTTTTGATTAAATAGCGGAATAGAAAATATGATCCAAAAAAAGTGTATGTATATCACACGTACACAACCACACTAGGCCCCAATTACTATTGTTTGTACCCCTAAAAGGCTAGATGAGGAGTAGGGGGAGTATGGAACAGGCAGCACCCTCAAATCTTCAGAAGTATGAGATTGTGTTCACTGTACCCCACAAAGATTGAGTTCACTGCACCCCACAATGATTGTGTTCACTGCACCCCACAAAGATTGTGTTCACTGCACCTCACAAAGATTGTGTTCACTGTACCCCCCAAAGATTGTGTTCACTGCACCCCACAAAGATTCTGTTCACTGTACCCCACAAAGATTGTGTTCACTGCACCCTAAAAGGATGTTGTTCACTGCACCCCACAAAGATTGTGTTCACTGCACCCTAAAAGGATGTTGTTCACTGCACCCCAAAAAGATTGTGTTCACTGTACCCCCCCAAAGATTGTGTTCACTGCACCCCACAAAGATTGTGTTCACTGCACCCCAAAAAGATTGTGTTCACTGTACCCCCCAAAGATTGTGTTCACTGCACCCCAAAAAGATTGTGTTCACTGTACCCCCCAAAGATTGTGTTCACTGCACCCCACAAAGATTCTGTTCACTGTACCCCACAAAGATTGTGTTCACTGCACCCCAAAAAGATTGTGTTCACTGTACCCCCCCAAAGATTGTGTTCACTGCACCCCACAAAGATTCTGTTCACTGCACCCCACAAAGGATTTTGTTCACTGCACCCCAAAAAGATTGTGTTCACTGCACCCCAAAAAGGATTTTGATCACTGCACCCCAAAAAGAATGTTGTTCACTGCACCCCAAAAATGATTTTGTTCACTCCACCCCAAAAAGATTGTGTTCACTGCACCCCACAAAGATTGTGTTCACTGCACCCCAAAAAGATTGTGTTCACTGTACCCCCCAAAGATTGTGTTCACTGCACCCCACAAAGATTCTGTTCACTGTACCCCACAAAGATTGTGTTCACTGCACCCCAAAAAGATTGTGTTCACTGCACCCCAAAAAGGATGTTGTTCACTGCACCCCAAAAAGGATGTTGTTCACTCCACCCCAAAAAGATTGTGTTCACTGCACCCCACAAAGATTGTGTTCACTGCACCCCAAAAAGATTGTGTTCACTGCACCCCAAAAATGATTTTGTTCACTGCACCCCAAAAAGGATTTTGTTCACTGCACCCCAAAAAGGATGTTGTTCACTCCACCCCAAAAAGATTGTGTTCACTGCACCCCAAAAAGATTGTGTTCACTGCACCCCACAAAGGATTTTGTTCACTGCACCCCAAAAAGATTGTGTTCACTGCACCCCAAAAAGGATGTTGTTCACTGCACCCCAAAAAGGATTTTGTTCACTGCACCCCAAAAAGATTGTGTTCACTGCACCCCACAAAGGATTTTGTTCACTGCACCCCACAAAGATTGTGTTCACTGCACACCAAAAAGGATTGTGTTCACTGCACCCCAAAAAGATTTTGTTCAATGCACCCCAAAAAGATTGTGTTCACTGCAGCCCAAAAAGATTGTGTTCACTGCAGCCCAAAAAGATTGTGTTCACTGCAGCCCAAAAAGATTGTGTTCACTGCAGCTCACACACAGAAAAATGGATGTGGATCACTGACACCTGCCTATCTCCAATCCCACACCACACAGCAATATCGATTGTAGTTTGTAGAACACAGTTTCCCTAAAATTCAGCAGACTCTGTCCCTAACAGCATTGAGAAGAGATCGTAGATCAGGATTGAGTGCAGATTCACCCCACCCCCCACACAGCAATATCGATTGTAGTTTGTAGAAGACACTGACCCTATAATTCAGCAGACTCTATCCCTAAAATGCCTACAACTCGCCCTGCCTAAACACTCCGACCTGTCCCTCAATTCTATCCGGACACAAATGTTTTTTTCCTGCCTATCTTTCCCTAATCAGCAGCCAGCACATTGATGTGTGCTCTGTCCCTTAGCTAAGCAGCAGAATGACGCTGCTGCGGCGGCTGCCTCGAACTTATAAAGACTTGGTCACATGCTTCAGACGGCCAATCACAGCTACTAAGACATTTGCAGGCATGGCTGGGATGGCTTAAGGCACACCAGTTAAACGATTGTTGATTGGCTGTTGAAAGCCCGCCATGAAAAGAGCGCCAAAGCATGCAAAACCCGGAAATAAAACGACCGAACACGGATTTTTACCCGAACATACAGTAAAGTGTCCGTGTCCGTGTTCGGGTAAAAAAAATCCAATTATTCGGTACGAACACGAATAATACAGTCCGTGTTCGCTCAACACTAGTTGTGAGTTTTGACCCAATTTTGTCTTTCTGAATGTGATAGCGGGCTTCCTGCCACCTCCAGCTTTTTTCTGCTACAAAGGTAAGGGTCAGGTTCAAGGTCATAGTGAAGTGGGAGCAGGGTTACGTTTGTGGGCTTTGCTAAGTTATTTTAACTCCTTTTCAAGCTTAACTAAGTCAACCTGAGACTCACCTTTTCAATTGGGAAGCTAACTGAATGAGTTTCCCGTGGATTACCGCTTTGTGTGCCCCCTATAGAGAGCCCTTGAGATATGTCTTCCACATCATTCAGAAGGAAGAACTCCTTCTCTAGCATAGTACATCTAACTGGATCGCCTAGATGGGATTAATTAAGTTACCAGGGGTGGGGGCCCGAATAGGAAGGGGCCTTAATGAGTTTTAATAGGATCAGAGAGGGATCAGACCAGGCGATGTCCCGGATGGATGCCTGAGATGCGATACGCATGTCTATGATAGGGAGAAAAATATGATCATTCCTAACGTATGTTTTGTGAGGTGCCGACTAGTGTGTGAAGTCCAGAGAACAGGGGTTCAGCTCCCTCCAAATGTCTACCAATCCCAGAGAATGGAGAAGCCGGGCTATGCAAAGGCTTTGTTTAGGGGGGTCTTTTAAACTGGGATGCCCCTGATTTTTCTAAAAGAGCTGGTCGAATGCAATATTAGAGTCCCCACCCTCTACGATTCGACCCTCAAAATGAGGAGAAAAGGAGTGTAGCCTTCAGACAGCCATCAATATGTCCCTTGACCAGGATGTATCTACCTTCTCAGTCCTTAATTGTCTGAGAGTGTGGAAAAAAGACAGCTAATCCCTATTTTTTTGGCCTCTGCATTATGTATAATGTGGGAAATTTATGATGAAGGAATACATCAAAACCCTGGGAATGGTAATGCTGAAATGTCTTGCCTCTCTTTATCTGAGAGTTAAGATGTGTATTGTGAGGTGCCACTCTAAGAGTCCCACCCTGCTGATCAGGATTAGTCATGAAAAGGAGAGGAGTTAAACGCCATCAGTTGATGGACACACACCCAGGAAGTCTGCCGAGGGTCCACAGAGAAACTGAGCCGCAGAAATTGAAGTCCCAAACTGTTCAAGAATCGCTGAGGCCACTGTTCAAGGTATCTGAAAGAGGAGAAAGAGCATGAAAAAACATAAAAGAAAACAGCAGAAGGGGAGGAGAAGAGAACCCAGAACTGGGATTGTTCTCTGGACACAGTACCGGACATGCCTAGTCCTGCAAAATGAGAAAAATACCAGTGCATCCTGAAACAAACAGGGCGCTAACCTGTTGTCACCAAAGACATCTATAACCTCTGTGTTCCTACAGGGGGAGGAGCACTAAAACCACTCCAGCCTTAAATCCTCAGTTTTAAAAAAATATAGAATAATACCAAAATATGAATAAAGCTCAAAATAAATCTTATGGCCCAAGGCCATCCCTCACAAAGTAAAAACAAACTAAAACGTAGCCAGGAAAAATAACTATCAAGATGTAAGGTATGGGTTCAGAAAGCATTTAAAGCGGAGAGATCTTAAACCGACATGAATGTCATGAACCAAAGAGAGATGTCTCCTCGAAAATGCTTTAACAAGACAAGGCATGGTACCCTTAAGAGGCGCACTCAAAAGAGCACAACATCTGGAAAGGGAGCATGATAAGAGGTGTACCCTATTAATTGTAAATCCAATTAAACTTAAGTTCAAACAGATGTTGGTGGAAGATCATTTGAGATGAGGATACCCCCAAGACATGAAAATATAGAAGGGCTCAGTTAGAATCTCAAAACCAGGGAAGTTTTTCTTCCAATTAAGAGGGGACTGTAGTAGGTGAGATGAAAAACTTGAATGTGGATGGCACCCTCAGGGGGGTTTGGAGTTCTGATGTCTTATTTGTTTCTGCTTATGCCAGAATGGGGTCAGGGGGCTATTTTGGGGGGGGGGGGTCGCTTGAAAAAGCTTAGGCGATTAGCAGACGATGAAGAGGATGAAGCTTGGGAGATTAAGCCAAATTGTAGCAGCAGGTGTTTACCGTCTTGGAGACATGCAAAACTGTATGATTTATTTCGATATTGGAACTGTAGTCGGAAGGTGAAGAATCACCAGTATTTCATGGATTTGTGGGATAAAGCCTCCAGAAGGGGTTTCAGGGACCTCCGACGTTGGATAGTTGTGGGAGACAGGCCCGCAAATACTTGCACTGGGTATCCGGGTGTCCTTGAATGGAGAGAATTTCAGAAACATGGATCTTCCTCATGACCTCCTCTTTTACAGTGTAAAAATATGGTTTAATCACAACGTTCCTGGGAAGACCATCTTGGCAAGGGGGTTGAAGGGCTCTATGAGCTCTATCAAATTCTAACCTGTGGTCAGGGATATCCGGGAAGGGAACCCTAATGAAAGTCTTAACCGACCTTTGGACATCAAGAATCGATTCAGGAAACCCCCTAATACAAAAATTGGAACATCTGCTCCTATTCTCAAGATCATCAATTTTAGACAGGGCTGCTTCCAGCTGTTTCTGTAAAGTTTGAATACATGCAGTATTTTGGTTTTCCCTCACGACCATTTGGTCTATAGATGATCTATTGATCCATTTTAATTGTATTTGTTATTTTGGCTGCAGTTTGGGCTAATTAGCCAACATTGCAGAAACTTTTGCAAGGATATGAGTGTTGTCCGGTGGATAACCCTGTGGGAGAGGAGAGGCCTGTTGCAGCTCAGTGAGACCTAAAGGGCTGTTTATCATCAGTGTGCCCAGCAGTTCATCAAAGGTTCTGTCTATAGGCAATTCAGTAGATGCAGGGGAGACTGCAGGGGGATAACGTTACTTACTGGTGTAGATGGAAGACCAAAAGTGTCTTGGGGTGCAGGGAGAGGATCTGCTATGGAATCAGTGTTCTCTGTGTCTCCACGTGGAGGGGTTTCGGCCACCATCTTGGATTTTCCCAGGGCCTGCTCTCCAAAGCTTAGCTGGCAGGACACCTCTTTCCTATACTGCTCACCCAACATGCAGGAGGGGTCACTGATGGGTCCAAAGTGTAGGCGGAAAAAGAGGGATGAAGACCGCTATCGGTAGCTAGCGTAGAGGCTGTCTCTCGGCTGGAGCGGGACGGAGCTCCCAAATCAAGCTGCCATCTCGGAAGCTGCCGCGCATGCCTGACAAAATATACTTTATTGACTGTACAACAAGCAATGTGTAATACACAGGACATCCTAAAGAGAACAAACAAAATTACCCCCCTTTCTCAGCACAACCCCCCTTAAGCCCATATCTTCCACAGGATACAGGATACCCAATCAACTTTCCAAACCCTCCAGTCTTCCCCCTCAGTACAGATACACCCCGGTACAAACCCTAAGTACAGACTCAACATCCAATACATACCAACCCCCTCAACCCCCTCAACCCAAACTCCTAAGTACAGATGGACCCCCTTAGCACAGACCCCTCAGCACAGACTGACACCCCCAGTACAGACCCCTCAGCCCAGACTGATTCCCCTACACAGAATGATACCCCAAATACAAACCCCAGTCAGCACAGACCAACCCCTTACCCAACACAAATCCACTCCTCCAGTACAAATACACCCCCACAGCCCAGACCCCTCAATACAGGCTGATCTCCTAACATTCCTAAATGTCCCCTCCTAACATTCCTAACAGACTCCCTCCTCATGACCAGACCCCTCAGTACAGACATCGCTATGCTCTCTAGTACACAGTCATCTGTGCAGAAATGCCCACCCCCCCGGTTCAGAACCCTAAGAACACTTGTGATTGATGACCCCCAAACTGACCTCATTACCCTTTCCCTATATCCATAAGTAAAGAATACTCTTCACAATTATTACCAGCTTCCACGCCATTAGACCCCCATGTACTTCCCCAATTATATTCCCTCCCCTGGTTATAGACCCCATCAGTATATTCCATGATACTGAATATTGTCCCCAATTATTAACCTCTCTCTCCACCAGGTATAGAATACTGAACTCCCATTATTAGCTTCCTTGGTGCTGAACACTGCCCCTCTGGGTATAGAACTTGTCCCCATACCCCCATTATTACTCCACACTTCAAGCAGAGAATACTACCTTCTCCCTGATTGCCCCCCCCCCCAACTCCAATACAGAATTCTGTACACTTACTCACAGAAGGATATATAGGTGAGGAGAGTGATGGGTGGAGCAGAGGCAGACTGAAGAGACTTCCTCTCTTTATTATCTCCCAGTCTCAGCAAGGTATAGTTTCAGACTCACTGGGGGTGTGGCTGTGCAAGGCAGTGCTATGCAACACAAAAAAATAAGTGTCAGGTGCCTATGGCACCCCCAGCTAGAACCCCATCCCCCCCCCCCCTAGTAAGCCACTGTAGCCACTAAAGCCTGCTCACACCTTTAATAAAGAGTCCCCCAGTGAATTTGTAACAGATCTTTTGGGACCCCTTCACTAAACAGCCGGCAAAATAAAAAAATATTAGTTTAAATTTAAAGTAATAAATGTACATTTTTAATTTCATAAGGGCATATACTGTAAAAAAAGAAAAGTGATGGCAGAAAAATGGTATACTGAGTTCACCCCTTTATTATTATTATTATTTCTTTGTTTTTACACAATTCTATTTCATAATCTACTCTTTCATAAAAAAAAAAAACATTTTAAGATTCATTTCAAACTTTCGTTCTACTAGTTTGAAGTTATGTCCCTCATATTCTTGATCATAACTTCATATTGAAAATACTTAATGTGTTTTAAGGTTTCAGTAGGCTTGCCCTAATACCGATACAGGTATCATTATCAATTCTAAGCATTTCCATGAGTACTCGTGTTCATGCAAATTCTCTTATACCAATACCTTTGTGGTACAATTTTTGCCCATACAAAAAGAATGGGCTCAAAAAGCAATGCAAAGAATCGCATATCATTTGAACAGGAATGCGATATATTTTCTGTCCAAATTACATGCAGTTTCCCCCACTGCTCCTATGTGAACCCAATCTTGTCATTGTGACTTCAGACTGGGTTCACTCAGGAGCGGTGTGAGAAACCGCATGACATTCAGACAGGAATCACACCTCATTCCTGTTTAAATTACATGCGATTATTTGCAGTGCAATTTGAGCCCATGCATTTTGTATGGGCTCAATTTGCACTGCAAAGGTATTGGTAATTGATATTGGCGAGTACTTGAGCACAAGTATTTTTACTAGTGTTGAGCGAACACGGACTGTATTATTCGGGTCTGTACCGGATAAATGGATTTTCGCTACCCGGACACGGACCCGAAAACTTTACTGTATGTTCAGGTTTAAAATCCGTGTTCGGTAATTTTATTTCCTGTTTTGTATGTTATGGCGTGCTTTTAATGGCGGGCTTTCAACAGCCAATTAACAAGCGTTTAACTGGTGTGCCAAAGAAGCCATCACAGCCATGCCTACTAATGGCATGGCTGTGATTGGCCAGCTGAAGCATGTGACCCAGGTCTTTATAAGCTCGAGACAAAGTGCGCAGTGCGTCAGTCTGCTGTAGTGTAGGGAGAGAGCAAACATAACGGTGCTGGCTACTGCTGATTAGGGACAGACAGGGTAAAACAACATTGTGCCAGAAAAGAATGCAGGGACAGGTCGGAGTGTAGGCAGGGAAAGATATTTGAGCATTTTAGGGACAAGCCGGAGTGATTAGGCAGGGAGAGATTAGGAGACACAGGACAGAACAATCGTCCGTTAGCGATCTACATCGATTTTGCTGTGTGGGGGTGGTGCAGTGAACAATCTTTTTGCCCTCACTTGAGCCCACTGAGGAGGAGGGAGAAAAAATTTATTTTTATCAGTCTGTTGTGTGCAGTGTTCAGCTATATTTTACTACAGAGTGCTGTTCTAATCTGCTATTTAAAAATTACAACGTTAAAGGGGAATTTTTTTTTTCCCTTCATAGCCTGCTGCTGACCGTGACATAAAACATAAGACACTGCTGTGTTCACATGTGCTATTGAAAAATCACCAATTTTATATACTTTTTTCTATTCCACTACTCAATATACACCCTTTTGGGGTAAAAATAATTAAATTGCGGCATAGTCTGTATCGGTACGTGTGAGATACACTTTTCAAATTTTTTGGGCGCATCTTCCACCGCAGAGGATTGCAGGGCGCTTCAGTTTGCCTCCTGTTCCGAACTCCTCCTACTCCTCATCCTGACTTTAGGGTACAAAAAATTGTAAAAGGGGGCTAGTCTGTGTTTGTACGTGTGAGATGCACCGTTTTATAAAATGTTTTCTATTCCGCTATTCAATATACACCCTTTTGGGGTAAAAAAAATTAAATTGCGGCATAGTCTGTATCGGTACGTGTGAGATACACCTTTCAAATTTTTTGGGCGCATCTTCCACCGCCGAGGATTGCAGGGTGCTTCACTTTGCCTCCTGTTCCGAACTCCTCCTACTCCTCATCCTCATCCTGCCTTTAGGGTACAAAAAATTGTAATCGGGGGCTAGTCTGTGTTTGTACGTGTGAGATACACCGTTTTATAAAAAAAATTATATTCCGCTATTCAATATACACCCTTTTGGGGTAAAAAAAAATTAAATTGCGGCATAGTCTGTATCGGTACGTGTGAGATACACCTTTCAAATTTTTTGGGCGCATCTTCCACCGCCGAGGATTGCAGGGCGCTTCAGTTTGCCTCCTGTTCCGAACTCCTCCTACTCCTCTTCCTCATCCTACCTTTAGGGTACAAAAAATTGTAATCGGGGCCTAGTCTGTGCTTGTACGTGTGAGATACACCGTTTTATAAATTTTTTTCTATTCCGCTATTCAATATACACCCTTTTGGGTTAAAAAAAATTAAATTGCGGAATAGTCTGTATCGGTACGTGTGAGATACACCTTAAAAATTTTTTGGGCGCATCTTCCACCGCTGAGGATTGCAGGGCGCTTTAGTTTGCCTCCTGTTCCGAACTCCTCCTACTCCTCTTCCTCATCCTCATCCTGCCTTTAGGGTACAAAAAATTGTAATCAGGGCCTAGTCTGTGTTTGTACCTGTGAGATACACTGTTTTATAAAAATTTTTCTATTACGCTATACAATATTCACCCTTTTGGGGTAAAAAAAATTAAATTGCGGCATAGTCTGTATCGGTACGTGTGAGATACACCTTTCAAATTTGTTTGGCGCATCTCCTTCCACCGCCGAGGATTGCAGGGCGCTTCAGTTTGCCTCCTGTTCCGAACTCTTCCTACGCCTCTTCCTCATCCTGCCTTTAGGGTAAAAAAAATTGTAATCGGGGCCTAGTCTGTGTTTGTACGTGTGAGATACACCGTTTTATAAATTTTTTTCTATTCCGCTATTCAATATACACCCTTTTGGGGTAAAAAAAATTAAATTGCGGCATAGTCTGTATCGGTACGTGTGAGATACACCTTTCAAATTTGTTTGGCGCATCTCCTTCCACCGCCGAGGATTGCAGGGCGCTTCAGTTTGCCTCCTGTTCCGAACTCCTCTTACTCCTCTTCCTCATCCTGCCTTTAGGGTACAAAAAATTGTAATCGGGGCCTAGTCTGTTTTTGTACGTGTGAGATACACCGTTTTATAAATTTTTTTCTATTCCGCTATTCAATATACACCCTTTTGGGGTGAAAAAAATTAAATTGCTGCATACTTTGCATATTTGACTGTGAGATACACCAGTTGTATTTGTATACTGTTTTTCTATACCGCTATTTAATAAACACCCTTTTGGGGTAAAAAAAATTAAATTGCGGCATAGTTTGCATATTTGACTGTGAGATACACCCGTGCGGTACTGTTTTTGTTTTGTTCCGCTATTCAATAAACACCTTTCTAGGGCAAGATCATAAATTACAGAAATATGAGGATAAACGTCAAATAGGGGCCGTGGCCTGGGTCGTGGTGCTGCTGGTAGAGCTACTGTTGCAAGGAGAGGACATGGTCAATCTGTGCCAGCTACACGCACAAGTGAAACACCTTCCTCAAGTGTGAGTAGGCGACAGACCCTGCAGCAGTATTTGGTAGGGCATCATGCGCCTCTACAAGTGTTGAAGCAAGAACAAGTACAGGCAAACATAGATTGGGTTGCTGACAGTGCCTCCAGTTCCTTCACCTTGTCTCCCACCCAGTCTACTGCAGAAAGGTCAGAGTTGGCACCTGCAGCCGATGTCCAACCGTCTTTCACCTCACCCCCTTGCAAATCAGGCAAGCAGTCTGAGCCCCAAGTCATGCAGCAGTCTCTTCTTCTTTTTGATGACTCTGTTAGCAGGGTTTCCCAGGGCCATCCACCTAGCCCTGCCCCAGAATTGGAAGAGATTGAGTGCAGCGATGCCCAACCACTTATTTCTCAAGATGAGTACATGGAAGGACCATCGCAGCACGTCTCCGATGATGACAAAACGCAGGTGCCAACTGCTGCGGCACACAGAATTGCGGAGACCGACAAGGAGGGCAGGGGTGAAGACTGGGTGGAAGATGATGTGGAGGACGATGAGGTCCTCGACCCCACATGGAATGAAGGTCATGCAGGTGACCTGAGTAGTCCAAAAAAGAAAAGAGTGATGCTAAGCACCCTGCTCCTGCGCTCAAAATCAGGTCCTCAGGCTGTTTCAATTTAGGAACCCACACTTGGCATCCCGTATGGCTAGGCCTTGCTGCCCTCTACAACCGGGGTGGTCAAAGACACTGTAAAACAAACACAAAGAAAGGGCACACCAGCCTAGCGCATTATCCTCAGCAAGCTTTTTAATAAAATAGTTTAAAATCAGCTACTCACAAACATGCATGATAGGTCAGCATATAGATTCCAACAAACAGCATCAAAATAGAAAAGTCCGAATGTCACATGTAAACGGAAGACTGACGCGTTTCGAGGCCTTTCCTCTTCCTCAATCTATGTGCTGACCTATCATGCATGTTTGTGAGTAGCTGATTTTAAACTATTTTATTAAAAAGCTTGCTGAGAATAATGCGCTAGGCTGGTGCGCCCTTTCTTTGTGTTTGTTTTAAGGTGACCTGAGTAGTTTGGAGGAAGAGGCGGTGGTCGCACAGAGCCACCAGCACAGCAGAAGAGGAAGCAGGGTGCAGAAGCGGAGCGGCCATGCCCTAGACACTACGCCTGCTACTGCCCAACGCAGCAAGGGACCGAGCGCACCAAAGCCAGCTCAAAGGAGTTCTCTAGCGTGGAAGTTCTTCAGAAAATGTGCTGATGACAGGACACGAGTGGTTTGCACCCTGTGCAATCAGAGCCTGAAGCGAGGCATAAACCTTCTCAACCTGAGCACAACCTGCATGATCAGGCATCTAAGTGTAAAGCACGAGCTGCAGTGGAGTAGACACCTTCAAAACCAAGAAAGGTCTCTGGCTCCTCCTGCTTCCTCTTCTGCTGCAGTCTCGGCCTCTTCATCCACCTCTGTAGTGATACCGGCACCTGCCACCCCGCAAACAGAGGATCTGTCAGCAACACCACCACCTGGGTCACCAACCATCTCCACAATGTCCCGTGGAAGCGTTCAGCTTTCCATCTCCCAAACACTTCAGAGGAAGAGGAAGTGCCCCCCTACCCACCCGCGATCCCTGGCCCTGAATGCCAGCATTTCAAAATTCTTGGCCTTTGAAATGCTGTCATTCCGTCTGGTGGAGACGCACAGTTTTAAAAGCCTTATGTCGGTGGCTGTCCCACAGTACGTCGTGCCCAGCCACCACTACTTCACCAGGCAAGCCATCCCTTCCCTGCACAACCAAGTGGGGGGAAAAATCAGGTGTGCACTGCACAACGCCATCTGTGGCAAGGTCCACCTAACTACTGATATGTAGACCAGTAAGCACTGTCAGGGGCGTTATATCTCCCTAAAGGCACACTGGGTAAATGCAGTGGCGGCTGGGCCTGAGGCGGATAGCAATTTGGCGCATGCCCTTCCACCACCGAGGATTGCAGGGCGCTTCAGTTTGCCTCCTGTTCCTAACTCCTCCTACTCCGCTTCCTCATCCTCTACCGCCTCCTCATACGGTCAGCGTAACACCTTCACCACCAACTTCAGCACATCCAGGGGTAAACGACAGCGAGGAGTTTTAAAACTTGCCTGTTTGGGGGGAAACCACACACCGTGCAGGAGTTGTGGAGGAGCATGGAACAGCAGACAAATGAGTGGTTGCTGCCAGCGAGCCTCAAGCCCGGCCTGGTGGTGTGCGATAACGGGCGAAATCTCATAGCAGCTCTGGGCCTAGCCGGTTTGACGCACATCCCTTGCCTGGCGCATGTGCTGAATTTGGTGGTGCACAGGTTCCTTAAAAATTACCCCGATATGTCAGAGCTGCTGCAGAAAGTGCGGGCCGTCTGTGCGCACTTTCGGCGTTCTCACCCTGCTGCTGCTCGACTGTCAGCGCTGCAGCGTAACTTCGGCCTTCCCACTCACCGTCTCATATGTGACGTGCCCACAAGGTGGAACTCCACCTTGCACATGCTGGAAAGACTGTGCGAGCAGCAGCAGGCCATAGTGGAGTTTCAGCTGCAGCACGCACGCGTGAGTCGCTCTGCAGAACAGCACCGCTTCACCACCAATAACTGGGCCTCCATGCAAGACCTGTGTGCTTTGTTGCGCTGTTTTGAGTACTCCACCAACATGTCCAGTGCCGAAGACGCCGTTGTCAGCTTAACTATCCCACTTCTATGCCTCCTTCAAAAAACGATTCAGGCGATGATGGAAGAGGATGTGGCACAGGAGGAGGAGGAGGAAGAGGGATCATTTCCAAGGCTTTCAGGGCAGTCATTCACAAGTGGCTCCGAGGGTGGGTTCCTGCACCCACAAACGCCAGGTACACAATTGTCCAGCAGGGGCACAGTTCTGGAGGATGAGGAGGATGAGGAGGAGGAGATGGAGGAGGAGATGGAACCATGTTCACAGCAGGGTGGTACCCAGGCCAGCTCATGGCCATCACTGGTGCATGGCTGGGGGGATACAGAGGACACCGATGATACACCTCCCACAGAGGACAGCCTTTCGTTGCCTCTGGGCAGCCTGGCACACATGAGCGATTACATGCTGCAGTGTCTCCACAATGACCGCCGAGTTGCCCACATTCTAACTTGTGCTGATTACTGGGTGGCCACGCTGCTGGATCCCCATTACAAGGACAACGTACCGTCCTTAAGTCACTCACTGGTGCGTGATCGCAAGATGCGCGAGTACAAGCGCACGCTGGTAGACGCGATGCTGCTGGCATTCCCACCTGACAGCGGGGCCACGGTGGAAGCACAAGGCCGAGGAGGAGGAGGAAGAGGTCGCCAACACAACCAGGGCACCGCCAGCACCTCAGAAGGCAGGGCTAGCATGGCCGAAATGTGGAAAAGCTTTGTCAGCATGCCACAGCAAACAGCAGCACCAGCAGCTCATATGGAACGTCTTAGCAGGAGGCAGCATTTCACCAACATGGTGGAGCAGTATGTGTGCACACGCCTACATGTAGTGAATGACGGGTCTGCCCCCTTCATCTTCTGGGTCTCCAAATTGGGCACATGGCCTGAGCTTGCCCTTTACGCCTTGGAGGTGCTGGCGTGCCCTGCAGCCAGTGTATTATCTGAACGTGTATTTAGCACTGCTTGGGGCGTTATCACAGACAAGCGCAGCCGCCTGTCCAGAGCCAATGTGGACAAGCTCACATTCATTAAAATGAACCATGCATGGATCCCACAGGACTTTTCCGTACCTTGTGCAGAATAGAGATGGATACCGACCTTACCCAGCCATTGTTATATTTTTGATCTTTCTCACTCTTTTGGGGTGTACCCTAATTTAAAATGACTAAAAAAAAGCAGTGTTGACTACCTTGTCCCCCTCCACCGCCACTTCCACCTACAACGCCACATCCACCGCCACCTCAACCTCCCTCCTACTCCATATGGGCCTCGTCTTTCACAGATGAAGAAAATTGTTTTATTTTTCTGTTTTTTTTTGTTGTTTTAACTTATTTCCCTATCCACATTTGTTTGCAGAGCACTTGCCATGCTCTTAACTACATTTTGTTGCCATTTGCAGCACTCTAGCCCTTTCCATTGGTTTTTAAGAGCCATTTTAGTGCCTGAAAGTTCGGGTCCCCATTGACTTCAATGGGGTTCGGTGTCAAGGTAAAACCCTCTGAACACGGACATCCAGGTGTCCGCTCAACTCTAATTGGTACTCATACTCGCCAATTAAAAAAGCAGTATCGGCGCAACCCTAGTTTTAGTCATGTCTTTCCTTTCCCTTCCTTCAGATTACATGTATTAAGTTCTTATAGTCTCTGCTGACGGGACACACTATTTGCTCATTCACCTGAATGAGTCTCCCCTAAATATGTTTTATCATTTTGTTGAAAAAATTGGTGCGCTAAACATAAATTCCTGTATTATGAGCCAAAGCAAATAAATAAGGTGTTATATATGGTCACAAATAAATGTGATATAAATGGTGCAAACAAAAAATCCACAGTGTTCCAAATGTATAAAACAGTTTGAACAGCATTTGATTTCCAGCACTTTTTTTTTTTTCCAATCATTTTTTTTGAAGTCGCACGGTGGAGAAAATTGATTTTGATTGGACTAATATGGACATTCACTTGTCACTGGACTTTTCACATATCAATTAACATATGTTTTATACATTTGGAACACTGTGGATTTTTTGTTTGCACCATTTATATCACATTCATTTGTGACCATATATAACACCTTATTTATTTGCTTTGGCTCATAATATAGGAATGTATGTTTAGCACACCAATTTTTTCAACATTTACACACTATTAGGTTTAGTTTCTTGGTAGCAGCTTCACCTATATCAGCGCACCCTTTATTTTCGCATGTTTCATCATTTACTCATTCTGGCCAAAGCTGTGCCCCTAATAATATATTTAATCAGAATATACCTTTTCTCTAAGTGCGTTATACTGCATGTAGAAAAAATGAACTGCAGTTACCATTGCTTTGACCATTCTTCTAGCAATGCCAAATCATGTTCCATGTTTCAAGCACCTACTAGAATATAAGCCCTATTGCACAAAACAATATATCTTACCCACCAAACCTGTGGTTATATCAATTACAACACAGATTAACTAGAACAGGTCCTAGTACAGAGCCATGTGGTACACGACTAGAGACTGGTCTCTGTTCTAAATTACCTTCATTTCTAAACGCACTGTCCTAGCTTGTACAACTTTTTTTAAGTGATTATATAGAACTCCGTGAAATACTTTGCTGATATTTATAAAGGGTATGTCCTCAGCACCACTCTGGTCTAAAACATTTGTGATATAGTCGAAAACCTTGTATGATTAGTCAGACATGATCTCAGTAAAGCCATGCCAAAATTGTAATTTCAGATCAGAACTTTGTTTAATAGGGTAAAGAGAAGGTGACTACTATTTTTATTATTTAAGTCCAGATGTTCTAATTTTTTCTCCAGTTTAGCTAGCTTGTAATTTCTTGCTTTTTGTGTTTAGATGCTTGTTAAATAATAATACCTCTTAGATATGCTTTGACGAAAGCCTTACCCAGCAGGGATTATAAGATGCTACTTCCTTCTTATCAGAAAAGATTTTCAGGTGATCTGAAATGACTTATCTAATGCTGAGATGGGATATTACGGATTTGTTCACTCTCCATCTGTATATATCATTGAATGCAACTTGAAAAAAAAAAAATGATGTTTCTATGATGTCCTGATTTGACCACAGATCTTGGATGTGTCTGGCATATAGAGAGCATGGACTGGTATTTGAAAATAAAAATGTGTAAAACTGCCAACACTTAAGTTCTAAATAGCTACAATCCCATTATTAATACATTGTTCAACTCACTATAAATAATCCAGTGTCACTGTAAACTGATAATATTTTTGGCCTTGCAGCTCTCTTCAGATTGGAAAATCTTCAGCTAGCACCAAAAGAAAGCTCCCTTGCCTTGGGCAAAATCTGCAAAAAAAAAAAAAATAATAATAATAATATATATATATATATATATATATATATATATATATATATATATATATATATATATATTAGTAAATGTTTTGTATACTCAAAGGTGCATAATAGCAAAAAGTTTCAAAGATACTATCACTAATACACTGGATACAGATACACAGGTGGTTTAGACACCACCTGTAGTCAACTCAGTGAGACATGGAGCTGGTGTTTTGAGGGCAAAAATCCCTGAACTCTAAGGAAGAGGATTTATTCCCCTCATAATACATTATGTGTCATTGAGTTTGCTAAGAGGGCGATTGAATGAGCCCTACGGTTGGTTATCTGTATGCAAAGCTAAGTTAAATGACCTGATTTCACTCAACCACAAGAAAACTACATAAAGTATATATCATTACTCACTAGGCTGTAAAAGAAAATTCTCATCTTATTTTATTAATTACTTAAAAACATAAAGAAAACTGAATAACTGCAAATTGTGTAATGAATTAAAATGGTACCAAGAACCACATCATACACACCTAATAACATGCATCTACCTCTCTCACTGTAAACAATGTACTGAAAAGGCCCCTATGAGCGTATATGCATAATATTGTAAATAAGTAGTTGGGGTTAGAATTGGTGATTCAATGCATTGTTTGTAAATGGAACCGTGAAGAAAAACTCAATGCATTGTGATGCAAAAATATTTTAAACCATGACAACCATCCAATGATAATGCCCTTATGAGAAATGATGATTAGTAATTCACAGTGCCCGGTGATGAAACATGGATCTCTGGTTAACTCAAACTGAAAGAACTGCTGTATTTATAAAGGGAGGGGTGGATTAGTGTGGTCCAGAGGAGGTAAACAGTTCACCAAGTGAGCAAAGTCATTTAGTATCCTAGGCATATAGTCGCATAGTCCTTTGATTAACTTAAGATATATTTGTGAACATAACCTTCCTCGCACACCAGTAAATGTTCAGGTTAACCCTTCCATCAACCACCTTGGAAGTATGTCCTCAAAGTAATTGAAAGTGACCTGAAAGGTCAAATGATCAGTGGATGTTCCAAATTGTGCATGCATGCATGATTGTATACTTATCCATCCAGTAGTTTGTGGGAATATAACTCCATAGTTTTCATGAAGAGGAATTTCCTCCCTGGATTCAGGTTAACATGCACAGACGGATCAAAATGCCTATTTAAAACACAAAAGTGACCAGCACTATGGGGTGATTCAAATATAGGTGGGATAAAAATACAGGTGTAAGCTGCCACAAACCCAACCCTGAAAAAACAGGGATGCAATATATGGAACAAGACAGAGATGTTTGTATAGGGCGCTACCTGTTTGAGCAGTTATTTCAAAAAAGGAAGGGTACAGAACCCCACACCCAAGATATGTGTGCACAAAAAGCTCAGTGGTAAGTGAAGTGCTGAGGAAGCTCGTGAAAGGGGTGGATTGACATGCACCCCTTAAGAATAAAGTGCTCTGTGCAGGATAAATAAACGACTGCTCATATACATAAAAACATGAAATAAGAAAAGTGCACAAAAAGTGTCATAAATAATTTAATGCCTGATGGCAGTGCCAGTGAAATACAAATGATATACAAGAACAAGTGAACAATGGTGTTATTTAAAAATGTCACTGACAAGTAGATAAAAAATAAATAGATAAAACACCTTTACAAGTGGTGTGTATAACAGTGATTAGGTGAACTAAACGTGAAATGAAAATGTTTGCAAAAAAAGTGCCACCCGTAGGTAACACTCTCACCCTGTTTCCCTCTTCTGGGCCAAGTGTGCAAGAAAAGCCACAGATAGGGGGGTTTCTTTGAAGATATTTCCGGGGTTCCTTCAGGCTAGAGCGAGCCGCTATGGGAGCTGCCTCCCTCCAAAGAAGCGGATCTGTGGTGCTCAAGCAGAGAAAAGGGGACCCCGATGGCGTAGTATATAACAGTAATACTGTACAATAGCAAGCATAGGCAGACTCACATTTCGGACCGATCACTTCAGCTTCAAACAAATGGACGCCGGGACGCTTCCGCTTCCACGTTCCACGGCTCCGAACCACTAAACCAGAAGTGACGTGTGGCGTACGTAGCTCCGCCCTACGCGTTTCGTCATCAGACGTCTACTGGAGCGGCGCCACTGAAGCTGATGTGATCGGTCCGAAATGTGAGTCTGCCTATGCTTGCTATTGTATTACTGTTATATACTATGCCATCGGGTCCCCTTTTCTCTGCTTGAGCACCACAGATCCACTTCTTTGGAGGGAGGCAGCTCCCATAGCGGCTCGCTCTAGCCTGAAGGAACCCCGGAACTATCTTCAAAGAAACCCCCCTATCTGTGGCTTTTCTTGCACACTTGGCCCAGAAGAGGGAAACAGGGTGAGAGTGTTACCTACGGGTGGCACTTTTTTTGCAAACATTTTCATTTCACGTTTAGTATCACCTAATCACTGTTATACACACCACTTGTAAAGGTGTTTTATCTATTTATTTTTTATCTACTGTCAGTGACATTTTTAAATAACACCATTGTTCACTTGTTCTTGTATATCATATGCATTTCACTGGCACTGCCATCAGGCATTAAATTATTTATGACACTTTTTGTGCACTTTTCTTATTTCATGTTTTTATGTATATGAGCAGTCGTTTATTTATCCTGCACAGAGCACTTTATTCTTAAGGGGTGCATGTCAATCCACCCCTTTCACGAGCTTCCTCAGCTCTTCACTTACCACTGAGCTTTTTGTGCACACATATCTTGGGTAGGGGTTCTGTATCCTTCCTTTTTTGAAATAACTGCTCAAACAGGTAGCGCCCTATACAAACATCTCTGTCTTGTTCCATAAAATGCCTATTTGCCTCTGAAGCAGCCGGCCAGTGCCCTGCGGTGCCTAGGGTCAGCAATGCCCAGCTTGATGAAGGCTCTATATATTATCTTCCTACCCAACAGTGCCTAGTTTAGGCACTGGAGTCTCTTCTCATCTCTCAGTTAAGTAACACACCATAATCTAAGGGACCATCTTTATCTTAGTGACAACAATTCAAAGGACAGTCTTCCTTCAACTGACACAGGGTAAGGGGCAGTTCACCCCTCCATTAATGATCACCTTACATATTCCATCCTGACCACATCAGTCTGTATACCACGCTATACATTACCACCCTATACACTTTGCTATTCATTATATTCTCCTGACTACTGCACTCTTTACACTATTTTGTACATGATCACTGCATGGGCTCCATTCACAAAGCGGTATCTTACCACATCCGAGTATGTGTAAGATACTGTACAGCGTTTTTCAAAAATTTCTGTAGCATTCACAAAAAAAACACTACTAAAATACTGAATTAATTGTTTGGAGAACCTGCACATCAAAATGTAACATATTACATAGTACCCCTACTCATTCACCAAAAAGTGTGGTGTAAAAAAAAAACTCTTTATTAAAAAAACAAAAATAAGAAAATGTCCCCAGGTTTAGATCCATCATCAATCATGATGCCAGCTTCCACTGCTGACCCCAAAAAAGAAAAAAAAGGTCAGTTCCCACCAGAGGCTTCTGCTGTCTGACAGCTTTTAAATAACAAAGGGGTGGGGCCACCCGACTGACCGAGCATGCCCCTGGCCAATGATGTCACAAGGGGCGGGGCATCTAGTGATGTCACTGGGTGGCCCCACCCCTTAGTTATTTAAGAACTGTCTGATGGCGGAGCCTTCGGTGTGAACAGATCTTTTTATTTTTCGGGTTGGCGGTGGGCATTGTGATTGACTATAAATCTACATCATGAAATATTTTTTTTATTTTTGTTTTTAAAAAAAGTACTTGTCAAAAACTGCCTACTGTCTTTTTTTTTTTACACTACACCTTTTTTTGAGGGTAAAGGAGTAGGGATACTATGTACCCCATACTCATTTACAAAGGAGGGGCTGGGATCTGCAGGCCCCCTTGTTAAAGGGGGCTTCCGGATTCCAATAAGCCCCCCACCCGCAGACCCCCACAACCACCGGCCAAGGTGGTGGGAAATAGGCCCTTTTCCCCATCAACATGAGGACAACGTGTTTTGGGTGGCAGAGACCCCCTGCCCCAAAGCGCCCCCCCATTTTGAAGGCATGTGGCCTAGTATGGTTCAGGAGGGGGTATGGGATGTTTTTTTCTTTTTTTTTTTTAATTGCCGGCAATTCTTTTTTTACATTCAGCTGGTAGCGTGGAACCCTGCTGACAGCTGATGACTGATCGGTTGTTAAGGACGCAGTGACCGTCCACTCTTTAACAACCATGACATTTACTGGTTAATAAGGAAGCCGGCGGCCACCCGCTCCTTCACAACCAGCTATTGATAACCTGTGATAGGAACAACAGGTACGGCCGATGGTAAATTTCTGCAGGCCTTCACTACTAAAATACTGCATGTCTTCATAAAAAAAACTCATGTGATATTTTAGTAGCGTTTTTTTTGCAAATGCTACAAAACTTTTTGAAAAACGCTGTGCGGTATCTTACCACATACTTGGATTTCTACTTGGATGTGATAAGATACGGCTTTGCGAATGGAGCCTATGCAGTGAGCATATACAACATAGTGTAAAGAGTGCAGCGGTCAGGAGTATGTAATGAATAGCAAAGTGTATAGGGTGTAGGAATAAGGAACATGGAATGTACATGGAGTGTAATGGTCAAATGTATGTAATGTACAGTATGGTATACAGAGTAATGTGGTCAGGAATATGTAAGATGAATACAGCTGCAATGTAATGCAGCTGGATGGCATTAGACTGGTTTTGCTTGAAATTAGCCCTTTAAATGCCAAGCAATAAATTTAACAAATTCTGCAACTGTTTCTGCCAATACATTCACTCTGAACAAAAAGGCATTCAGTAGAAGTGTTTTCTGTTTCAGTAGAAATCATCTTCATGAAGATTTAATCTGGTTAAAGGTGATGCTAAAGATGTAGGTGACAGGTTTAGTAAGGCTTGTAGTTTCGAAAGCTCTGGAAGCATCCTTCTTCTGAGTCTGGAGAGAGTCTACTAGCTCTGTTCTTTTAATTAGGTAAGCATGGAAAGCAGTTTGTATCAATACGATAGCAGAATAGGGGGCTGTTATCCACAAATGAGATCTGGTTTGGGACATTTTTGTTATAATGGAAGATAAACAGCACCGTTTTGGTGGCCCTGGCTGAAAGAATTTAACATAGTTAACCTAGTGCTCTGTAAAAAAAAAAAAAGTCCAGGTAAATAATACATAATTCTGTCATTTTACCCACCTGATCTTTAAAGTCTAATGTCACTTTATGGGTCAGAACAGAAAGATTGTTGTAATAATACTTTTTAAATTAAATGTAGACTCACCCTTACAGAGTATAGTGTCTCGTTGCCAACATCCCAAGGGAAATACAAACCGAAAAAACCCCCCTAAAGGTTGCGGGACTTTAGAGGCAAGGAGAACACAGTATTAGTGTTGAGCGAACACGGACTGTATTATTCGTGTTCGTACCGAATAATTGGATTTTTGTTACCCGAACACGGACCCGAAAACTTTACTGTATGTTCGGGTTTAAAATCCGTGTTCGGTCATTTTATTTCCTGTTTTGTATGTAATGGCGCGCTTTTAATGGCGGGCTTTCAACAGCCAATCAACAAGCGTTTAACTGGTGTGCGCCATCACAGCCATGCCTACTAATGTATTAGTAGCTGTGATTGGCCATCTGGATTCTCCTATGTGGTATGTATTCATTTATTGATACAGTGGTGCAATGTGTACTATCAGCAAATATATTGTCATAAATGTTTATCACATGTATACATATATCATTTTTGTATATATATTTTTTTGTGTATTTTTGTTCTTTATTTGTATTACAACTCTCTCATTTCAGAAAACTATTACATGTTAAAAAGGTTTTTTTCCTATATCTACATCCCTTACGAAGGGTTTTCCTGAAATGCGTTGGGTGCTTTGGAAATACATGTAACTTTCGCTAGGCGACTATCTACCTATGCTGCTATATATATTGTTTTTTTTTTTTTTTTGTGTGTAGTTATGTACAGCTGCAAGAAAAAGTATGTGAACCCTTTGGAATGATATGGATTTCTGCACAAATTGGTCATAAAATGTGATCTGATCATCATCATCTAAGTCACAACAATAGACAATCACAGTCTGCTTAAACTAATAACACACAAAGAATGAAATGTTGCCATGTTTTTATTGAACACACCATGTAAACATTCACAGTGCAGGTGGAAAAAGTATGTAAACCCTTGGATTTAATAACTGGTTGAACCTCCTTTGGCAGCAATAACTTCAACCAAACGCTTCCTGTAGTTGCAGATCAGACGTGCACAACGGTCAAGAGTAATTCCTAACCATTCCTCTTTACAGAACTGTTTCATTTCAGCAATATTCTTGGGATGTCTGGTGTGAATCGCTTTCTTGAGGTCATGCCACAGCATCTCAATCGGGTTGAGGTCAGGACTCTGACTGGGCCACTTCAGAAGGCTTATTTTCTTCTGTTTAAGCCATTCTGTTGTTGATTTACTTCTACGCTTTGGGTCATTGTCCTGTTGCAACACCCATCTTCTGTTGAGCTTCAGTTAGTAGACAGATGGCCTTACATTCTCCTGCAAAATGTCTTGATAGACTTGGGAATTCATTTTTCCTTAGATGATAGCAATCCGTGCAGGCCCTGATGCAGCAAAGCAGCCCCAAACCATGATGCCCCCACCACCACACTTCACAGTTGGGATGATGTTTTGATGTTGGTGTGCTGTGCCTCTTTTTCGCCACACATAGTGTGGTGTGTTTCTTCCAAACAACTCAACTTTGGTTTCATCTGTCCACAGAATATTTTGCCAGTACTGCTGTGGAACATCCAAGTTCTCTTGTGCAAACTATAAACATGCAGCAATGTTTTGTTTGGACAGCAGTGGCTTCCTCTGTGGTATCCTCCCATGAAATCCTTTCTTGTTTAGTGTTTTATGTGTTGTAGATTCGCTAACAAGGATTTTAGCATTTGCCAGTGACTTTTGTAAGTCTTTAGCTGACACTCTAGGATTCTTCTTCACCTCATTGAGCAGTCTGTGCTGTGCTCTTGCAGTCATCTTTACAGGACGGCCATTCCTAGGGAGAGTAGCAGCAGTGCTGAACTTTCTCCATTCATAGACAATTTGTCTTACCGTGGACTGATGAACAGCAAGGCTTTTGGAGATACTTTTATAACCCTTTCAAGCGTTGTGCGAGTCAACAATTCTTTCTCTTTTGTGCGAGGCATCATTCACATCAGGCAATGCTTCTTGTGAAAAGCAAACCCAGAACTGGTGTGTGTTTGTTATAGGGCAGGGCAGCTGTAACCAACAGCTCCAATCTCATCTCATTGATTGGACTCCAGTTGGCTGACATCTCAATTAGCTCTTGGAGATGTCATTAGTCTAGGTGTTCACATACTTTTTCCACCTGCACTGAGAATGTTTACATGGTGTGTTCAATAAAAACATGGCAAAATGTCATTCTTTGTGTGTTATTAGTTTAGGCAGACTGTGATTGTCTATTGTTGTGACTTAGATGATGATCAGATCAAATTTTATGACCAATTTGTGCAGAAATCCATATCATTCCAAAGGGTTCACATACTTTTTCTTGCAGCTGTACTTTATCTGTATTACTACTCTCTCGTTTCACAAAATATTACATGTTAAAAGGTGTTTTCCTATATCTACACCCCTGACAAAGGGTTTTCCCGAAACGTGTTGGGTACTTTGGAAATACGTGTAACTTTCGCTATGCGACTATCTACCTATGCTGCTAAATATATTGTTATGTGAAAATCCCTTTGATAATTCTCTGTGATATTTTTAAATGTATGTCCAATATTTCCATGTCTTTTTTAAAAGGAACTATTAAACTCAATATTTTTTATATAAGCTGTGTTCTCCTTGCCTCTAAAGTCCCGCAACCTTTAGGAGTGGTCTTTTCATTTTGTATTACTTTTTAAAGAAGCAGAAAAGACCCCAAGTGATGAACACTAATGATGATCCTCTGTTTTTCTATATTATTCAACCAATTTGTGATAAGGATTGCTAAGTGACATTAACACATTCCCACCTACCATTTTCATAGAATTGTTTTATTTTGTACAGAACCTCTAATGCAAATGGAAAACAGAAGCAAAATGAGTCAGGGATTAATTATAGGCCAATTCAAAATGTGCATCTGCACATTTTGTAGAACAATAAACAGAATTCACAGGCATAAGTTCCAGGAGCAAAACATTTCATACTCACTAAATGTAGCACACCAAAGTGACTCAACTAGTGTTTTCATTCAGAGTGGCTAACATTATGCAATTAAAATAGGGCAGTTATTTGAATAAAGTAAAAGCCTAATGTATACAGAATTACATAGTGACTAACAACTTTGGTTGTTTGAATACCAAACTTTCCTGCAGACAGAGACAGAATTATATCTAAAAATGTGCAATCTATAACTACATATAGGCAGCAATTAAAATTAGAAGTAAGAACATGTAAAATGGTGCAATCAGGATATCAGTTTAAAATTATAGGGGAAGAAAACATTTTTGAAGATGTAATCAACATAATAATGAAAGAAACCCTGAAAGGCACGATTTGAAATTATTAGCCCCAAATCATGTGCTAAACGTAAATCATTTTTTCTTTAATTTTTATGTACATTTTTATATATATTTAAATGCATGCTAACCTACAAAGTTGAGTAATAAACATTTCATGATCTGCCTAAAAGTTCCACAACTTTTTAGGGACTTTCAGTCAGTTATTATTTCATACTATAATGCAATAAAAACAATTCTTTAGTTTTTCTTTCAAATGATTTTTATTGCAATTTTCTCAAACAACAGGTGTAAATGTACAAGCAGGCGAAATTCAACAGTATATCACGTCAACATAACCAAACAACAACAGGGTAGTGAGATGCGTGTACAGCAGGTTCAAGCCGTGGAACATAAAATTAATGATGTATACATGCCATGCCCTCTAGCGGCAAAAGTTGGTAGTGCTAATATGAACTTTCACATATTAACTACTGTCCCTAAGATGCACACTATTGCCATCTAGCATTCAAACAAGAAAGTACAGGGTCTAATGATATCGGATGAAATTAGTTGTAAAAGTGTATTCTATACCAATGTGTCCATTGTTGCCCTTTGGACTTTTCCTTTTGATAAAGCTCATGAGTAGGGGTCATAAGTAATTCAATTGTGTGGTGATTTTGAGTAGTATTGATAATCTCTGAGAGATGGAGGTTGATCGCACTTCCATTTTCTAATAATGCTTTTCGATTTTCGATTGATAAGTTCAACAGGGCTAGCTTGGGTGACGGAGGGATTGTGGCTCCTACAATACCATAATGTGAATATGGGGGGACATTCCCACATAATGTGTTTGATTGTACCCACTTGGCCACATCCCCTCCAACAAGTGGATGGGGAGTTTGGAGCAAATTTTGCTATGGTGGATGGTGTAAGGTACCACCGGAGGGATATTTTCAGGTGTAGTTCCCTAAGAGATGCGCTGAGTGTGGCTTTATATCCCGATGTTACTGCTATCTTCCATTGGTATGGGGTGTAGCCCCTAGGTCCTGTTCCCATTTTGCGAGGGGGGGAGTCTGGGTGAATGAGCTTTTTTTCTCCAAGTACGGGGTAAATAATCAATATACCCTTAGCCATTGGCAAGGGAGATGTTAGATATCCCCATATGTTGGTAGGAATCTTGGCCCTAAGCTGAGGGTTTTGATGCAGACAGGATGCTATTTGTTTGTATCGATACCATTCCACTGTCTCTAAGTGCAGTTCAGAGGACCATTGCGAAAAGGGTTTGAGAGATCCTTCAGAAAATAGTGCATCTAATGATACAGGGGCGGTTTTCAGCCACGGGTGTAAGTTTATGTCAGGAACAAGTTGGAGTATCATTAGTAGCGGTAGAGTGATTGTGGTGAATGGTGTGCATTTCCATCTGGTGTGTGTCAAGTGGAGCCATGCCGATACCGATGCCCTGATAGTTGGGGATATATAAGCTGGAAGTTTTTCTCCTCTCTTTTTACTGCATAGCCATGTGGTGAGGTCGTAGTGAGGAGTTAAATCCCGTTCTATCAGTCCCCAAAGATTATCTGGAGAGTTCTGGAACCATGTGCGTAGTTGTGACAGTATAGTTGCTAAGTAGTACTCCTCTAGGTTTGGCATAGAGGCACCCCCCACATATTTAGTTTTCATTAATGTAATTCTAGCACACCTGGCTCTTTTACCCTGCCATAAATATTGGGACAGCATAGACTGTAGTGAGTGTATGAAGGATTTAGGAATGGGTATGGGAAGGGACCTATAGAGATATAGTAATTTGAGCAAGGTGCACATCTTAAAGTCTGCTAACCTTCCTGATCATGTAAGTTCAAATTTGGATAGAGACTGGAGCTCCTTAGACATTTGGGACTTAAAGGGGGCATAATTGGCTTGGAATAGGCGTTTTGTAGACCTAGTAAGAGTTATACCTAGGTATGTGATACTGGCATCAGTCCATTTAAATGGAAAAGAGCATGTTAGGATATTTCTAGTTATGCCATCTACCCCTAGGTCCAAAATGTGGGATTTAGCTTCATTTACTTTATATAGAGAGACAGCTCTGAACTCTGTGAGAATGTGTTTAATCCTCGGAAGGTATGTAGTGGGGTTGGAGACCATCAGAATAACGTGATCTGCGAATAGGCTGATGCGATGTTCCTGAGTGCCTACAGTGATGCCTGTAATGCGTGGATCTGTCCGTATTTTCTGGGCTAAGGGTTCGATAGCCAGATTAAAGATAAGGGGAGAGAGGGAACATCCCTGTCTTGTCCCGTTCGTAATGTCAAATGGTTTGGACAACAAGTTATCTATTAGAACCTGGGCAGAGGGATGTGAGTACAATGCGAAAATGGCTGAGTGCATTCTGCCATCTATGCCGAAGCGCCTGATCACCTCTCGGAGGTATCCCCAATGGACCCTATTGAACGCATTCTCTGCGTCTAATGATAGAAGCAGAGAAGGCGTTCTGGTGGTATGTATGATATTAATGAGCCTCCTTGTTGCATCTGCTGACTGCCTACCTGTAGTGAATCCCGGTTGATCTTTGTGTATAAGTTGCGGTAAAATTGGCATCAGTCTGTTAGCTACAGTTTTTGCATATATTTTAATGTCAGTGTTAAGCAGGGATATTGGGCGGAAGTTCTGTGGGGAATTAGGTTCTTTGCCTGGTTTAGGTAGAGTTATTACGGTTGCTGTAAGCATTTCTGTCGGGAACACGGATGAAGAGGTGGCATCGTTAAAGACTGCACATAGGTGTGGAGCTAGGGTCTCTTTCAATAGCTTATAATATTCGTTAATAATGCCGTCTGGACCTGGGGATTTTCCAGCAGGTAAGGACGTGATGGCTGTACATATCTCCTCTATCGTGAAGGGGGCATTAAGTTGTGCAGCTTGTGCAGGAGAAAGGGTCGGGAGGGCTATGGTATAGAGAAATTTATTGATGAGTTCTGGGGTAGGGGAAGTGCTTTGAGAAGCCTGAAGGTTGTACAAGGAGTCATAGTAGCTACTAAAGGCATTTGCGATATCTCTAGGGTCGTGTAATAATTCGCCCGTGGTCGGATGTACGATGGAGTTAATTTTGTTTTTTGTACATTGGCCCTTTAGTTTGGCGGCTAAAAATTTACACGCCTTGTTACTGGTGACATAGTATTTGGCTTTGGATTTTTGTAGGTTTCTCTAATAAGTGTCTAGAAGGGAAGGCCTGAGTTCCTGTCGGAGTGTCGTGAGTTTCTTTTTTAGGTCAGCAGAGGGATTGGTTTGGTTCAGTTTGGTTCAGGGATTTGATTTGGTTCAGAGGAAAGAACGCTGTCAGTTTCTTTGATCCTTTCTCCTCCTTTCTTTTCCTGGACATAGCAGGTGTATTCCACGCTGTGTCTGAGCGTGAATTGGGTATGGATCCTGTCCCAGTAGCTGAGGATGGCGCTGGATGCGATCGTCTGGTGCCGGAGCGAGGAATCAAGCGCCCATCTCGGTCCCGCGCTAGCCACGCCCCTCACAATTCTTTAGTTTTGCCCTGATTTTCTAATAATCATCACCTCAAAGAGCACCAGTAGCTTAGAAATAAAAATAAGCTTTATGTTTGCTTGTATTAAGACTTTACTTAATTTAATGATAAATCTATGAAAAATGTTTTTTCTGTTGTTTGCATGACACTGCCTAGTTTGCTGTTGTATCAGTGTTTTTCAATACTATAGGCCCACAACATGCATCAAGTTTGAGCAAAAGCACATATGTGACATGTTATGCTACTAGATATGTATCTGCGTGGGAGTGAAAACATATTTAAAGCGGAGTTCCGGCCACAAAAACATTTTTGAGATAAAAATACCCCCCTAATTCTAAGCTATCGCCAATTACACTAATACTATTCCCACATTACAGTAGAGTACAGTAAATGAATATAGATAAAATCTTACCTTTAAAATTGATTGAAGATCGCGGCCATCTCCGGTGTGAGCGTCTGAAGCCGCTGTGTCCCCCGCTGTGTCCCCCGCTGTGTCCCTCTTCCTGGTTTCTGGCTACCCAGAATGTTGATCGCAATCTCGCGGATGCACTGTATCAAAGTAGAGGCCGGCCATTCCTATTGCATCCTGGGATGGATGACACACATCTCCCAGGATGCATTGTGAAACCGGAAGTGACGTCCGGGGCCGCAGCCGCAGAAGGAGGAAGTCGGACAGAGATGCCCGTAAAATAAGGTAAGTGACCCCAAAAAAAAAAAATGAATGTCCAATTCTTTTTTTAAAATGCTTTTCCCTACAGGAATCAGAAAAGAAGAAAATGAGGCCGGAACTCCGCTTTAAATTTTATGGTTTGAAATACTAAGTACAGAAAATGAAAATGAAAGTGGAGATAATAAGCACATTTTTCCTGTATAATATCTGTACATACTGTAGCTGCAATGTTTTACTACACAGCTGTGGAATTTTTAATGCAGGCTGAAGATTTTGACAAGCAGCACCCACTATCAAAATCCCCATTGAGTTCAATGGGGGCACTCTGCCACTGCAAGCCAAAGACTTGGTTCACAATTTCAGCACGATGTCACAATGTAAAATGACCATTCAGCAATTTAAAAAATGTATAACAAAAACAGGTGTCGGGGTGGCTGTAGTAAGGGTATAATTTCTGCCATGGCTGCAAAACAGCATTGCAACCATCGCTATTTAGCAAGAAAATGTATTTGATCTTTATGGGGGGGGGGGGGGGGGCTGTCTGGTAGGCTGTACAGGGCCCTGTGATTTCTAACAACAGCCCTGCCTACATGCAGGGGTGACTCCAGAGGATTCTGCAAGATGACACCCTGTAACAGGAAACCTGGGACATGGCACCAGTTTACACTAGAACATAGAAAAAGGTTTACAAATAAAGAAGCTTCATACTCAGTAAATGATTAAATCAGCCGCTGAAATGCTTAATACTAAGGATTTAATATCACTTTAAGTTAACCAATGTGTTTTTAGAATACATTATCCTAACACAATTCATACACCAGTGCGCAGGATCAGGAATGTAAGTTATTCATAGGGATGGTTTCATGTTCGAGTCGAACCTAAGTTTCTACTCGAACACAGCCCGTTCCCTGAATGGCAAACAAATAGGCTTCTTTTCGGGAACTTCGAGTTCCTGCATATATAATGCACTGCGCACTGGCAGTGCATTATGTGATTGGCCAAAGCATGGACTCTGCCCTCCATGCTTTAGCCAATCAAATCATCTGTGCCATGATTAGCCAAAGGCAGGTGCCTTTAGCCAATCATGGCTCTGGGGTGGTTGCCGTTTAGGGCAAGATAGAAGTTAGTTAGTTAAGCAGGGAAAGTGTGTTAATCCTAAGCAGGCTTGACAGTGGTGTAGGTGGTAGAATACCAGGCTTGCAATTGAGAGGTTGTGAGTTTGAATCCCTTGGCCAGCGGGTGGTTTATAAGTGGAATTCCTTCAGGGAGAGTCTAGGAGTTTAACAGATAGTGCAGTGTAGTATAGTTAATAATACATTGCTGGCAGTGAGAAATATTTTTGCTTTTTACAGTTTGTTGAGATCAGAAACCACAAAGTTATTTATATATATAGGCACTTCAGTTTATATCAGTTTATGTCAGTACTGCTGAAAAAAATGGTAATGGGTGCCCTCCAGACCATACCAGGCCCCTCGGATCTGGTATGGATTTTAGGGTAACCCCACGCCAAAAAAAAAAAAAAAACGGCATGCGGTTCCCCCTAATATCCATACCAGACCCTTATCCGAGCACACAGCCTGAACCATACCAGGTCACATGCCCACCCCAAAGCACCTTGCCCCCATGTTGATGGGGACAGGGGTCTCTTCTTGACAACCGTGGGCTGTGGTTGTGAGGGTCTGTGGGGGGGAGGCTTATCGGAATCTGGAAGCCCCCTTTAACAAGGGGGCCCCTAGATCCCTCCCCCCCATGTGAATGGATATCGGGTACATCGTAACCCTACCCATTCACCAAAAAAAGTGTACAAAAAAAAAATAATTAAAGACAAAAGCCAGTTTGCACAAGTCCTTTATTAAGAAATAAAAATAAAAAAATTGTGTCCCCCTATGATCACGTTGCCCACCCGCTACCGAAAAATAGAAAAGGGTATGCGGTAATTAGAGTAGACCCCGGGCGTTGGTCGTATGTATGCTGGTATTCTGGGATTCACCCCTTAATCAATATTAAATCAATTAATAATCCACTCTTTTTTTTTTTTTGGAAGGGTTTTTTTTAATCAAGAGGGTTTTTGTTTGTGGAGAGTTCATCAATTTGAGATTTAGGGGGAAGGGAATTGGCATTTTTGATTTTTGATGGGTAGAACTGGGGAGACTTCCAGTGGTGGAGCCCCCCGGGTTCTCCCTCCTACATTAGGTATAATTTTTTACACTCTTTTTTTTCTCTGGGGGACTAAAAGATTTATAGAACTATACGTATATTAAGAGGAATATAAAATGTTTTGTAGTATGTATAATCTAGGAATACTATGTTTTTATGGGATTTTGAATGTTATGTCTTGTCATTTATTTTTTTTCTAAAGTAAAATAATAAACAGATATTAAAAGTTAGAACCGGGTGTATAAACTGTGTCTATATGTGTAAACTCATACTTTTTTCAGATGGTGTGGACACACTATTGTTTGATGGCTGTCAAAAAATGTGATTACTGTAACACACATGTGTTCATTTTTTTTTTTTTCTTTCCTTGTTCTATTGAGCTCAGTACTAGTACCAAAATGTTTTTAAATTTTCTATGTGGTAATGAACCTGTGCACAGATATGAGATCTCAATCACCATAGCTCTCAAAAAAAAAGTAGCATTTTTATGTTCCTGGAGCTCACAGTGAAGGTTTAATTCGCTGTGACACTAGGTAAATTACAATATGTTATTTTGCATTTTGGTGGATTCAGTATGTTTATATATATATATATATATATATATATATATATATATATATATATATATATATATATATATATATATATATATATATATATACATATATATATATATACACACACATATATAATATATATATATATATATATATATACAGTATCTCACAAAAGTGAGTACACCCCTCCTCACATTTTTGTAAATATTTTATTATATCTTTTCATGTGCCTACACTGAAGAAATTACATTTCATACTGACAGTGTCATATTCAGAGATTGTCTTTAGGAAATAGAATAATGAGTGCTGCCAGCATTTCTGCAGAGGTTGAAGGGGTGGGGGGTAAGCCTTTCAGTGCTCAGACCATACGCCGCACACTGCATCAAATTGGTCTGCATGGCTGTAATCCCAGTAGGAAGCCTCTTCTGAAGATGATGCACAAGAAAACCCACAAACGGTTTGCTGAAGACAAGCAGACTAAGGATATGGATTACTGGAACCATGTCCTGTAGTCTGATGAGACCAACTTAAACTTATTTGGTTCAGATGGTGTCAAGCGTGTGTGGCAGCAGCCAGGTGAGGAGTACAAAAACAAGTGTGTCTTGCCTACAGTCAGGCATGGTGGTGGGAGTGTCATGGCCTGGGGCTGTATGAGTGCTGCCAGCACTGGGGAGCTATAGTTCATTGAGAGAACCATGAATGCCAACATATACTGTGACATACTGAAGCAGCGCATGATCCCCTCCCTTAAGAGACTGGGCCGAAGGGCAGTATTCCAACATGATAATGACCCCAAACACACCTCCAAGATGACTACTGCCTTGTTAAAGAAGCTGACGGTAAATGTAATGGACTGGCCAAGCATGTCTCCAGATCTAAACCCTATTGAGCATCTGTGGGGAATCCTCAAACTGAAGGTGGAGGAGCGCAAGGTCTCTAACATCCACCAGGTCTGTGATGTCATCATGGAGGAAAGGAAGAGGACTCCAGTGGCAACCTGTGAAGCTCTGGTGAACTCCATGCCCAAGAGGGTTAAGGCAGTGCAGGAAAATAATGGACTTTGACCTACTGAAGTAGAGCATGATCCCCTATCTTTGGAGACTGGCCTGCAGGGTAGTATTCCAACTTGATAACGAACCCAAACACACCTCCAAGACAACCATCGCCTTGCTAAAGAAGCTGAGGGTAAAGGTGATGGACTGGCCAAGCATGACTCCAGACCTAAACCCCATTGAGCATCTGTGGGGCAACCTCAAACAGAAGGTGGAGGAGTGCAAAGCTCTAATGTTATCATGGGCGAGTAGAAGAGGACTCCAGTGGCAACCTGTGAAGCTCTGGTGAACTCCATGCCCAAGAGGGTAAAGGCAGTGCTGGAAAATAATGGTGGTCACACAAAATATTCACACTTTGGGCCCATTTTGGACATTTTCACTTAGGGGTGTACTCACTGTTGTCACATGAAAAAATATAATAAAACATTTACAAAAATGTGAGGGGTGTACTCACTTTTGTGAGATACTGTATATATATATATATATATATATATATATATATTTTTTTTTTTTTTTGCAGAGACCCTAGAGAATAAAATGGGTTGTTTTTCAAATGCAATTATTTTGTACAAAATACATTTAAAAAAAAAAAAAAAAAACATACTATAAACCCCAATTGTTTTGTATAATAGGAAAGATGATGTAATACCAAGTAAATAACCTAACATGTCATACTTTAAAATTGCACGCACTCTTGGAATGGCGCCAAACTACGGAACTAAAAAATCTCCATAGGCAACGCTTTAAAAAAATTTATAGGTTACCAGTTTAGTGATACAGAGGAGGTCTAAATCTAATTCAAGAATTATTGCTCTAAAGCTTTAAAACATTTTTTTTTATTTATTTTATTATATTTTTTAATTTTTTACAAAAAAATTGAATATTGACCTCAAACTACTGGCTAAAATCTTAGCTGATAGGCTACACCCACTAATGGAGAACATTATTGGCCCTGAACAGGTGGGGTTTATGCCTGGCAGAGAGGCTAGAGATAACATCATTAAACCGCTGAACTTGATTCACTGTGCAGCAATGCTCGTTTTGAAGGTCTTCTCCTCTCCACAGACGCTGAGAAGGCCTTTGATCGGGTTGCATGGGATTTCCTTTTCGCTACATGTGACCATATAGGTCTCGGCAAAAATATGAAGTCTTGGATTCAGGCACTGTACTCAACTCCCTCAGCCAAGGTCAAGGTCAATAATGTCTTCTCAGATCCCCTCACGCTACACTATGGCACAAGGCAAAGTTGTCCGTTATCGCCACTCCTTTTTATTTTAATTTTGGAGCCCCTCATTAGAACTATTAATCTTGACCCTTTGATTCATAGACTTCAGTTGAAGTACAATCAATATAAGGTCTCAGCATACGCCGATGACCTCCTTTTCTATATAGCACAACCACACATCTCCATACGCAACTTAAACAAACAATTCAAATGATTTAGATTCCTCTCCAATTTTAAAATCAACCATAATAAATCTGAGGCAATCAACCTAATGTTATCACCAGAAATGATGGAGTTAACTAAAAAGAATTGCCCATACAAGTGCCCATACAAGTGGGAAAATTCCTCTCCTTAATATCTTGTAATTAGACTTACATTGAATCTTACCTCCCTTTTTGATATAAATTTCACCCCTCTTCTTAAGGATGTGGAAAGGGACCTTAAAAACTGTGACAGAGGCAAATTCTCATGGTTCGGGAGAGCTGCCATAATTAAAATGGGGATTTTGCCAAGGCTCTTGTACTTCATGCCTTACCGATCAAAATCCCTTCTTCATTTTTCAGAAGACTTACCAGAATACAAAGGTCCTGTATTTGGGCTAATAAGCACCCCCCCTATCCGTTTCTCCTATTTGCAAAAATCTAAGGCAGAGGGAGGGATGAGCATTTCAGATTTCCAGAAATATTATCACGCAACGAACATAGCAAAGATAATAGACTGGCACTGTCACTTTGAGACTAAAGCATGGGTCAATATTGAGCAAAACTGGTCAAACTTTGATACTCGCTATCTGCCTTGATCATCCCCTTCCTCCTATCCCAGGGATATTAAAAAACATCCTTTGATAAATACTACATTGAACATTTTTCATAAAATAGCGTCCATGCATAACCTATCATCGCATCCGAGCCCATTATCTTCTCTCTACGACAACCCAGATTTTCTTCCAGGGATTGGAAACAAATCCCTGCTTACTACAACAGGAGATACAAAAGGCGCTGTTCTGGCCAAATGCTGTTTCAGCAACACTAAATTTATGACTTTCTCAGAATTGAGGAAGAGATGCTCACAGACTCACCATTTGAGATTCTGGACTTATCTCCAGATGCACGACTTCCTCCATAATCACAAACCTAAGGAAAATTTCTACAGAAAACCTACAGATTTTGAGGAGACTCTCACAAGCCCCATTGCGAGATATAACCTCACAAGCTTACAAATGGTTGATCATGCCCTCCAATCAATTTATAGATATATATAAAACAATGTGGGAGAGAGACATAGGTCGACCAATTTCAAATGAGAAATGGAGAAAGACCTGTATCTTCTCGAACAAGTGCTCACTTAGTACATGCATGCAGGGAACAGCCTACAAACTCAGAACTCACTGGTATAGAACTCCTGTGCAAATTCAGCAATGGTGCCCACAGAAATCTGATTTCTGTTGGCGTTGTAACGGAAGCGAGGTACTTTTTTACACATTTGGTGGAGTTGTCCTTGAATTCAAAGCTTTTGGAAAATGATAGCACATTGGATCAAACATATTACGAACGTTACTATTGACTTTGATGCCTCCACTTACCGTTTAAATATTAATCAATTTTACAATTAATCAATCAACTCTGGTACCCCTGGTTGATTTTCTCCCTGTCCAATGAATACAAACTTTTGCTAGCCACTTAATGCCCTGAAACACCACATACTGGTATCCTCCCTCTTGCTGATTAAAACGGACATTCATAAGGGATTCAACAAGAATAGAAAGAACAAAATGGAAAATGAATAAAGAAAAGAAAAGGGGGGAGGGGAAGGTAGGAGGTAAGGACAATGGGGAAAGGGAGTTTGTTTTGCGTATTATAGATAAATACTAGACAGGATTTATTTTCTCATTTACTATTGTGCATATGAGTTTACCTTTCTTTCGAGTTCTCTCTTGGCCCAAAACTGGACCACTATCCTAGATTGCACATTAATCTTGGCCGGACCTTCTCAGGTCCAGAAGTTGGTATGTTACAATCCTCATGAGCTATACCACTATATACTATTTGAATAGGTAACTCTTCTTGCTTTTTTGATTCCTATCTAAAACAAGCTATGATATACCGTTTTGTATTGTCAGATATTCGTTTGATGTTCATATGCCTTGATTAACAAAGTTCTACCCTCATGTATCATTTATATCTTCGTTACACTACTTTTTTTTGTGTTATTGTACAACGTTCTGTATGATTTTGTTCCGTGTAACCTCTTTATCTCAATAAAACACTTTATTGTGAAAAAAAAAAAAAAATTGTTCACTTTTACTACAATCGCAAGGAATGTAAACATCCCTTGAGATAACAATACAGCATGACAGGTCCTCTTTAGGAAGAGATCTAGGGTCTAAAAAAAAACAAATATCTCCTCTATCCTTGAAAACAAAAGATTACAAAAATATATATTTTTTATCTTTTGCTTTAAGAAAAAAAAAAAAAATCATGTTTATATGGCCCGAGAACTAGAAGTGATGTTGAACATGCTCCAGTCCTCCAAGGGCATAAAGATGAGCAGCGGCCAGCTAGCCATCGCTTATCTCAATGGAAAACCCCCGCCGACGCTGGATGGTTCCTGGAACTACCGGGATGCGGTGGGGTACCTCTCCCGCTGCTTCTAAAAGTGATCTTGTGGTGAATTATGACATCTAGCTGCAGCCATAACCCTGGTACTTAACCTCGAAATCATGATGTATATTTACAGTTAGGCAGTCGGCAAGAGGATAATATTGATTTATTTTTCACATTTTCTGGAAAAAAAATAGTTTTAAGATCAAGCTGAATGTATCCTTTGTCTTTCTGCATCAAAGCCCGAAGATGAGTCAAATGATCAGCAAAAATAAAAACTACTATTGTCAAAAAGCTTTTCGTATCTCGCAAACCTGGAAAATGCTATGATCATCAATCTACTGTGCTTAATAGAAATAGGCTAATGAGAAAAAAATTGTATAATATATAATTTTTTTTTTGTTAACTGATTTGCCAAAAAATTATTTTATACAGCATCTTGTGTTCAGAATGTGAAGCTAAACTTGGAATGAGCGTAATAAAGATGTTTAAAAATTCAACCTATATAGCATGATATCATACATCAAAAATTCAGGCCAATGTTGTCTTTGAAAGCAAATGTCAGTAGCTGGTAATGCCTCATACACACGCATCGATTATTGGCCGTGAATTTTCGGCCAACGTCCGATCGGCCGATTTTCGACTTGTTAGTATGATGCTTCCGACAACCGACTCCGACTTTTCGGCCGAAAAAATCTGGTGTGCAGGCTATAAAATTGTTGTTGGCCGTCAACACAACGGCCGATTTTCCGTCAGTCAGTACAGATTTCGGCAGACAAAAATCTGATGAGCAAGACTGGGCATGCTCAGAGAAAAAAAAACACACGGAAAGTAAACCAGCACATGACATCACTTCTGAAGTAGATTTTTGTTGGCCGAGAAAATTCGTGTGCAGTCTAGGCACATTCCAACCAACAAAACACCACTCTGGACAAAAGTCGGACGATCGGTCGGCCGATAATCATTGCGGGTGTACGAGGCATAATAGTCTTACTTTGAATATATACATCCTTTTTTTAATTTCTCTACGCAGACCATTATCCATGGCACTTCATGTTTAACCCAAACACAGTGTCATACGTAGTCTAACTAGTTTTGAAAAACCTGTCTGCTTCAGAGATCTAAAATGCACAATGAGAAAATTTAGCAATCTGTAAGCACACTACAGTATAACTCCAGAATCATTTTATGTTTTGTTTTCTTTAGGCTTGGAACCATTAGTCCAATTATGCATGGATTTTGTTTCTTTGAAAATAATGGTCCACTTCTATTGAGAAATGTGTGCTGCTGTGAGAGCCTGTAGTATAAGAAATGTGCTTCATTATTCATAGAATGCCTTATTAAATGAATGCTAGTCTGCTCTAGTATACAACACTTTGACAGCAAACACAATCTTACTCAACACAAACAAATCTAGCAAAATGTAGCTAAGCAGTGGAACAACTTTACAACAAGTATAATTGGAAAGACATACATATTTCATTATTTTAAACTCATATGCACAATAGTAAATGAGAAAATAAATCCTGTCTAGTGTCACGTCATATGTTTAAAGAGAGAGGATTTCTGATAGAAATGAATTTACCAGGTCGTTAAGTATTAATGCTATTTGCTTATTAAGAAGTTGGAAGGAATTTAGAGTAACATACTCTTCTGAAATCATTCCAAATGCATTTTTTGGCCAACTTTGCTCTAGATAACCTCACTCAAAACAGCCATATATCCTGCTTTTAATATTATATCAATTCTGGCAGGTTTGAAGTAAAACTATTTCTAGCATGCAAAACTTACAAAAATTTTTTTTACATTCACAGAATGTGTACATCCAACCTCAGTGTTGATAAATGACCAGGGGTTAGATAATGGTAATTTCTAAGACATTTTAGCCTTGCTGGGGATCACATCCATTTTCAATCACATTGCCCAGTGATGTAAATAAGCCACAATGACCTGCCACACAATGATGTTCACCCACTGCCATGATGGCCAGCCTTCCCACTATGTTTCCTCAATGCTACTCCCTTCATAAATTACAGAATCCTTGGTATTGCTGTTAGATAATGAATTTATGGGCAATCTCCATTAACAGATGTTTATAATATTGTAATTAGAAGATATTTTAGTTTGATGGCAATATATTTAAACAAGAGTGTAGTTTAGCATTATACCATACCTAGCTTCCTAGTTGGTGTTACTGTAAATATTTTTTCATATTAAAGTGTGGCCATTGTTTTTCCTTATCACATCTCACATGGGTTGTAAACTGGAACCTTATTTTAATCTTCCAATCAGGCTGCGTATATTTGCTAGGTATAGTGATCAATTAGGGTGCATTATATTAACCACTGTAAAGAAAGGAAAGGGAGATATTAAGAATTGTTACCAAGCTGTGTGTAGTAGGGGCAGTTAGGTGACACTCCCTCCATGCTTCTTTCTTCATTGGGCACCAAGCCAGGGTCAACTGGGAGGCCTACTCCAGGATGGATTTTTTCTGGGCTACTCTAGGCACTTTGTAAAAGGTCATACACAAGGGGTACCTTTACTAGAGCCATGCTCACGGTCCAGTTGATGATAAACACGGATGAACTGTAGTAAACTCTTTTGATGTCATATACACCAACATGGTCACTCTTGCATTTAGGAGGGATTGAGGGATAGGAGGGA
Organism: Pelophylax lessonae; assembly: GCF_965119305.1. Lineage (NCBI taxonomy): Eukaryota > Metazoa > Chordata > Amphibia > Anura > Ranidae > Pelophylax > Pelophylax lessonae. The sequence continues at coordinate 253,830,041 of NC_138770.1, read as the reverse complement.
TTCAGGAGCCAATGCCCTCTTCACCTGTCCAGTGTATCATCATCACCTCACTTCCAGTAATGGTATAGGGTCCCACCGTGCATCTAGCGAGGACTCCATGTATGTACTTCACTTCACTTAACTCTTTCTCTTCCATGCCTGTGTACAGGTTGAGGGCCTCAGCATTACAGTTCTTCACTTGTTAGTATGGGAGATGGATTGCGGGCAAAAGAGTGCCGATAAAATCTCCCTCACTGTAAAAGGCTCACCTGCTACATGTGCACGACAGGAAACTGGAGAAACCTTCATTATCCTTGATAATCACAGTATCTTCACACTCTATGAACGCTTCATAATGATGTCTTTATACCCCAATGTGTTTATTGACTGAAACTGTAGACTATATGTGCCAGTTACTTACATTGCACCCCTTTAGTAACTTCAGACCAAGCAAAGGCAAAGTTTAAAACATTTTATTTGAAGAATAAGTTAACATGATGAGAGAGGCAATCGACAGCCTTAGATAAAGAGAAAGCATTTCCTAAAATCCCTACTCACTAACTAGAAGCTTGTGGCTGCCCCAGCATACTTGTTTAAGCAAAGTCCAATATTGTCTGAGCACATGTCTGGAATTTAGCTCTGGCTTCAATAGAATACAGGTCATTTAGACTCTGGCAATGGCACCAGGAAGAGAATCTCTCACTGAATCTATGTGATTTTCCCCACCCTCAGGACCTTTTATAGCACACAGCACCAGAGAGTCGAATCCAAGACAAACCTGCCAAGAAAAACCTGAGAGTGCAGGTAACCCCTTACTTTCAGCTGGGGCATAAGTAACCTCTACCTGCCTACATGTGCTCTTTCTTTGTCCTAAGACACACAAACACTCAGTATAAGCAGACCTGAAGCTGAGAGGTAAACTATTCCATGCATGTACTGTACATTGTATTGTAAATACGGTTTTGTGTGTAGCAAGGTTTCCAGGCCTATGGCCTGATGTGGGTCTGCCATTAGTACCAGTAATCCCTCTAGCCCATGTGAGTTGCGACCCTGGGTGTGACAACTGAAGCAGCGACAACTCCAGGATCTTTGTTTGTGTTTTTTATTGGAATAAAGGGGATGGGAGAAGGGAATGAGTGGGATACTCCTTGAGACTTGAACTAATTACAATTGGGACTTTACTTCTGAAATGCCCGTTGGCGCTTCCTAGATGCCAGCCGGAGCCAACCAATGCTCACTGACACTGAGAACACTCTGTAGAACAGAAGAAGTACTGAATCTTCGACTTATAGTCCAGAAGATCCAAGACTGAGAACTGTATAACTCCTGACACTGTTGTACTATGAAAGTCACTGAATACTTTCCCCTGCCTGGCACAGCTTGAGGTAGTATATAGTAGAACTCCGTATAGCTGTCACTTTAACTTGCACGCTCTGTGCAATTCAGGGCCCAAACTGCAGGTGCCCCCTTTAACCTTGAACTCTTCACGGTCCACTGACTATGTACCCCCTCTGTAGCTTCAGGGTCCTCAACCTAGGTACTCCCTTTACAGCTAGCTGACACTGGATCCCGGAACCTCTTCCGGAATGGTCCCCTCTAACTTCAGGCAGACCCCCCCAGGGGCAATCCTCAGTACTCACGACCTGGGTAGGCTTTCCTGGGACTGGACCCCTCCCTCTCTCTCTCTCTGCAGGCTCACGGGACACTGGATCCCCTCAGCTCAACTCAGCACTTTCTGGACACTCAGGCGACACCCTGAGACATCTGCCTTCCTCAGACAGGAGGAGAGACAGCCACACTCTCCTTCCTGGGACTCTGCTCCAGCCAAAGACACCATGCCACGCACTTCCCCCCAAACTTATACCCACTCCCAGAATCCTTTGCAGCATAATCTGCCTTCTGGGGTAGTTACAAGCTGGGATGTGTCCCCTGATTGGGCTTCCCACACTGCCCTATGAGAATCCTCTCACAGGAGCCAATGGGGATACTTCTCCCCTCAGCAGGCACATCTGGAAGCCCTGACACCCTAGCTGAATAGATCACAGCCCTGCTGTTAGGCCGACAAGGCCCACTATACATTTACCTAGCACCTACCTGTAGGGTGCTACACCCACCCCACACCAAAATGAGTCAGGTCCCTCTGACTCTGAGGCAGCCACCTCCTATGAAAATCTCTGCCAAAAATCAGGAGTATCCCATAAACCTGGAAAGGGGGAAAAGGGGAAAAAAAATTAATTTACAGAATAAATTAGCGTGAAAAAATATATCTTTACGATCTGCTGTACATGCATATACACATTTAAAGGTGCATGAAACTGATGCCCCCCCCCCCCCCCACCAAATAAACTAATTTGGTGGGGAACAATGAAGAAACAGGCATTATAACACCCTGACTGTCTAACTCTAAGGTGGTCCCACCTGTATAGAGAAAGGAAGCAAAAGTTAGTCAATCTCATCACATCACATAGAAATCACATCACATTACTAACTTACTGAACAGTTGAATGGAAAGACCCTCCTCCAAAATTTCAAGGGCGACCTTTCCACTCCCTCCCTGACTGCCTCTGCCAACCAGTGTCTTGACACGCCAGGGTCCTCCTTTAACTTGAAAGAACTTACCCCTAACACTAGCTGTCTTGATAGAGTCCTCTTTGTTGAAGTGAAACACAGCACCCTCTTCTGTCCCTTTGAGCACTTCAGTGAGGAACAGGGCAGGTCACAGTCTCTCATGACCCACAGTCCTGTTGAGTCAGGGAAACATCACAGGGGTCCAGCAGGGCACCCCACCCCAAAGCTCTTGGCCACTCACGAGCTTTGCAGCAATTTCTTCTTCTGTACAGACTGTGGATGAAGTCCCACACAGCCATTTGTAATCCACAACAGATCCCGGCCCAATGGCCCAAAGGATCCAGCACACAAAATTTAGCTTTCAAAAGACCCAGACCCGGATGATCCCAAAAGGTCTAGCAACACAACACTTTACTTTTCCAAAGACCCTGGCCCAATGGCCCAAGGGGTCTCTTTTTTTTTCTTGAACAGATGTAACTTGAATTCAGCACTATATTACTGTATTTCACGAACAAAAGATCACCTTGGTCAGTTGTGGTAGCCGGCCGACCACACAAATTTTCTTGTTAAGTTTTTCCTTTCTCCTCTTGCCACTGGTAAATACTGACAACTTGTTTTTCTTTCAACTATAGTACTCTGGATGAGGTACTTGAACATATTCTCCATTTTTATTTTTGATCCGGATGGACCAAGCTTGTCTTGAGCTATCTGGGCGGCGGACCTCCACCCTTTTTATGTAGATGGAGCACCCATAATACCATTGAACCTTGACCTTTTTGAATTTCTCTTTCAATCCTTCCTCCGGAGAGTCTCGGTATGGCTTGGGGACAAAAAGATAGTCCCAGATAAGTTCATCGCACCACCAGTCCCTGAACTTCTCCACTAATAGCATGCCCTCCCTTGGAGCATAGGGGTAGTCATAGCCATACTCCAAAGCAACCTTTTTCTGCATTCACCGCTGCATTCTTGACAGTCTGGGGAGGGTTCTCCGGTTACCTCTCCCTGGTGGAGAAAATTAGGTATGCACCCTTTGGATCATCTCCTCAGGCAATGTTCTGATCCCTGGCCCTGGCAATATTTCCCAGTAGGGTGAGGTCTGGGACCCTTGTAACATAGGCCTCACAGAACCCCAATTTCTGAGCCAGTTCCCCTCTTTCAATAGCCTCCTTGGCTTCCTGGCCTAGGGGGGTAACAACTTCAGGACCTGGGGAGCTGCTTCCAATCTCTGATCCCCATTCCCATTCAGTCTCCTCAATAGATCCCCAGTCGTCTATACCTTCTTCCACAGAGCCACTTTTCAGATAGAAGGATGGGGAGTCCACTCGAACGGGACAACTTTCACCCTCACTGCTGACGGTGGAGGAAGACACCTGGGCAATGTCTATCTAGACAGGCTGGGGAATACTTATAGGGGCGGATTCCATGATGGCCCTGACCAACAGTGCTTCTGGCCAGGTCCCTAGTGTTTGGGTGGAAACGGATCCCCTCCCTAGGGAGCTCAGCGACCTAACCCCTTTCCCACAGATTGTAAGCCCACCAACTGCAGGCAGGGCCTCCATCTGCATCATCAGCCTGAAGATGCCTCTTCCTGCTCTGTGGAGGAACTTTCATTCGCTCCCCTTCATCTCCTGAGTGAGGCCTGCCTCCCACATAACTGCAAGCTTCTTGGGAGGGCCCTCGCTATTCTCTGCCCTGAGCAGCAAATCACCGCATTGCCCACATTGAACCCATGCCTGCACCCTCAGAGTAATAGTGGCACATTGGGGACATACCACTCCCAGGAACTCCCGACCTCCTCCGGTGCACAACGTGAGTCCGCCGTCCGACACCATCCGGATACGGGTATCCCAAACTAGCAGTGGATCCGGCGGGAAGATCTGCTCTCAGCTCTCCGCAGGGTTTTCGGCCATGGTGGTAGCCATAGCAGGAGCACTCTTCGCTCCTCTGGTGAATGACATGCCTCCTTCTCCTACACGTGCCTCCTGCATGGCCACGCCCAAAGGAGGAGATATTAATAGAGTCCCCTGGGTCGCTCTTGATTGGCCAGAAGTTCCCGCTACCTCCACCCATTCACCATTTTGGGTGGTGACTCCTCCCTTTGGGCAGTTCTGCTCGTGGCGCGATTTCCTGTGTGGTACTGTAACTTTTCCCCTGCCATGCTGCTGTGCTGCAAACACTTGGGAAGTAGCTGCAAAGCGGAGTATGTCACTTGCTAGACATACATCCGCCCACCTTAATTGCACTAAGACCTCCACTGCACTTTTCCTGCCTAAAGCCAGCCGCCCTCTCTTGCTCGGCAAGAGCAGCATCCCGCCATCGACTGCATGGTCAATACTCCTCTTCCTTGCCACACGTGCAATTAACATCTTCCATACTGGCTCCGGGACTAGCTCCACGGCCCTCCTTGGCATGGCCGACTACAATCCCCACAGTATGTGTGCACCATCCATAAAGAATAAATGTCCCGCTGTCAGATGCACGGTCAACATTCTTCCACATAGCGCGCACAACCACCCGGCACCCGGCAGCTCTCTTCCCATGCCCCTGGCCTTCATTTTCACTGTCCACTTCTCTGTCCTTCCCTGGACCCCTGATGCCATTTTCACTGTCCACACTAGAACTCCTTGCTATCAGGCAGTTGCTGCATTTACCCATCCTGACACACTTGTCTCCTGCTTTCCACTTCCTGACAGCAGAATACATCTCATAATCCATATGAAGAGTCTTGGTCATTTACAGTCTTTCTTGGAGCATTTGCGTTGCCACAAGCATCCCTCTCTGTGGGCCTCTAGCCTCAACCTACTCTCCTTCCTGGGACTCTGCTCCCGCCAAAGACACCATGCCACACACTTCCCCCCAAACTTATACCCACTCCTGGAATCCTTTGCAGCATAATCTGCTTTCTGGGGTAGTTACAAGCTGGGATGTGTCCCCTGATGGGGCTTCCCACACTGCCCTATGAGAATCCTCTCACAGGAGCCAGTGGGGATACTTCTCCCCTCAGCAGGCACATCTGGAAGCCCTGACACCCTAGCTAAATAAATCACAGCCCTGCTGTTAGGCAGGCAAGGCCCACTATACATTTACCTAGCACCTACCTGTAGGGTGCTACATGTGTATATGTCATATACCTGTTGTACTTATACTGTACATTGTGTTTTAAATACTGTTTAATAGTGATGGGTAGGCATGGGCAAATAGTTCAGCCCGAGCATGAGTTTGGGCCGAACATTTGTATGTTCGGCAGTTCAGTGAACATCTGAATTTGCAAGGTGTTCTCCGGGTGTTTCCCCCGACGAACACCCTACAATACACTGAGCGATGCGCAGCGCATTCTGCGCCCTGATTGGGTGAAGCGCCATGATTGGGCAAAGCTTTGCCCAATCAGGGCACATCTAAGCTGGCTGTTAAGGAGCAGGGCCGGGAAGCTGGCTGCGACACCCTTAACAACTGACGAGTCATCAGCTGTCAATGGGTTTTTCCCGCTGACAGCTGAATCAGTAAAAAAGTGCCAGTAAAAAAAATAAAGAAAAAAAACTGAGTGGGGTCCCCCACCTCAGTCCATACTAGACATTGGAGGGGAAACCCATACCAAAAAAACAGCATGGGGTCCCCCCCAAAAAATCTATACCAGTCCCTTGTCTGGACAAGCAGCCTGGCAGTCAGGAAAGGGGGGTGGGATGAGTGAGAGGCCCCTCCTCCTGAACCATACCAGGCCACATTCCCTCAACATGAGGAGTGCATGCTTTGGGGCAGGAGGGCTCTGCCTATCCCACCCCAAAGCACCTTGTCCCCATGTTGATGTGGATAATGGCCTCGTTCCAAACACCCTGGGCTGTGGTTGTCGGGGTCTGCAGGTGAGGCGGCTTATCGCAATCTGAAAGCCCCCTTTAACAAGGGGATCCCAAGATTCCGCCCCCCCCCTATGCAAATGGGTATCAGGTACATAGTAATCCTACCCATTTACCAAAAAAGTGTACAAAAGTAATAACCACACGAGACAGTTTTTGACAAATCCTGTATTAAAAAATAAAAAAATAGTGTTGATGTAAATCCATCGTCTATCATGCCGCCCACTGATCCGAAAAAAATAAAAAAGGCTCCAACTCTTGGAAGGCCTTCTGCTGCATGCCTGCTCCACACTTACATTGACATTTCTTATGTAGGCAAGGAGATGGGGGCCACCTGCTTACATCATCTCCCCCTTCTAATGTCACGTGACATTTTTAATTTTTCTATTTTTCGGGTTGGTGGGTGGTGGGATTGATGATGGATTTACACTGAGGGACACTTATTTTTTACGGTGGAAGGAAGCACCCACCCCCCCCATGTTGAGGGCATGTGGCCTGGTATGGTTCAGGAGGGAGGTAGCTGACCTTCAGGCTGCATGCCCAGGTAAGGGTCTGATATGTTTTTTTGAGGGGACCTCACACCATTTTTTTTTTTTTTGGCGTGGCGTTCCCCTTAAAATTTCAAACCAGACCTGAAGAGCCTGGTATGGGCTTGGGGGGGGGGGGACCCTACACTGTTTGTTTTTTTTTTGTTCAATTGTCGGGTCTGGCAATTGAAACGGGGATTCATTTTAAATGGGATTTGACTCATTTTTTTTTTTCTTTAGAAATTCTCTTTTTGCTGTAGAATGTTTTATGCGTGCTACAGATGCCCCACTTTACAGGTACATTAAGGGGACCCCAGGTACTATATTTAAAGGAATTTTTCTGTCTGTGCACTTTAATCATATATAAAATCACTGCTCCTGAAAAAAACATTTGCTTTTTTGTTTGTTTTGTTTTATACATGTCCCTCAGGGCAGTACCCAGACTCCCATACCCATTTTATGGTCAATTACTTGCATATAAGCCTTCAAAATAGGTACTTTTGATTTTTCCTGTTTGGCTCCCATAGACTTCAGTGGGGTTCACTGTTTGGGTTATAACTTTTCCCCTGTTCAGGAGTTCTACTGCAAACTGAATAGGAGGAGGGTGTTCGGCCCATCCCTAGTGCCGGGTGTGCACCGTGCTGCGCCCCGCAATGCACTGGTCCGCTTGCGGGCCCAGGAGCAAGATTGTGACTGCCGGGGGCTGGAGGGGAAGGAGAAGAGCCGACGCGTGTCTGCTCTCCTCCCCTTCTTGCTGTGATCTGGAAAGCGACATATATGACCTCACTTCTGGGTCAAGCTCTTGGTGTCCCTGGCTAGCTTAGCCAGGAAAGCATGTTTTGCAATGTGATCTGCATTGCAAAATATTCAGTGAAGCCCAAAGGAGACATGCAGGGTCTTTAAGACTTATGACTTTTTAGACTTTATGTCCCCTATGTAATTGCAAAAAAATAAAGTTACACCCAAGCACATATAACCCCCCACCCCCAAATATGCACATATGAACGTAAATGCATGCATCGGGGATGCCTACGCATGAAAACGTCTATTGCAATACACATAGTACATATCACCGCGCATGTAAGGGAGAGCAAAAAATTCCAACACAAGACCTCCTCCATAATGCTAAACTGATGACCTATAGGAGGCTTTTGAAGCATCGCCTGTAGAAAATATAGGGTACTAAAATTTGTTGCCATTTCACGGTTGCAGACAAATTTAAGGTTGGACATATTCGGTATCTATTAACTCGGGGCAACCTCATCTTTTATATTTTACCAAAAATGTGGGAAGTGGATTGCGTTTGTTTGCCCTAAATTTCACTTTACTGTGTTTTTGACTGAAGAACTGCAATTATTTTATTCTCTAAGGTGTCTGCTTTCAGAAAATATATAATGTTTGCAGATTTTGTGTAATCTTCTGGCCGAAAATGTTGTTTTAAAAATTTCCCCCAAAGTAGATTTATCGTCAATCATGATGCCCGACGCACTGCTGGACCCGAAGAAAGGGAAAAAAAAAAACTCTGCCAAAGGCTCCCCGCAAACCAACTGCCCCACCATCTGACAGTTCTTAAATAGGTAAGGGGCGGAGCAGTTCTTAAATAGGTGGTGGCACCGCCTATGTGATGTCACCAAATGGTGCATGCTGGGTCAGTAATATGACAAGGCGGCAGTGCCACCAGGTGACGTCATCAGGTGGCCCTGCCCCTTACCTATTTACCTATTTAATAACTGCCACAGGACGGAGCAAGCATACTGCGGTAGCCTTTGTCAGGGGCAAAGGTTTTTTTGGGGGTTCAGCGGTGCAGCGGGCATTGTGATTGATGATGGATCTACATCAGGGGCATTGTGTTTTTTTTTTTTTTATTTTAATAAAGGAATTGTCAAAAACTGTGTGTGTTTTTATTTCTTTTTGACATTTTGGTAAATCAGTAGGAGTACAATGCACCTAATACTAATTTGCATGGGGGGCTGGGATCTGGGGGCCAATAAGCCTCCACCCGCAGACCCCCACAACCATCGCCCAGGGTTGTGGGAAGAGCATCCCCCCATATTGAAGGCATGTGGCCTGGTATGGTTTAGGAGGGGGGTGCTTGCTCGTCCCTCCCTTTCCAGGCTTGCCAGGCTGCATTCTCGGATAAGGGTCTGATATAAATTTTGGGGGGTCCCATGCCATTTTTTTTTAATTTTTGGCATAGGGGTTCCTCCAAAAATCCATGCCAGACCCAAAGAGCCTTTTTTTTACAGTTTTGTATGTTTTTTTTTTTGTTTTTCAAGAAATCTTGCACCTGGGAAAATCTATTTGAATGTCATTTTTTTTTCTTTGTCAGTTATGTATCAGCTTTGCTGCAGCAGCTTCTATACACGGTACAGATGCACCACTTTACAGGCAGAATAAGAGAACCCCCCAGGCACTATACTTACCACTTCTCACTCCGTTTAGACAAAATGATGGTGGGCAGGGTGCTCTCTTGTTCTGGGGCAAGGGGTGGTGTGTTGCCTCCCTGGTACACGGCGCATACCCAATCTCAGCAAAGAGCCAATGACGCGGCTCTTTAGCTATGTGATCAGCTGTGTCCAATTGCAGCTGATCACATGTAAGCAAGGAAATGCCGGTTATCCTCTTTCCTCTCCTCGCACTGACAGAGTGTGAGGAGAGGAAAGGAGAGCCAATCAGCGACATTTTATCACAGGGGAGACCTGCACAAATCAGTGACCTAATTATCAGTGTGGCCCCAACAGTGCCTATCAGTGATGCCAATCAGTGCTGTCTTTCAGTGCCCATCTTAGCCCTCTCATCAGTGCCATTCATCAGTGTCCATCAGTGCCCATCAGTGCAGCCATTCAGTGCCCATCAGTGTCGCCTATTCGTGCTGCCTATCAGAGCCCATAAGTGCCACCTATCAGTGGTGCATATTAGTGCCACCTATCAGTGCTGCATATCAGTGCATCTTCTTCAGTGCCACCTCATTAGTGCCCATCAGTGACACCCCATCAGTGCCCATCACTGCACTCTATCAGTGCTCATCACTGCAGCCTCATTAACACACATCAGTGATAAAGAAAACTTTCTTTTTACAACATTTTCTAACAGAAACTAAGAAAAATTTTATTTTCAAAATGTTTGAATGTGCCCAGTATTGAATTGGTTAAAGGAATTTTTCATTTTTATTATTTCACTTTAAGTATCATTAGATCATCACTGCATCACTGCTATTTTAAAAAATTATCTTTTTAAAAAAAAATGTTTGCATTAATTCATGTCCCCTAGGACAGTACCCGGGCCCACATACCCTTTAATGGCCAATAACTTGCCTATAAACCTTCAAAATGTGGACTTTTGACAGGGTTCATGGTTTGGGTCCCAACTTTTTCCAAGTTTGGGAGTTTTGGTGCATATTAAAACAAGGAGTGTTTGGCCTATCATTACTGTTTAGTATGTAATTTGAGTATATCATGCAACCCTATAAAAATGTATATTGGCTTTCAAACAACCTCTTTTGTCAAGATTCCTCAGACCTAGCTGTGCATATGTAAATACAAAAGGATCAATAAATGTATCCATTCAAGAAAATAATTATAAGATACTTACCAAATGGTACCGCACCCCATTCCTGCTTAACAAATATAACAAAGTTATCCCAAATGAATGTTGGAGGTGCAAACAATCTCATGCAGATTTGCTACATATCTGGTGGTCTTGTCACCTGATACAGCCATTTTGGAATACGGTCAAATCCTACATACTCAAAATTACCACCCAAGACTTACAATTACATCCAGCTCAGTTCCTATTGCACTTTCACCCTAACTCGCCTCCTAAGTACTTCAAATCCCTTCCCATGATCATGATAAATGCTGCTAAGCTTTGCATCCCCAGACTATGGGGTACCACGAAAGTCCCATCCCTACACACTTGGCTCACACAGATTAACAAAATCTCCGAAATGGAGGAGCTAATTTCTACAGTACATGACTCTCCAAACAAATATCTCAAAATATGGAAAGATTGGATCATTTTCCGATATTCCGCCGAATATGAACAGCTTATTAACTCATTTAATAATTAGTTAATCCACCTCCTCCGTATTATCAGTTATTATAGCCATGATTCTTATAGTGACCTAGACACATAAGTTGCTTCGGTCCTTACCCGGCTCCCCTCCGCCCACTTTCCTTGCCTTCCCTTCCCCTCTTCTCCATCTCACTTTTCTAGCTTACTCCTCCCCCTTCCCTGCGGACCCAATGCGGGTCAGAGGGTCCGCTCCCCTACTTCCTCTTTGATATACTTCCTCTTTTTATGTTATTTTAGCTTGATTAAGCGAAAAAAAAGAAGTTAGCCCTTAACAGCCATATTTCATGGGCTATGTTGATTCAACATAAAACTTCGCACTCTAAAGGGCGAATCACCTCAGTTTTATCATTCCTGTATTAATACGTGTTACAGCATACGTTTTCCTTGATATCTGATTATTTCTTTTGCCTAATGTAAATTGATACTTACTCGTTTATAATGTTATTGGATCAGATAGGATTGTTATTTCTACATACAATGTGAAAAGTATAATTATATGTTGTTAACCTCATTACTCTTCAATAAACTTGTTGGAAAAAAAAAAAAAAGTAAACACTCCTATAGTGAACAATATGAACAAGTGAACAAGTTAACAAAATGAATATATCAAATAAAAAATATTCTCTTGACAAAATGTTCTCCATGAAAAAAAAAGCCAAGCGGTATATGCTGTCAAAGGTAGTCTTACTCCGAATTGGGAATAACTCAAAATTCATTATCATTGAATCTTGATCCTCACAAATTAAAAACGCCTAACTTGGGTTTTCAGTTCCTTATTAAGTTAAAGGGAATATGTTGAAACCTTACAATTTTATTTTGATTAATGGACAAACAAATCTCACCATAATTTACCTTAAGGCATCATCTTTGTCACGTCTCAGTCATGATTTGAGTTAGTATTCATTCTTGGTTAGAATTCATTAGCATTTTCCTTGAAGGATGTCACTGTTAAGAACACAGCTCATTTATACCCATGCTGATACGAAATTGTAATATTTTACACTTTTCAGGAAAATGCATTGCAATCTTTTCTGATAGAACACAAAAACAATAAAATGCAGGAAGAATGGATTGGAACCACATAATACGCATGTTAGAAGAAGTGTTAAGCTTTAGTCCCTAAGATAGTATTTTTTTAATAGGTTTTCCCTTGTGTACTCTAAAATGATCTTTGATTTTGTTTCAGTATTTTTTTTTTTATTAAATATTTGTTGCAATCGTAGAAAAGTTTCTTGTATCAAAAAGTAGGACATAAATGCATGAAAATGCATGGAAGAAAAAAAACGTGTTTTCCAAAAATTCTTCTCATACTAAATGTCAAATGTCAATATTTACAATGAGTACATTTAGTAAGAAATTTGTGAGACTGAGGCTCCTGAAGTCTTGAAGAATTACTAATGTGCTTACAATGACAGCCATCTCACTCAGGCACATAGGTTTCCTGGGATTCCTGGGACTCCAAGTTCACCAGGACTTCTGCAGGGACTTTCAGAATTCCTGCCAGTACTTCCAATAATGCTCCCTGAATCCCTGCCAGGACTTCCAGTATACCTGCCAGTACTTCCTTTGGCAATCACAGAATCCCTGTTAGAAGAGATGGGCCGAACGACCCCCGGTTCGGTTCGCCCCCAGAACTCTTGAACATTGCAAAGTTTCGGAGCCGAACAATGAACCCCATTGAAGTCTATGGGACCCGAACTGGAAAAATCAAAAGTGCCCATTCTGAAGGCTTATATGCAAGTTATTGGGCATACAAAGGGTATGGGGGTTAAGGTACTGCCCCAGGGAACATGTATCAAGGAAAATATTTTTGTAAAAAATATTATTTTTAAATGAGCAGTGATTAAATGATGCTTAATTATAAATAGGGAAATAATAAAAATGAAAAAATCCTTTTAATATAGTGTCTGGAGGGTCCTCTTCGTCTGCCTGTAAAGTGGCACATTTGTACTATGTATTGAACCTGCTGCAGTAAAACTGACATACAGTATATAAAGAAAAAAAAATGACATTTAATTTGATTTTCCCTGCTTGGGGAGCCAGTGTATATGATGAGACCACAATTTAGTGCACTAGGAATAAGATGAGATATTTTTTGGATACATCCTGGTGTCTCTTTGGCAGACTTTGAATGGAAACACAAAGTTTTGTACCACAGTAAGCAAGCCTTATGTGAAGAAGTCAAGTTATAGTACCCATGTACCCAAGTTCATGGGGAACATGACTGCCAATTTGTTATTTATCAGTTTTCTCCCCTCTCTGTAGGTTCATGTTACTCCCTTTCTCTACCTCAGAACCAACATCAGAGTCAAGTAATGCCTGTGCATCATCAAGAAGCAATGAGGATGAGGAGGATGAAGATGGTTTAGTAAGCCAGTCCACAACCTCCTCTGCATGCTGTGACTGCATGGCAACATCACTAAACAGAGGAAAATAGTGCCCTGTCTTAGGAAGGACCACATCTACCTTTGCCTGTGAACACAGACGCTGCTGGCCCCCTCAGAGTGCCATGGTAAAGTCTGCCTCTCCTTATTGGCCTCCCAGACATGATGGGGAGGGGGGCTTATTACCAAAATGTAATAGAGATGGGGAAATGTGTACTTGGATGCACTTTAATCAATAGTAAGTGGCGTTTGGTGCAATTTAAAGTGAGGACTCACTACACAGGCACACTCCACTGACACACTACAATATACTGCAGTAAAACTGCACACATGCACTTAAAGATATTCTTAATGCACTTCAATATACTGCTATAAATGTGGTCTAACAAACTTCAATGTAATGTATTGCAGTAGAATTGCACAATTGCAGTGAAAGTGCCCTGACGTAGTTCAATTTACTGCGGTAAAAGTGCACTAAAACACTTCAATATACTGCAGTAAAAGTGCAGTAACGCAGTTAAATTAACTGCGGTAAACCTGCCCTGACACACTAAATTGATACACTTCAATATACGGCAGTAAACCCTATCCTGGCACACTAAACTGATACTCAAGTACAAAAGGAAGGTTGCACTACATTCACGCTGCACTATCACTATATTCACACTACACTGACAGAGAGTACAATAATCTGGCAAACAGGAAGTGCAAACACATGGCTTGAATCAGGAAGTCCATAGAAGGAGCAAAGAGTTCCGTTTCTCTCATGAGCTCTGGTGGAAAATGTCTGGTGTAAAACCTTGTAGGAGATTTGTGTGAGTGGTCTGATATAATTCTAGAGAACAGCAACCATCTGTTTGAGGATCTTGTATTCATTTACATTTTCTAGCCTTTTTAAGGGCCAGTAACATATATCCATAATTTCTTTGTGGATTTATTTGCCACTCTTTCAACTCTTTAGCAGATTTCTCCCTATTCCAAAACTCTTCTCCTGGCCACTGAACCAACTGTTTAACCAGAGGCTACTGTGATTATAAAGTCCCAGTCTCACTTAATAACAGCTTTTTTCTGCAGTTCTGTTTGCCTTGAGTCCCAACATCCTGAGTCAGTCCTTGAGACTGAGTGCCTCAAGTATCCCACTGATGTCCAGCACTTCAGGCCAGCTTTGTTTAAGAATTCTGAGTCTGTGTCTTCATCTTTTTAATCTGAATCCTCCCCTACAGAGTTTTAGTCCACCTTTGTATCACATGAGTCACCCTCTGTAGTATGACAGATGGCCTCTGTTATATGTTAGACAGGTGCTGTTGTATATGTGACAACGTCTCCTAATATGGAAAAAGTTTTTGCTATTCTTGAATTTGTTGTTCTGGAATTTGAAACTGGCCTTCTACATGCCAGTGTCACAATGTCCTTAAACTTTGCCAGTATCACGCTCACCTAGGTTCCTGCCATTTCCATGCCTACTAGCTATGACCTCTTCTGAGGAATTTTCCCAGTTTCCTTTTGCTGCACTGTCAGTTACCTGGTCTTGTTCCTGTATCAAAGGTTATTGTTTTGGCTTATTTTTGCTGCTGAGAAGCCTATGTGCCACCCTGTTGCTTTTTCTATCCGAGCATGCCCAGATTATGCTTTTGTCCAAGTGTGTATTGATGTTGTTCTTGACTTGACCCAAATAAATTAGAATAGATTTCTGAGTGCCACGGACAGATTGTCTAAGCCTAGGTATCCAGGATGATCATTCCGACTAAGACGTTGACTCTAGTTTGTTCAGACAACTGACCCCAGTCTGACTCCTTGCCTTTCTTTTGGAACTGCACTGGCCCGCTCTGCCACACATCCTTCCTCCTATCTAGAGATGAGTTTTCTGCCACCATGTCTGATTTACATTTTCCCTCCTCACCAATGCTATCTCCAATTTGCTGTGGGCGCTCAACATTACCAATATGTCACCCTTCCCTTTGGACTCTCCACAGCCCTCTTGGTCTTCACTAGGGTGCTTTCTCCTGTTCTAGCTTTGCTTCTTTCTCATGGGATACATGCTTTTAGATACCTGGGTAATCTCATTTTAACCTTGAAAAGTTGTGACATCCACCTCCACCTGCTTCTGAATGTCCACAAGCCAGTGGGATATTTCTCTGTTATTATTCTATAGTATGTGCATGTTGGTTTCTGTACTGCTATCATGAATCCCCCACTTATTACCACTCTATTATCTATGATAAGCAACTCATAGTTTACCACTGTCTAGCTGAATGGATTAGACAGTGAAATCAGGTGTGTGTGCTTGTGTTGTGTATTGGCAAGTATTCTTTGTATATTATGCTAATTCCAAAAACATATACAGTATGACCTTTTTTAAATGCTAGCTGTGCTGCCTGTCATTTATATTTTTAATATGTATAATATTTGGGTTCTGTGAGGAAAACTCATCTATGGTTTGAGCATCTGTACTTCTTAAGCAATGTTATGTAAACCGCATTTGCTTACGGGCTGTTTAGGATGTACCTACTGCTTGTTTTATCAGTTATATCTTTGTGACTACTATTTAGTCTTGTTCTCAGAATGTAGGTGCACCTATAGGAGAGCTCCCCCTGATCCTGTATCAAGGACCTGCTGGTTACACTCCACTGAGCTCTTTAGTGCAGCTGCCTGCCGATTCACTCATCAGCCATTACCAAGAGGAACAGATAAAGACAGACCAAGCATTTGATCAAAGGTGGCATCAGCGCTCCCCCAGTGATTTAGCAAGGACAGAGGTAAGGAGGTGGCAGCACAGCTCAAGAGATTTGTCTGTATGTCTGCAAAAGACTCCCACAAATGTCACCATCCTCACCAAAGCAAAACAATGCTCCTTTGGCAGAAGACACTCAGACGGTTGAGCGGCTTAGTGAGGGGCAAGACTCCATCGCTGAACAAGAGGGGAATAGTGGAGCTGTGGAATCCCTATATACACATACTAAGAAGGAAATTGAAGAACCACCCACACTGAGGTTCATTCTATGATTAACTCTTGCACAAAGCCAGAGAAATTAAACATCTATCATACAATAGAACCAAGTTCTCTTTTTTCCCCAATTTCCCTTAAGAACTGCAAATTACACTCTAAATATATTTAAGTGAAAAGAAGCAATATAGTTGAACTGTAAACTTTTGGTAAAATGACCCATAGCACCAATTTTTCCCATCATGTTTCAGGGGCTGCTCAGAACCAGGTACCCTCCTGCATATCTGTTGGCAATGTCCCATTGCCTAAAAACTGTGGTATGGCGTATACCAGCTCATTACTATACTTCTTCAGAAATACTTTATTGAGAGACCCTACAACTTCTTAACAAATGGCCAGACACAGTTACTTTGACATAATTCAAGCTTTGTGACTTATGTTTTAACTGCCATGAAACAAGGAATTACTAAAGCTAAAGCACAGGATTTTTTCCTGCTTCAGTTTTTTTGAGGGTAAATAGACTCTGATTAATGAAAAGAGATCGGCTGAACTTAACATTTACCACTTGACCTTCAAGAGATTTACCCCCCTTCATGACCAGGCCAGTTTTTTCTCTACGGCACTGCATTACTTTAACTGACAATTGCACAGTCATGCAACGATATACCCAAATAAAATATATGCCTTTTTTCCAGAAAACAGAGCTTTCTTTTAGTGGTATTTGATCACCTCTGCATTTTTTATTTTTTGCGCTATCAACAAAAAATGACCTACAATTTTGAAAAAAAAAAAGTTATTTTTTTTACTTTTTGCTATAAAACACGTTCAATGAAAAAATGGGGGAAAAAAAATCGAATTTCTTCATTAATTAGGGCCAATATTTATTCTGCTACATGTTTGGTAAAAAAAAAAATAGCTCAAAAGTTATAGTGTCTACAAACTATGGGATATATTTATGGAATTTTTAGTTATTTCTTTATTTTTACTAGGAATGGCAGCGATCAGCGATAGTGGGACTGTGATATTGAGGCAGACAAATCGAACACTAACTGACACTTTTGACACTTTTTGGGAACAAGTCACACAATTACTGTGATCAATGCTACAAAATATGCACTCTCACTGTACTAGTGACACTGGTTAGGAAGGGGTTTACATCATGGGGCAATTGAAGGGTTAACTGTGTGTCTAGCCAGTGCTTGTGTGGGATATGCTTTTACTAGGGGAAGGCATTGATCCATGTTCCTGCTTTGCAGGAACACAGGATCAACGCCTTCCCTATTGAGAGAACAGTGATCTGCCTTGTTTACATTCTTGCTCTCTGCCTAATGATTGTCAGGGGCTAGTGGACATTGAGTCTGTGGTACCCACGAATCAGTTCCTGCTGTGTAAATTCAAAGCAGAAGCGGGTCTCTGCTGATGCGCCTGCATGCCCCAGACCCAGAAGTGCAGTATCACGTACATAGGTACGTGATCCTGTGCAGCAGAGCTGCCTTGCCACCGTATATGTAAGTTATACAGTTGGCAAGTGGTTAATATGTCTAAATTTGACAACATTTGTTCTTCAAGAGTAAAAACTTTCTTTCACTCAACTTTGACCATTAACTCCCATGTTTAATGGCAACCTTCAACCCAGGCACTACACGAATCTATTCCCTATATTCTTCTCTTTTCCCTTTACTGATAATTTCCTTCTTTTTACCAATGTAATTATGATGCAACCACCACCACCAGCTAACTGTCCCTAGAATCCGGCCTAGCTTTCCTCTCTTCATCCTCTTTTTGAAAATTCAATAAATATCTGTTCTTTAAAAAGGTTAGTCATTTTTCTGTTTAACCTGGAGTGAAAATGAATAATGTATCAAAATGAACTTTGTTCTTGAATGAATGATTAAATGTTAGCATGTTTAGCAAACAATGTCAAATTATTTTATATACAGTAAATATATTATTATTTATAATCTTTTAAACAGATATATTTAATTATGTAATTTCCCGTTTTTTTGTAATACATTTGTCCTTCAGTTCAGACAAATTACTTTGCATGGCAACATTTAATTGATAACTGAATTCTGGTAATTAATTAAATGTGATTATGTGATATAGTTGCCATGGTGTTTGAAAAATTTCTTGGAGCAATGATCATTAATCAATGATGAAGTGATATGCCCTGTCCTTGTTTTATCACATCATTTTTAATAAGCTTCCCTGTACCAAATTAAATTCTGATCATTGCCTTTCTGTGTAGAGTATAATACAACCTCAGATATGTCAGCTTAGTTTTGTATGCAGGCTTTGTTTTTTGACTCAAGCATTAGGCTGCCCTTACATTTGTTACTTAAAATATTTTTTCTACTTAGTACTTGATTTAATGGCATCAAAATGTTTTACTGCCTTAGTCTTTTATATGGTGAGAAAATATCGTGCTGTCTTTTCTGTTGTTATAGTTTATTGTTTATAATGTTCAGACATAAGTACTTTGATAGTTCAGTGATGCCATCTTTAGGCATTAGAAGGCTCATCAAATACATTATTGGCCTGAAGTGGTCATCCTTGCCCCTAATTTACTTTGTAGAGAACAAGTAATTACCAGAATATTACCTTTGATCTGGATCAAAGACACATTATCTAGAAAGCCCAAACTCCATCAACCCTTGTACCTAAGTTGGGTCTGTCTCATAGCATGAGACCTTATCAGAGAAGTGGGTGTTAAAAATGATGGCACAAAAGTCAATTGACATTCAGAAAATTGCACCTTTATATTTTGCCGCTTATCATTCTTTAGACTATATTAGTCATTTTTCAGGCTTTGCTTATAATACTGTATATCTATGGAGAAACAAAGTTGTCACATTAGAAAGCACTAAAGTAGTCTCTTCCTCTACTCTTCTTTATAGCATAGTGGGGAGGGGTTCTATAGCCCTCATAGATAAATTGAAACTGTAAATAATTAGAGTGCATCAGAGGCTGAAAGCACAGGTATTTATCAGCTGACAAAGATTTCTAGATGGACCAACAGGTATTTTTTGCCCTTACCCATCAGATAATTTAACAAAACACTTTCAACACTATATTTACCAGATCTAAAGGAAGCAAAAAAGGAAGTTTATTGCATTTTTTCATATCTTAGCTGTGTCTTTGGACCATGTGTTAACCGAATGCCTGAAAATCTTATCTGGGTCTTTTTGATGGGCTGGGGAGGAAGTAGGACTCATTCCAAAGAGTCACCCACATCCTCTCGGATTGTGCGGGCCATGATGTGGGTATCTGTGGCGTCTGTGCCTGGAGGATTGGGTGTCCATTTGGCCCTCCTGAAGAGATCTTCCTGTGACCAGTGGTGAGTGGTGACCGAAAAGTTCTGTACCAATTTGGAACAGAGACCAATGGGATGCCCAAGCTCTCACAAAAGTGAGTAAGGTCCTCAGGAACTTTCAATAAGGCAGTCTTGCCAGTTTAGGATGTGGAGAGGCAAAAAATAAACTTTCATCTGTAGTGCGCACCTGGGGCCCTTAGAACCTCTAGGAGCTGGGAGAGATCTTTACGATGTTGTAGGGTTGGATAAATCTTGGACGATTTTTATATCCACACCCCCATAAAAGATTTGTATCCTGTTGCAGGCTTTTCTGAGGATATCTTCTTTGAGACGAAAGCTAGTGAGGCAGCATACAATGTCTCTGGGTGGGTCAGTGTCTCTACCCCTCAGGCATAATGCTGAGTGGATTCTCTCCATTTCAATCACAGTGGCTGGAGGCCTGTCTAGCAGATCATTAAATATGGCAGAGACCGCATGTTGTATTTGGCCATCTGTGTAGCTCCCTGTGAGCTTGGGGGCGAAGAAGATGCCGCCATTTTGGAAATCTATGTCCTGAATAACTCTGGGATCTGCAGGCTCAGCTGCATGCCATGTGTGTGTTGACCACATAGGGAGTGAGAGCGGAAGGCAAAGCTGCTGGGGGAGTTTCTCCCCATGTAAGGTTTGTGCAAGGTCTACAAGAAAGCTCAACTTGATGTCCCGCTGTCGCCCAGAGCTCCGGGTTTAGGCAGAAATTGTCATCCACATACAGATCACACCCCCCTCAGTTTATTGTACTTATTAACCTTTTTTTCTTTCACCAAAACAGGTATTACTGTGCTAGCAGTAATGGCATATAGAGCAGCCAAATTTTCTCATTTTTTCTCCCTGCTGCTGCCTATATAACAAAAGTGATTTGGATTGTAAATCCACTCATCACATAATTCACCTGTCCCTCCTAGATACATGATGTAGGATATGTATATTGTATGTCTACAATATACAGTATCTCGCAAAAGTGAGTACACCCCACACATTTTTTAAAATATTTTATTATATCTGTTAATGTGACAACACTGAAGAAATTACACTTTGCTACAATGTAAAGTAGTGAGTGTACAGCTTGTATAACAGTGTAAATTTGCTGTCCCCTCAAAATAACTCAACACACCAATAATGTCTAAACCGCTGACAACAAAACTGAGTACACCCCTAAGCAAAAATGTCCTAATTGGGTCCCATTAGCCATTTTCCCTCCCTGGTGTCATATAACTCATTAGTGTTACAAGGTCTCAGGTGTGAATGGGGAGTAGGTGTGTTAAATTTGCTGTTATCACTCTCATTCTCTCATACTAGTCACTGGAAGTTCAATATGGCACCTCATGGAAAAGAACTCTCTGAGGATCTGAAAAAAGAATTGTTGCTCTACATAAAGATGGCCTAGGCTATAAGATTGCCAAGACCCTGAAACTGAGCTGCAGCACGGTGGCAAAGACCTTACAGCAGTTTACCAGGACAGGCTCCACTCAGAACAGGCCTCGCCATGGTCGACCAAAAAAGTTGAGTGCACGTGCTCAGTGTCATATCCAGAGGTTGTCTTTCAGAAATAGAGGTATGAGTGCTGCCAGCATTGAAGGGGTGGGGGGTCAGCCTGTCAGTGCTCAGACTATATGCTGCACACTGCATCAAATTGGTCTGCATGACTGTCATCCCAGAAGGAAGCCTCCTTTAAAGATGATGCGCAAGAAAGCCCGCAAACAGTTTGCTGAAGACAAGCAGACTAAAGACATGGATTACTGGAACCATGTCCTGTGGTCTGATGAGACCAAGATCAACCTATTTGGTTCAGATGGTGTCAAGTGTGTGTGGTGGCAACCAGGTGTGGAGTACAAAGACAAGTGTGTCTTGCCTACAGTCAAGCATGGTGGTGGGAGTTGCATGAGTGCTGCCGCCACTGGGGAGCTACAGTTCATTGAGGGAACCATGAATGCCAACATGTACTTTGACATACTGAAGCAGAGCATGATCCCCTCCCTTCAGAGACTGGGCCACAGGGCAGTATTCCAATATGATAATGACCCCAAACACACATCCAAGACAACCACTGCCTTGCTAAAGAAGCTGAGGGTAAAGGTGATTGACTGGCCAAGCATGTCTCTAGACCTAAGCCCTATTGAGCATCTGTGGGGCATCCTCAAACAGAAGGTAGAGGAGTGCAAGGCCTCTAACATCCACCAGCTCCGTGATGTGTGGAGGAGTGGAAGAGGACTCCAATGCCAACCTATGAAGCTCTGGTGAACTCCATGCCCAAGAGGGTTAAGCCAGAGCTGGAAAATAATGGTGGCCACATAAAATATTGACACTTTGGCCCAATTTGGACATGTTCATTTAGGGGTGTACTCACTTTTGTTGCCAAAAATTTCGACATTAATGGCTAAAATTTGGCAGCAAATTTACACTGTTAAACAAGCCTTACGTCAACTAATTTACATTGTAGCAAAGTGTAATTTCTTCCTTGTTGTCAAATGAAAAGTTATAATATATTATTTTCAAAAATGTGAGGGGTGTACTGACTTTTGTGAGATACTGTAAATTAAAAATACCCTTTTCTTCTATGTCCTCCTTCTTTTTGGAGTGTATTCGCCTCCCCCCCTCTGGTCCCTCTTTTACATCTATGTTTCTCTTTTGGCCTCCTTTGGGCCCTGATGGAAAATCCTGATGTCTAGTATATGGTTGTTCCTCTGAATATCCATCATGCCTTATATTTTGGGCTGTTGTAAGTGGATAATCCCTAATGGGGTCCATCTTCTCTAACATCTCCCAAAGGTTCATATCTGTTATAAACTGGGACTTGATACTGATCGCTTGATGTGTCCCATCTACCATTGTGGGTGGGTTGACTCTTCTCAATATTCCTTGGTAAGGAGTAACCTCTTGGAAATTAGAAAAAAACAGTGAATGTGGGTTAACCCATTTAGCAGCTAGTTTGAGGTGCATGTGCCCTAACTTCTTATTAGCCAGTGTAAAGCACATTTATGATAAAACCTCAGTACAAAGTTTTCAACCCATGGAGGTTTACCCCTCAGTGGCCAGTTCTCAGCGATTGTCTGTACAGTGAACTTTATAGTGATATTTCATATTGTGTACTGAAGATTCCCTCAACCCCTTCCTTTTTATGCCCACTATTGCTCCAATAATCATCCAAAAAAAAGTAACATTAAATTCATAACTAGCTAGTTTTATTATTTACTGCTAGTTTAAAAAATAAAATAGAAATAATTATTTTGTTTTAATCTCATTTACATATTACATTTTAAATTTTTCAAATACATATACTGTACATATACCCTCAAAATTAAAAGCCGGTCATCCCAAAAAAGGAAAAAGAAACTGAATGTTCTAGACTTCTAGACAAAAATTATATTTATAAAAATAAACGACATAAATAAAAGAAATAATATTTTTTTAAAGATTTTCAAAACATGTTGAATGAGCATAATGTTTTAGCTGTAATAAAAGTGTAATTTACTGCCAAACAAATATAATTTATTAACAATGACTTATTTGTAAGTTTTCAATGTCAGACTTTACTAAGGTAAATGTCCCTTACGGCACATCATGCTGACAGTAGACTCTTTTCATTAATTTTATTTGCTTTGATAACATTTTTTATTACTTGATTTACGTTCTCCAAAATGTAATTTATGATATATATCTCAAGCAGTGCCGCGCAGGAGATGTGAACATTTCAACTCCTGATTCCTGGTATATTGTCTTATGTCTGTAGTCTTTTAGCTGTCTCAGCAGTGCAAAATTAACCTAGCATAAAAAAGCAATAACACTAATGATCTGATGAACTGGAATTATATATAAAATAAAAAGATTATCAGTATTTTGCAAAAACTAATTTATTATAGCTGTGTTGGATTTAATCGTTATAAATAATTTGATAAAACCATGCTGAGAGTCGTATGAAGCAATCCAAAAATACAGTCTATGAAGACTTTGTTTTTAATGATTTCTTAGTCTGATAAGCGTGCAGATATAAAAATTGGGATTTTTTTTCTATCTAAATAGATCAAACACCCCTTTGAACTAACACTTTGGCTTAACACATACAGGCTGAACATCTCAGACTGCTGTTTTGATCATGATGGTTATATGTGTTTAAGCATTCTTTTCCTACTGTTCCCTATATCAGTGGCAGATTTCTGCATAACAAGCTCAGTGGTACTGTGCAAAAACTGCCAAGGACCCACAGACCACTGAACATTTATAAACAATGATAACACATATTTCTAATCTATTACATTTTAGAGGAATTCAATGTAATTTTTAAATGATTATTGTTTTATTGTGTCCAGTTAAAATCCAAAACCATGTGTAAATGTACATTTAAGTATTTTAAAAATACTTTATTGCTAACTAACAGTGATTAAAAACTTACTAGGGCCTGCTTTTTACCATAGCCTTTGTTTAGCTCAGAGGAAATTTAAAAACAGGATTTTCTCTATGATACATGATTATGATTAGGCAGCCAAATTAACATTTTAGGGTGAAAATTATTATTAATCTCTTGATGATGATGATGATATCCATTTAGTAATGTCCAACTCTTGAAGAGCCTATGGGCCAGCTCTCTCCATTTTTTAAAACCTTTTTTTTGCTGTTGTTTTATGTTGTTGCGGGTGTCAGATTTTATGATGTTTAACAACTGCGTTCTTTGGTGCCCTGGTTTTCTCATTGACACAAAACCAAAAACTTAGCAATAAAGAAGAATTCTTTTTTAAAAAGCATTTGTTAAAACATGGAAAACCAAATAAAAGCAGCTTGGTTTACAATTCTGTCCCATTACCTTAAACTTGGTAGCTGCATAATTAGAATGCTGTATATTGTAGTAATCTTTATTGTTAAAGATCGTCATAGGTGCAAATGGTTTAAAGGCAAAGTTTACCTTTTTTTTCTAAATTACAGCTACTCATGTACCAATATGCCATTAATGTTCCTCTGTTGCAGAATAATAAAGTCTTTCTTTGATTTTTAGAACAAGACCCTACCTTAACCTCTGGTGTGTTCCATAGAAAAGTTCATGACTCCCTGGTATGTGGATTTAGGACATAAATAAAAGTAAAACACAGGAAGCAGTTCATCAGCTGACCTCATTAGCACACACACCCTGCTCCCCTCAAGTATGTTTGCATGGCATCCCCGGAATCCCTCCTGGCATGTGTTTGCCTGGCTTGCCAATGTCGGCTGCCACAGTTGCTATGATTGCATGGCATCCTCAGCATCTCTACAGATAGGCCTGGACCTCATGCTATTCTCTCTAGGGCCTGCGGTCCACAGGTTAGACACCCCCGATGTAGTGCAGGAGCCTTCTTGATTGATTACAGAGTAAATGAAAAGTTAGGTGGGTCCACTTAATCCATAGTTTTGGTATATCTAAAGAAAATTGTACAGAGATTGTATAATCAGATTGCGTAGTATATGGCCACCTTTATACGAGAGGTGTTCAAGTTGAGTTTATATAATAAAAGAACATATTTCAAGGAGTGGAAACTGTTTTTTTTTTTTTTTTTCAACATTCTCCCCTGCTACATTTATACACTTATCTCAGCATTTAACTAATGCCTGGAAAGCTTTGGCATAGAAATATTTGCCAGTGCACCTGAAGCATCCTAGGACAACCTGCCTCACTTCATCATCAGTGCTGAACTGATGAACTCCGAGGAACTCTTTTAGGGGTCCAAACAGGTGGAAATCACTGCTGAGGTCTAGGCTGTATGGGCCATATGGCAATGCCTCCCAGCCTAAATACACGTGTGCACGTGTTGGGGCAAGCAATATGAGCATGTGCGTTGTTCTGGAGAAACAGGACGCCCTTGGTGATTAAACCAGGCTGTTTTTTTTCTGCAGACACATATGCACATCTCTCAGAACACAACAGTAATATTCACTGTTGTTAGTGGCATCACAGGAGGAAAATCCACATGAATAATGCCACGTTTGTCCCAGAAAACACTTTCCATCACTTTACCCGCAGATGCAATTGTTTGTGCAATTTCACAAGAGGTTATGTGTTGAATATCCTGGATCAGGTGTTGAATGCGCTGAATGTTCACAAGAATGACTGCTGTGGGCTGGGAACCACCACTGATGGAGGTACAGCCATCTTTGAAATGTTTACACCATTCAAATGTCTTACTGCAGCTGAGTGTCTCATCACCATACTGTACTTAAAGTCTTCTGTGGATATCAGTGGGTTTTACACCTTCATTCACAAGAAACTTCATCACCACACATTGTTCAATGCATGCACTAATACTGATGTCGGCCATCTTGATTAACGGTCTGTGGACTGGCCTGCAACATGTGTGCCTCCTTTGAATAATAGGACACACTTGTCACTTACTACTGCGTGTAGTACCTTTTTATACCTATAAAATTAAAAGTCCTGGTTTGACTTGAACGCCCCTCCTAAATGAACACAGAAGGGAGGAGATGAAGACACACAGCTGTCAGACCCCATTCACATCTCTGTATGGGTTGTTTTGGAGGGGTTTTGGAGCTTTTATGCTCACTGCACATAGGACAGCCAATTCTGCCCTATGTATGGCAAACACAAACACCTCGCTTTTTGGTCAATTAGCAGCACATTTGTCATGTGACAAAATGCTCGGCAAACATGTGCTTGTAGCTTGAACAGGAGGTAAAACCCGGTGCCGGTTTAATGTACACAGAACCATGACATTTGAAAAGGTCTTTAATGAATAATGCTAAAACCACTTCATTATACTGCCAAGGATAGAATAATCACAGGCATAAACGCAAAGCACCCTCAAACTCGCATCAGGCCAATAGGTGTATCTGTTGCATTTTGAGGGACTTGCCCTTGTCCTCTTTTCGTTACTATAATGCCCCAAGTTGGTGCATGTTCTTCCTATTTTTCTATTTTAGTTTAGTGTCCCTGCATGGACGAAGGCAGCAAAGCCATTGTTCATTCATTTGCGGTTACAGTTGTTGATGAAACTAGGTGGTCTTATTTGATTGTGCATGGTGGAAGTTCATTCCTTTTTGGTTCCCAGGAAAAAAAGACCACCATGAAGAGTATTCCATCTTAGTGCAGACTTTGGTGCTATTTAGTTTATCAAATAGGTGAGCCCACCTATCTATATATTCACTCTGTATACAATCATCAGGCCCTTGCACTAAATCAAGGTTGTCCAACCCATGGCCCTTGGACCACATGAGGCCCCAGAAATTTTAGCATGTGGCTGTCTGGAGGGATGCTGGGGATGTTATGCAAACACAGCAACTGTCACAGCCTACATTGAAAAGCCAGGCAAGCACACACCTGGAGGGATGCAGGGGATTCCATGCAAACAGTTGATGGGTGTAAGGTGTGTGTGTTAATGAGTTCAGGCTGTAATATTAGGAGCCGAGGTCCCTGTTATACAATCTATAGTGGTTAAAACAGCCCTAACAGTCTGGGCAGAAATTGTAGGAAAGCTACTAGAACATGGGATGATGTGCGAATTCCCCACTCCACTGGCAGTTCTTTCGTGCTTTATCCCTAACCTTGATATAAACCTATGGTTAAGAAGTGGTGTTGATAGTTTGAAAGATTTGTATAGCGACACAGGTATCTATTCATTTGAGAGTTTGACAGATCGGTACAAAATACCACCATCAGCATTAATGAGCTATTATCAAATACGTTCGTTTTTACAGAAGAACAATCTCACTTTATATCTTAAATTACCAACTACTATGTATAAATTGTATCAAGAACCAATGACTACCTCTAATGGTATTTCAATTATCTACGATATATTGAATAAACATAATATTTACTCTAAATCCACTACTGTTTTGAAATGGGAGAGAATATTGGGGAAAGTTTTTCCCGAAATAAGCTGGTTGAAAGCCTTTGATATTACATACATCTCGTCCAAATGTATCAACCATTGGGAGTTATACCAAAAAATCTTGAATTTTTGGTATTTAACTCCCATGAAATTGTCGAGATTCTATTCCTCAACATCAGCATTATGTTGGAGAGAATGCAGTGAGCAAGGATCGTTATTTCATATAATTTGGGACTGCAGATCGATTAGAGCATTTTGGTACAGAATATTCTCCCTGGTATCAGAACTGGTGGGAAAAAATATAGTCCCAAACTCTGAAATGGCGATCCTTCACTTAAATATATACGAGATTCCCCTGGAGTTCCGAGTAGTAGTTATGCATCTCTTATTAGCGGCAAAGCTTTTAATCACTAGAAGATGGAACTCTCAGGAGGTACCAACTCCATCCGACGCGGTTGAATTATTAAATCAACAATGTCAGATGGAAAAAATTGTGGCTACCTTAAGTGCAACAAAGAAAATGTTTGAAGTTAGTTGGAAATCATGGTTAAATAATAGAAGATGCATAGTAACATTGGAATAGGATTAAAGCAGCTGGGATAATATAAATATCGTTAGGCAGTTTTAGACTTGCTTTACCTCCCTCCATAAAAATTAATGTTAAATGAGAGAGATTTGAAATAACGGTATTCTAAATATGGTAACCCCCTTAGTGGGGGTCAAAACTATACTGGAAGGAAGGGGAGGAGTGGTTGTTTCTTTTTTTTTTTTTTCTCTTCCTTTTCCTCTGGTAGTATAATGTTATAACTGACAAATTTACTGCAACAATGTTGTTCTTGTTTTTGCTACTGGATTTTGTACTATTTTTTTGTGGTTTGTATATTATTTTGTTATGTGAAAAATTAAAATAAAGAGATATTGAAATTAATTTGTTCAGTTGGTGAACTGCTTCCTGTGTCTTACTGATTTTTACGTCCTAAATCTACATACCAGGAAGTCATGAACTTTTCTATTGAACACACCAGGGGATAAAGTAAGGTCTTGTTCTAAAAATCAAACAAAGCTTTTATTTTTCTGCAACAGAAGTACATTAATGGTATATTAGTACATAGGGAGCTGGAATTTAGAAAACCTTTAAACGCCTTTAAATGGTGCCATATCTAGCCCAAAAAACTAGGAGTCATTGTTTTCCAGCTTGATCTGGGTGCACAGTATACCTTCAGCCATTATGTGGTTAGTATAACAAAATCTCTCCAATGGTGGCACAGACAGTAATAAAACACTAATAAATCAGAGTGAGAAAAGGTTAGAATGGTTTGTTCACATAGAGGTGATCCCCTCACTTCATGTGAAAGCCTAAAACAAGTTTAAAATCCTTAAACTTACTTGATCCAAATAGCATCTTGCAGGTCCTAGAAAGTATTAACCAAAAACTTGTGCAGATAATAACAGACGAACATTAGATAGGTCAAGTAATCATAGTGTGTCTAGCTCCAGCAGAAACAGTAAATATGGTGAATGGGGGCTACAGCATGAAGAAGGGTAGGACTAGCTACATCAAGCATCCCCTAGCTACAGAGTAAGGTGGTGACAAAATTATTAAGGGAATTAAACAGACAATAAATGTATAACATGATACTTGACAAAAAATACATGTTTAACCACTTAAGGAGGATTTTCCTGCTAAACGACCAGAGGGTATTTTGCGATTCGGCACTGCGTAACTTTAACAGACAATTGCGCGGTCATGCGACACTGTATCTAAACAAATTTGGCGTCCTTTTTTTCCCACAAACAGAGCTTTCTTTTGGTGGTATTTGATCACCCGTGCGATTTTTACTTTTTGCGCTATAAACAAAAAAAGAGCGTACATTTTGCAAAAATAACAATATTTTTCACATTTTTTTATATGAAATTCCCCAAAAAAAAAATGTAAAAATCAAAATTTTTTTAAATTTTCGGCCAATTTGTTTTATGCTACCTAAATCGCAAAAAGCGTATTTTGATTGGTTTGCGCAAAAGTTATCGCGTTTACTAACAAAGGGAAAGATTTCTGTCATTTTTGGTGTTTTTTTTTTTAACGTGTAATGGCGGCGATCTGCGTTTTTTTTTGCGGTACTGCGACATTGGGGCGGACAGATCGGACCCTTGACTGACATTTTTGACACTTTTGGGGTTACCAGTGACATTTCTACAGTAATCAGTGCTATATATATGCACTGTTACTGTAAAAATGCACTGGTAGTGAAGGGGTTAACTTTATTTGGGAGGGAGGGGCTGTGTGTGTCCCTAGGGGCGTGATTCTTACTGTGATTGGCTGTGGCTCTAGCTGTAAGGACACTGATCAACGGATCTACATACTAGATCCGAGTGATCAGTGTTTTTACAGCGAGGAGAATGACAGGTGGCTTGTTTACACAAGCTGCCTGACATTCTCCTTCTCCCCCGCCGATCGCCGAGTGACCGGCGGACATCGGGTCCGCTGGTCACACGCGCGGGGGGGTCCGTGACCGCGCGGGAGCGCGCCTCCGCGGGCGCGCGGTCGCTCCCCAGAGCCTCACAGGCGAGCGACGTAGACCTACGTCACTCTGCCTGTGAGGGGCCGACTGCCGACGTAAATATACTGTGAGCAGTCGGCAAGCGGTTAACCATTGTTTTGGTTTTGCCAAAAGCTTGGAAGGGCTAGAAACTCCCTTTTATTGGTTATGAGTGTTCCAATTGGTGATATTTATCTTCACTTTCTCTTTTGGTGTCACCCTCTTACACTGAAACACACCTGCCAGAGGCTTAAAGTATTTTCAAGTGTGTTGTAAAAGGTATTTGCATTGCTGTTTGTGCCTCTGTTAAAGGGATTGCCCTCATTTAAATAGGTGCCGAATGTGGACTTTTAGGCAATAGTCGTGTACTTAAAGCTGAACTCTTAAAGCTGTATATTGAAAGAAACAATTTTACAGATATGCCTTCATTTAAATGTCATGAAATTAATATTTACAGAGAACTAGCACTGGAATATGATGTGATATGAGTCTTAGCTAATTCCCTACAGAGCAACACTCAACCTAGAGGAGGTTAGCATTCAGCTGATTTCTTGAAAATGCTTATGAAAAGGGTAGAGCAGAGTTTACCTCAACATCAATGTGCTGCTGTGCTGTTTATAACAGAATAGATTGGGTACTAGACCCCTCTGTATAGTTTAGCTGCAGTCTAGCATACATAGAGGTCCAGGATGTGGTTGTTCTGGCAGATAGGGATGTATAGGTCATAGGACTTGATAAAAAAAAAAAAAAAGAAACCTTATATAATGCTTTGACATGTAAGACAGTTTACATGTGTGAATTTCAATGGAAAATTACCTGTTCACTTATACTTTAGATTAAGTGTTAATTCCAGCTCATTAACTTCTATAAATGTAAGCAATTCCAATAAATGTGAGTAACTTATAAATTAGCTCATTTAACTTAAAAAGGGATAAGCAAACTACACTGGAGTAAATATTTTACATTGATCTCACAGAGATCACTAGCAGATCAAAAAAGTGGGGGCATCCATTTGGGTTCTCTATTTCTTTGGTGACTAAGAACATTTCTGTCTAAGTCAGTGTTCATTTCCATGCCCCTGGGCTCAAAACAAAAATAAATTGATGAATAAAACATTTTATGCCACATAAACTGATTTTTTTCAAAATGAATAATATTAGGTAAGGTTACATTCTGCTTTTATTTGAACTGTGTCTCAGTTCGTATTTCACATTACGCACCCTGAGTAATTGTACTACTCCAGCATCAAGGTATTTACACACAAAATGTAATTATCTTCTCTGGCAGAGGATACATAAAATGCAGCTGACTGAACATCTCTTCAGATTGAGATACCTAAGGTCAGTGGCTTCCGAATTACCTTTTGCTTATCACCGATTATAGTTTGATTCAACGACATAGCAAACAGCTAATCTGATGAATCCTTCAGTCCATGTTCTTTCATTTCTTATTTCATTTTATATTTTCTATTTCTTCTCAGAATATAAGCGTTTGCAAGACTTGTGGGGGAGCTGATCAGCTGTCAGTTTGTGCCAGCAATTTAATATGACTAAGCAAACTGCATTAAAACAGTTAGCTAGGAATATTGGCTATTACAACTTTACTGAATCGTGCAGGCACACCTTCCCTCAGGTCTTTAGCCCTGACTAAAGCTGGCCATACACTGATCAGAATTCAGTCAGCTTGGCAGGGACAGACATACTTTCAATCAGTGTGTGGCCATTTCTGCTACAGAGAAGTCAATCATTTGAACAATGTCTGTTGAATGAGCATGGTGGAAAAACGTTGCTGCTGTCAGAATACAATGTCCCAGGGGAAAATCCTTCATCCACCTTGTACATGTGGTTGTACTAAATCTTTCCTACAGCCCGCTGGCTGAATAAAAAAAAAAAAAAGCTAGTAGTGTATGGTCAGCTTAAAAATGATCTCAGCTTAAAAATGATCTTTGATCAGGTTTGGGTCAGGACTCTGTGCAGGCCAGTTAAGCTCTTCCACCCCAAACTCTCTCATCCTTGTCTTTATGGATCTTGCTTTGTGCACAGGTCCAAATCATTTGGGGGATTACGGTGTGGGGTTGTTTTTCAGGGGTTGGGCTTAGCCCTTAGTTCCAGTGACGGTAACTCTTAAGACGTCAGCATATCAAGACATTTCAGAAAAGTCTATGCTCCCAACTTTGTGGAAACAGTTTGGGGATGGCCCTTTCCTGTTTCAACATGACTGGGCACCGGTGCACAAAGCATTTTCCTTGACCGGTTGCCGACCGCCGCACAACTATTTACTGCGGCGGTCAGCCCCGGCCAGGCAAAGTGACGTATATATACGTCACTAGCATGGGAGCCAACAGCGGGCGGGCGGGCGCCGCGCTCCTGCCTCGGCTCGTTCACGGACACCTCCGTGCGTGTGACCGGCGGACCCGATGTCCGCCGGTCACTCGCGATCGTCCGCTGTGAGGGGAGAAAGGCAATCATGATTTTGTCATTTCTGGTTTCAGATCCATAATTTCTTGGCTGGCACAGCCAGGGGAATGTCTAACCAAGCTAATCTGTGATTTGCTAGTTGGTGTGAAGGGCAGGGGAGACATTGGGGTTTATTATATCCCTAATGTCTCCAAAAAAAGTACCTGCCACTTTCCCAAAGCTCTCACTAGAGATTGGCTGTATGTTCGAGTCGAATATAAGTTTGACTCGAATAACAGGTGTTCGTGTGTTCGCTGAACAGGGAAAAAAGTTCTAGCGAATATGCAAACTCTAATAAAGTCTGTGGGATACGAACATGAAAATCAAAAGTCCTCATTTTAAAGGCTTAAATGCAAGTTATTGCCATAAAAAGTGTATGGGGTACTACACTGGGGGACATGTATCAATGCAAATTTTTTTTTAAAACAATCGTTTTTACAGGAGCAGTGATTTTAATAATGCTTAAAGTGAAACAATAAAAATAAAAAATTCATTTAAATATCGTGCCTGGGGGATCCCCTTGATGTGCCTGTAAAGTGGCGCATCTGTATGACGTATGTAGCCTGTTGCAGCAATTCTGACACTTCTAGAGGAAAAAATATAATTTAAACTTGCTCGCAGCTGTAATGTATTGTCGGCTCCAGAAATACAGACCCCTAAAATACATATCAGTCCCTTCGGGTCTGGTACAGATTTTAAGGGTAACCCAAAGCCAAAATTAAAAAAAAAACAGTGTGGGGTCCCCTCCAAAACCCATACCAGACTCCTATCTGAGCATGCAGCCTGGCAGGCCAGGATATGGGGGGCACAAGCGAGCGCCTCCCCTCTGAACCATATTGGGCCGCTTGCCCTCTACATGGGGAGGGTGCTTTTGGGGTGCCCCCCAAAGCACCTTGTTCCCATGTTGATGGAGACCAGGGCCTTTTCCTGACAACTCTGGGCTATGGTTGTGGGGGTCTGCAGGTGGGGGGCTTATTGAAATATGGAACGCCCCTTAAACAAGGGGGGCCCCAGATCCTGGCACCTCCCTATGTAAATGGGTATAGAGTATATTGTACCTCTACCCATTCACAACAAAAGTGTACAAAAAAAAAATAAACACAAAAGACAGTTTTTGACAAGTCCTTTATTCAAAAATAAAATTAAAAAAATAGTGTCCCCCGATGTAAATTCATTGACATTTATGATGCTCGCTGCGCCCTAACAATAGAAACATTCAAAGATGCTTCACCTCTTCAGAGGGTACCCCCCGAATGACGTTCTTGAGCTTCGACAGTTCTTTTATGGGCAAGGGGCAGGATCACCCAGTTACTCCACCCATTGGCACCACCCCGCCCCACGTTACATGACGTCAGAAAGGGCGGTGCCACCGGGGGATGTAAATTTTCACCCTCATTGGCCAATTTGTATATGGGTTGGTGGGAGCATCAATGCATATACGGAACTATGAATCTATTTAGATGTAACATCAAGAAGTTCGGTCGCTACATTGACGATCTGATTTTTGTTAAATTATAAAAATGAACGTTCAGTCATTCAACCAACAGCACCATCACCCCTAGACTGAAAGTGCAAAAAATTAGTTGAAAAACTAGTAATTGGGGCTATAGCGGTGCTGTATACTCCCGTCCCTGGAGACAAAGGATGGCAAGACAATATTATTATAAAAAGTCGCTTTATTTCAAATTACAAACATTAAAATGACAATTAACATATAAACATAAATACAACCCCCAACACATATCAACCAGACCATAAGTGTGGGCCTCTATAGGTCACCTTACTCACACCCAACTCCACATATAGATAAAGCTAGCCTATAGTGGTGCAGGGTACGGGTTACCAATGCATTTCGCCTCAAATGGCTTCTTCAGGGCAAAATAGGTGCCAGAGACTCGTTGAGGTTCATGGGGCTGTTAGTAAAATCAACTCAAAGTGTTGTCACATAGATACAAGGGCCAATGGGGCGAGATTGCTGTGCAAGCGGACCAGACGGGCTTTAAAAACTCTTATGTGTCGTTGGTTACTGGACTGGCTGGAATAACTTGCTACATGGGACATTCCTATCCACACTAGCAATCCCATTACCCTATGATAGTCTGAACTGGGACCTTCCAGTGACATTGCTGTCCTCATAAGGATTGGGGTTCTGCTCTTTTCTGTGGATCAATTCATTTTGACCTAACTAACCCCGGCCATCTCTCTATTTTTCCCCTTGCTATTTTGGGCAGCCATGGATTTAAACTTACTATAATTCTGGTGACATACATTAAGTCCTTTTGAGATATTTGGACTCCATCTGTGGATGACTCAATCTACAATCATTTTTGGACGCCCCATTGGCCCTTGTATCTATGTGACAACACTTTGAGTTGATTTTACTAACAGCCCCATGAACCTCAACGAGTCTCTGGCACCTATTTTGCCCTGAAGAAGCCATTTGAGGCGAAATGCATTGGTAACCCGTACCCTGCACCACTATAGGCTAGCTTTATCTATATGTGGAGTTGGGTGTGAGTAAGGTGACCTATAGAGGCCCACACTTATGGTCTGGTTGATATGTGTTGGGGGTTGTATTTATGTTTATATGTTAATTGTCATTTTAATGTTTGTAATTTGAAATAAAGCGACTTTTTATAATAATATTGTCTTGCCATCCTTTGTCTCCAGGGACGGGAGTATACAGCACCGCTATAGCCCCAATTACTAGTTTTTCAACTAATTTTTTGCACGATCTGATTTTTGTTGTTGACTCTGCAATGGGCCCCCTGGAAAGTTTTCTGGATTATTTAAATAATAATGGCAGAGACTTGCATTTCACGGGTGAGTGCAATAGCAAAGAGATCTGTTTCTTGGATGTATGTTTGAATGAGTTTGTGACTCTGGTACATAGCAGTTTATATAGGAAACCCTTGTCAGTTAATACCCTATTAATAGCTATATCAGGACATCCGAGACACACCATTATTGGCATCCCTGTTGGACAATTTCTCAGAGTCCGCAGGATTTGCAGTGATCAACATACGTATGGACTAGAATCTGAGGCACTATACACACGATTTCTCCAGAGAGGTTACCCGAGATGAATGTTGGACAGAGCGGTGTCTATAACTAACTCAAAAAATAGGAATGACCTCTTAAAGATGAGTGCGACAGCCAACAAGGATATTAATGAAAAGAATAAAAATTTGATAGAGAAAGACTTACCTTTAGTAACATACAGTGAAGAGTTTGGGGATATTAAAGATATAGTGTTAAAGTATATTCCAATATTATTCAAGGACCAAACCTGTGCCAATCCATTCAAAAATGGCATTCATTTTGTTTCGAGGAGGGCACCAACTCTGGGTAATTCCCTTTCACCTAGTCTTTTTGCCCCCAGCAGCATTGGGTCAACCACATGGCTCCACCTTAAAGGGAACTATAAATGTGGTAATGATGGTTGTTTCTGTTGTAAATATGTTACTAAATGCAAAGTGGTGTGATCTTCATCCATGGGCAGACAACATATTATTAATTTTTTTTTTAACTGTAATATGTCATATGTTGTGTATGTTAATACATGCAAATAGTGTAATATGCAATACATAGGGCATACAACAAGACACCTTAGAGATCGAGGGGGTGATGTGTTTAGACTTCTCTGCAAAAGAGAGGTCTTCTGGATCTTCCAGTTCAAAAAACGCATCCCGCATGGGTTAAACTATGAATGGAATATTTCACACTATCATTAGTAATTTATTATGTTCCTACCTTTTTTTTTTTTCCCTACAACTGCCTAAAGATATATTTTGAGACATTCCATATGGGGCGAATTATTTAATTACCTACTTATATTTAGGCAATTGAGTTTACATCAGCACACCTGTTTATTCTCCTTGTGTTTAAGGGGAGACACATTTGGGGTTTATTCAAGTGCTGTTCATGAGAGATACACTAATATCTAGATTTGATTGTTACACCTTTATCACATATATGCATATCTTTATTATATATATGCGATAATCCCCATATGAGCTCTATTCAAAGAATAGCCCCTGTTTTATGGTATTGTATGTTTAAACTAGAGGAGTATTTACTTATAACACATCAGAAGGGGGGTTTTCCGCAACAGTGATATAACAGCGAAGGGAGAATGAACATATACTATAGACATATATAGATTTCAGTTGAATTGGTGTTTTTTTATGGTGGCTCATGCAGCTATGACACATGCAGATAGGATAGATCCATGTTGATATAACACGAAAACAATGGGGTCAGATATATAGTGGTAAAATCCAGAAAGATATGATTTTATCTTATCTTTTCCCTGCCATTTGCACATATGGGGATTTTTTATTTTTTTTCCCACTTCCCCTTGCTTTCTTTTTTCTCTGGGAGAAAAGATGATTCGTAAAGGGAGTAGGTACAGATTGGGTTATGGATTGTCTTTCAATGTTTGTCTACCTTGGTAATGGGTCCTTTTATTTCATCCATTTATCTTGAGGTATCTCCAGTTTTTGGTCAATGATCCTCACCTTTGGTGACATAAGATTTCAATTAGTTATAGTGATTGCAATTAGGGTTGAGCGGACACCTAGATGTCCGTGTTCGACGGGTTCGGCCGAACTTTAAAAAAAAGTCCGGGTCCGTGTCCCGGACTTTTACCGAACTTTTCCCGGACACCGAACCCCATTGAAGTCAATGGGGACCCGAACTTTAAGGCACTAAAATGGCTCTAAAACACCAAAGGAAAGGGCTAGAGTGCTGCAAATGGCAGCAAAACGTAATTAAGAGCATGGCAAGTGCTCTGCAAACAAATGTGGATAGGGAAATAACTTAAAACAACAAAAAAAAACAGAAAAATAAAACAATGTTCTTCTTCATCTCTGAAGGACGAGGCCCATATGGAGTAGGAGGGAGGTTGAGGTGGTGGTGGATGTGGCGGTGACATAGGCGTGCGCACAGGGTGTGCTGGGTGTGCCTGGGCACACCCTAATCACCTAGGGCACATAGCATTGCCAGTGAGGAGATGGGAAAGATCTCCCTGGGACCTGCTCTGCTCTATTTCTCCTTGCCTACAGGTACATGGCCCCGATACATTACTCTCCCAGCTGGCAAACACATGCATGTGTATTTCAACTTTGGGGTGCACACCTTAATGCAATAGGCTGCGCACACCTATGGGCGGTGTAGGTGGAAGCGGCGGTGGAGGAGGACCAGGGCCGGATTAACAGCATCATGGGCTTGGTGCTGAGGATTTTGAAGGGCCTTAAGGGCCGTGCCTTGCCATGCACCCAGAGGAGGAAGGGTGCAGCCATGCATGCCTAATTCAACATGGGATGCTGTCTCTGAAGCCCATAAACACATCCATGCATCGCCAACTGTCCCTCCTTGTCCGGCCTTCACGCTGTGTGGGGAGGTTCTGAGGGTGCTGCCTGGGGAAGCGAGCATAGAAGCCAGACTTCTGTGTTTACAAGTGACAGAAGAGCGGTAACAGTGAATATGGCCAACCCGGGGCCTATATAAAAGGTAGGGGCCTGGAGCTGCAGCTCCAATAGCCCCTACATTAATCTGGCCCTGAGGAGGAGGACGAGGTAGCCAACACTGCTTCTTTTCAAAAATTTTAAATGAGGGTACACCCCAAAAGAGTGAGAAAGAGCAAAAATGGAACAATGGGTGGGTAAGGTCGGTATCCATTGCTATTCTGCATAAGGTACGGAAAAGTCCCGTGGGATCCATGCCTGGTTCATTTTAATGAACGTGAGCTTGTCCACATTGTCTCTGGACAGGCGGCTGCGCTTGTCTGTTATAACGCCCCCAGCCGTGCTAAATACCCGTTCAGATAATACACTGGCTGCAGGGCACGCCAGCACCTCCAAGGCGTAAAGGGCAAGCTCAGGCCATGTGCCCAATTTGGAGACCCAGAAGTTGAAGGGGGCAGACCCGTCATTCACTACATGTAGGCGTGTGCACACATACTGCTCCACCATGTTGGTAAAATGCTGCCTCCTGCTAAGACGTTCCATCTGAGCTGCTGGTGCTGCTGTTTGTTGTGGCGTGCTGACAAAGCTTTTCCACATTTCGGCCATGCTAACCCTGCCTTCTGAGGTGCTGGCGGTGCCCTGGTTGCGTTGGCGACCTCCTCCTCCTCCTCCTCTGCCTTGTGCTTCCACTGTGGCCCTGCTGTCAGATGGGAATGCCAGCAGCATGGCGTCTACCAGCGTGCGCTTGTACTCGCGCATCTTGCGATCGCGCTCCAGTGAGTGAATTAAGGACGGTACGTTGTCCTTGTAACGGGGATCCAGCAGCGTGGCCACCCAGTAATCAGCACAAGTTAGAATGTGGGCAACTCGGCGGTCGTTGTGGAGACACTGCAGCATGTAATCGCTCATGTGTGCCAGGCTGCCCAGAGGCGACGAAAGGCTGTCCTCTGTGGGAGGTGTATCGTCCGTGTCCTCTGTATCCCCCCAGCCACGCACCAGTGATGGCCATGAGCTGGCCTGGGTGCCTCCCTGCTGTGAACATGGTTCCATCTCCTCCTCCAGCTCCTCCTCCTCCTCATCCTCCTCATCCTCCAGAACTGTGCCCCTGCTGGACAATTGCGTCCCTGGCGTTTGCGTGTGCAGGAACCCACCCTCGGAGCCCCTTGCGAATGACTGCCCTGAAAGCCTTGGAAATGTTACCTCTTCATCCTCCTCCTCCTCCTCATCCTGTGCCACATCCTCTTCCATCATCGCCCGAATTGTTTTTTCAAGGAGGCATAGAAGTGGGATAGTTAAGCTGAGAACGGCGTCATTGCCACTGGCCATGTTGGTGGAGTACTCAAAACAGCGCAACAAGGCACACAGGTCTCGCATGGAGGCCCAGTTATTGGTGGTGAAGTGGTGCTGTTCCGCAGAGCGACTCACGCGTGCGTGCTGCAGCTGAAACTGCACTATGGCCTGCTGCTGCTCGCACAGTCTTTCCAGCATGTGCAAGGTGGAGTTCCACCTTGTGGGCACGTCACATATGAGGCGGTGAGCGGGAAGGCCGAAGTTACGCTGCAGCGCTGCCAGGCGAGCAGCAGCAGGGTGAGAACGCCGAAAGTGCGCACAAACGGCCCGCACTTTCTGCAGCAGCTCTGACATATCGGGGTAGTTTTTAAGGAACCTCTGCACCACCAAATTCAGCACATGCGCCAGGCAAGGGATGTGCGTCAAACCGGCTAGGCCCAGAGCTGCTATGAGATTTCGCCCGTTATCGCACACCACCAGGCCGGGCTTGAGGCTCGCTGGCAGCAACCACTCATTTGTCTGCTGTTCCATGCTCCTCCACAACTCCTGCGCGGTGTGTGGTTTGTCCCCCAAACAGGCAAGTTGTAAAACTGCCTGCTGTCGTTTACCCCTGGCCGTGCTGAAGTTGGTGGTGAAGGTGTTACGCTGTCCGGATGAGGAGGCGGTAGAGGATGAGGAAGCGGAGTAGGAGGAGTTAGGAACAGGAGGCAAACTGAAGCGCCCTGCAATCCTCGGTGGTGGAAGGACATGCGCCAAATTGCTATCCGCCTCAGGCCCATCCGCCACTGCATTTACCCAGTGTGCCGTTAGGGAGATATAACGCCCCTGACCGTGCTTACTGGTCCACGTATCCGTAGTTAGGTGGACCTTGGCACAGATGGCGTTGCGCAGTGCACACCTGATATTTTCCCCCACTTGGTTGTGCAGGGAAGGGATGGCTTGCCTGGAAAAGTAGTGGCGGCTGGGCACGACGTACTGTGGGACAGCCACCGACATAAGGTTTTTAAAACTGTGCGTCTCCACCAGACGGAATGACAGCATTTCAAAGGCCAATAATTTTGAAATGCTGGCATTCAGGGCCAGGGATCGCGGGTGGGTAGGGGGGTACTTCCTCTTCCTCTCAAGTGTTTGGGAGATGGAAAGCTGAACGCTTCCACGGGACATTGTGGAGATGGTTGTTGGTGACCCAGGTGGTGGTGTTGCTGACAGATCGTCTGTTTGCGGGGTGGCAGGTGCCGGTATCACTACAGATGTGGCTGGAGTGGCCGAGACTGCAGCAGAAGAGGAAGCAGGATGAGCCAGAGACGTTTCTTGGTTTTGAAGGTGTGTACTCCACTGCAGCTCGTGCTTTGCACTTAGATGCCTGATCATGCAGGTTGTGCTCAGGTTGAGAAGGTTTATGCCTCGCTTCAAGCTCTGATTGCACAGGGTGCAAACCACTCGTGTCCTGTCATCAGCACATTTTCTAAAGAACTTCCACGCTAGAGAACTCCTTTGAGCTGACTTTGGTGCGCTCGTTCCCTTGCTGCGTTGGGCAGTAGCGGGCGTAGTGTCTAGGGCACGGCCGCTCCGCTTCTGCACCCTGCTCCCTCTTCTGCTGTGCTGGTGGCTCTGTGCGACCACCGCCTCTTCCTCCAAACTACTCAGGTCACCTGCATGACGTTCATTCCATGTGGGGTCGAGGACCTCATCGTCCTCCACATCATCTTCCACCCAGTCTTCACCCCTGCCCTCCTTGTCGGTCTCCACAATGCTGAACGCCGCAGCAGTTGGCACCTGCGTTTCGTCATCATCGGAGACGTGCTGCTATGATCCTTGCATGTACTCATCTTGAGAAATAAGTGGTTGGGCATCGCTGCACTCAATCTCTTCCACTTCTGGGGCAGGGCTAGGTGGATGGCCCTGGGAAACCCTGCTGACAGAGTCCTCAAAAAGAATAAGAGACTGCTGTATGGCTTGGGGCTCAGACTGCTGGCCTGATTTGCAAGGGGGTGAGGTGAAAGACGGTTGGACATTGGCTGCAGGTGCCAACTCTGACCTTTCTGCAGTAGACTGGGTGGGAGACAATGTGAAGGAACTGGAGGCACTGTCAGCAGCAAACCAATCTACTATCGCCTCAACTTGTTCTGGCCTCATCACTTCTAGGGGCGTTTGATGCCCTACCAAATACTGATGCAGGTTCTGTCGCCTACTCACACTTGAGGAAGGTGTTTCACTTGTGCGTGTAGCTGGCACAGATCGACCACGTCCTCTCCTTGCAACAGGAGCTCTACCAGCAGCACCACGACCCAGGCCACGGCCCTTATTTGACGGTCTCCTCATATTTCTGTAATTTAAGATCTTGCCCTAGAAAGGTTTTTATTGAATAGCGGAATAGGAAATATGATCCAAAAAAGTGTATGTATCTCGCACGTACAAAACCACACTAGGCCCCAATTACTATTGTTTCTACCCCTAAAAGGATGGATGAGGAGTAGGAGGAGTATGGAACAGACAGCACCCTCAAATCTTCAGAAGTATGAGATGAACCCCAAAAACTTGGAAAGGTGGATCTCACACGTACCGACACAGACTATCCCGCAATTCAATTGATCCTCAAAGGTTTTTATTGAATAGCGGAATAGGAAATATGATCAAAAAAAGTGTATGTATCTCGCACGTACACAACCACACTAGGCCCCAATTACTATTGTTTGTACCCCTAAAAGGATGGATGAGGAGTAGGAGGAGGAGTATGGAACAGGCAGCACCCTCAAATCTTCAGAAGTATGAGATGAACCCCAAAAACTTGGAAAGGTGGATCTCACACGTACCGACACAGACTATCCCGCAATTCAATTGATCCTCAAAGGTTTTTATTGAATAGCGGAATAGGAAATATGATCAAAAAAAGTGTATG
This sequence comes from Pelophylax lessonae, assembly GCF_965119305.1. NCBI lineage: Eukaryota > Metazoa > Chordata > Amphibia > Anura > Ranidae > Pelophylax > Pelophylax lessonae. The sequence goes on along the minus strand of NC_138770.1, from coordinate 253,787,904 downwards.
TATCTCGCACGTACACAACCACACTAGGCCCCAATTACTATTGTTTGTACCCCTAAAAGGATGGATGAGGAGTAGGAGGAGGAGTATGGAACAGGCAGCACCCTCAAATCTTCAGAAGTATGAGATGAACCCCAAAAACTTGGAAAGGTGGATCTCACACGTACCGACACAGACTATCCCGCAATTCAATTGATCCTCAAAGGTTTTTATTGACTAGCGGAATAGGAAATATGATCAAAAAAAGTGTATGTATCTCGCACGTACACAACCACACTAGGCCCCAATTACTATTGTTTGTACCCCTAAAAGGATGGATGAGGAGTAGGAGGAGGAGTATGGAACAGGCAGCACCCTCAAATCTTCAGAAGTATGAGATGAACCCCAAAAACTTGGAAAGGTGGATCTCACACGTACCGACACAGACTATCCCGCAATTCAATTGATCCTCAAAGGTTTTTATTGAATAGCGGAATAGGAAATATGATCAAAAAAAGTGTATGTATCTCGCACGTACACAACCACACTAGGCCCCAATTACTATTGTTTGTACCCCTAAAAGGATGGTTGAGCAGTAGGAGCAGGAGTATGGAACAGGCAGCACCCTCAAATCTTCAGAAGTATGAGATGAACCCCAACAACTTGGAAAGGTGGATCTCACACGTACCGACACAGACTATCTCGCAATTGAATTGATCCCCAAAGGTTTTAATTGAATAGCGGAATAGAAAATATGATCAAAAAGAAAGTGTATGTATCTCGCACGTACACCACCACACTAGGCCCCAATTACTATTGTTTGTACCCCTAAAAGGCTAGGAGTAGGGGGAGTATGGAACAGGCAGCACCCTCAAACCTTCAGAAGTATGAGATGAACCCCAACAACTTGGAAAGGTGGATCTCTCTCACACGTACCAACACAGACTATCCCCCAATTTAACTGATCCCCAAAGGTTTTTGATTAAATAGCGGAATAGAAAATATGATCCAAAAAAAGTGTATGTATATCACACGTACACAACCACACTGGGCCCCAATTACTATTGTTTGTACCCCTAAAAGGCTAGATGAGGAGTAGGGGGAGTATGGAACAGGCAGCACCCTCAAACCTTCAGAAGTATGAGATGAACCCCAACAACTTGGAAAGGTGGATCTCTCTCACACGTACCAACACAGACTATCCCCCAATTTAACTGATCCCCAAAGGTTTTTGATTAAATAGCGGAATAGAAAATATGATCCAAAAAAAGTGTATGTATATCACACGTACACAACCACACTAGGCCCCAATTACTATTGTTTGTACCCCTAAAAGGCTAGGAGTAGGGGGAGTATGGAACAGGCAGCACCCTCAAACCTTCAGAAGTATGAGATGAACCCCAACAACTTGGAAAGGTGGATCTCTCTCACACGTACCAACACAGACTATCCCCCAATTTAACTGATCCCCAAAGGTTTTTGATTAAATAGCGGAATAGAAAATATGATCCAAAAAAAGTGTATGTATATCACACGTACACAACCACACTAGGCCCCAATTACTATTGTTTGTACCCCTAAAAGGCTAGGAGTAGGGGGAGTATGGAACAGGCAGCACCCTCAAACCTTCAGAAGTATGAGATGAACCCCAACAACTTGGAAAGGTGGATCTCTCTCACACGTACCAACACAGACTATCCCCCAATTTAACTGATCCCCAAAGGTTTTTGATTAAATAGCGGAATAGAAAATATGATCCAAAAAAAGTGTATGTATATCACACGTACACAACCACACTAGGCCCCAATTACTATTGTTTGTACCCCTAAAAGGCTAGGAGTAGGGGGAGTATGGAACAGGCAGCACCCTCAAACCTTCAGAAGTATGAGATGAACCCCAACAACTTGGAAAGGTGGATCTCTCTCACACGTACCAACACAGACTATCCCCCAATTTAACTGATCCCCAAAGGTTTTTGATTAAATAGCGGAATAGAAAATATGATCCAAAAAAAGTGTATGTATATCACACGTACACAACCACACTAGGCCCCAATTACTATTGTTTGTACCCCTAAAAGGCTAGATGAGGAGTAGGGGGGGTATGGAACAGGCAGCACCCTCAAATCTTCAGAAGTATGAGATGAACCCCAAAAACTTGGAAAGGTGGATCTCTCTCACACGTACCAACACAGACTATCCCCCAATTTAACTGATCCCCAAAGGTTTTTGATTAAATAGCGGAATAGAAAATATGATCCAAAAAAAGTGTATGTATATCACACGTACACAACCACACTAGGCCCCAATTACTATTGTTTGTACCCCTAAAAGGCTAGGAGTAGGGGGAGTATGGAACAGGCAGCACCCTCAAACCTTCAGAAGTATGAGATGAACCCCAACAACTTGGAAAGGTGGATCTCTCTCACACGTACCAACACAGACTATCCCCCAATTTAACTGATCCCCAAAGGTTTTTGATTAAATAGCGGAATAGAAAATATGATCCAAAAAAAGTGTATGTATATCACACGTACACAACCACACTAGGCCCCAATTACTATTGTTTGTACCCCTAAAAGGCTAGGAGTAGGGGGAGTATGGAACAGGCAGCACCCTCAAACCTTCAGAAGTATGAGATGAACCCCAACAACTTGGAAAGGTGGATCTCTCTCACACGTACCAACACAGACTATCCCCCAATTTAACTGATCCCCAAAGGTTTTTGATTAAATAGCGGAATAGAAAATATGATCCAAAAAAAGTGTATGTATATCACACGTACACAACCACACTAGGCCCCAATTACTATTGTTTGTACCCCTAAAAGGCTAGATGAGGAGTAGGGGGGGTATGGAACAGGCAGCACCCTCAAATCTTCAGAAGTATGAGATGAACCCCAAAAACTTGGAAAGGTGGATCTCTCTCACACGTACCAACACAGACTATCCCCCAATTTAACTGATCCCCAAAGGTTTTTGATTAAATAGCGGAATAGAAAATATGATCCAAAAAAAGTGTATGTATATCACACGTACACAACCACACTAGGCCCCAATTACTATTGTTTGTACCCCTAAAAGGCTAGATGAGGAGTAGGGGGGGTATGGAACAGGCAGCACCCTCAAACCTTCAGAAGTATGAGATGAACCCCAACAACTTGGAAAGGTGGATCTCTCTCACACGTACCAACACAGACTATCCCCCAATTTAACTGATCCCCAAAGGTTTTTGATTAAATAGCGGAATAGAAAATATGATCCAAAAAAAGTGTATGTATATCACACGTACACAACCACACTAGGCCCCAATTACTATTGTTTGTACCCCTAAAAGGCTAGATGAGGAGTAGGGGGGGTATGGAACAGGCAGCACCCTCAAACCTTCAGAAGTATGAGATGAACCCCAACAACTTGGAAAGGTGGATCTCTCTCACACGTACCAACACAGACTATCCCCCAATTTAACTGATCCCCAAAGGTTTTTGATTAAATAGCGGAATAGAAAATATGATCCAAAAAAAGTGTATGTATATCACACGTACACAACCACACTAGGCCCCAATTACTATTGTTTGTACCCCTAAAAGGCTAGATGAGGAGTAGGGGGGGTATGGAACAGGCAGCACCCTCAAACCTTCAGAAGTATGAGATGAACCCCAACAACTTGGAAAGGTGGATCTCTCTCACACGTACCAACACAGACTATCCCCCAATTTAACTGATCCCCAAAGGTTTTTGATTAAATAGCGGAATAGAAAATATGATCCAAAAAAAGTGTATGTATATCACACGTACACAACCACACTAGGCCCCAATTACTATTGTTTGTACCCCTAAAAGGCTAGGAGTAGGGGGAGTATGGAACAGGCAGCACCCTCAAACCTTCAGAAGTATGAGATGAACCCCAACAACTTGGAAAGGTGGATCTCTCTCACACGTACCAACACAGACTATCCCCCAATTTAACTGATCCCCAAAGGTTTTTGATTAAATAGCGGAATAGAAAATATGATCCAAAAAAAGTGTATGTATATCACACGTACACAACCACACTAGGCCCCAATTACTATTGTTTGTACCCCTAAAAGGCTAGGAGTAGGGGGAGTATGGAACAGGCAGCACCCTCAAATCTTCAGAAGTATGAGATTGTGTTCACTGTACCCCACAAAGATTGAGTTCACTGCACCCCACAATGATTGTGTTCACTGCACCCCACAAAGATTGTGTTCACTGCACCTCACAAAGATTGTGTTCACTGTACCCCCCAAAGATTGTGTTCACTGCACCCCACAAAGATTCTGTTCACTGTACCCCACAAAGATTGTGTTCACTGCACCCTAAAAGGATGTTGTTCACTGCACCCCACAAAGATTGTGTTCACTGCACCCTAAAAGGATGTTGTTCACTGCACCCCAAAAAGATTGTGTTCACTGTACCCCCCCAAAGATTGTGTTCACTGCACCCCACAAAGATTGTGTTCACTGCACCCCAAAAAGATTGTGTTCACTGTACCCCCCAAAGATTGTGTTCACTGCACCCCAAAAAGATTGTGTTCACTGTACCCCCCAAAGATTGTGTTCACTGCACCCCACAAAGATTCTGTTCACTGTACCCCACAAAGATTGTGTTCACTGCACCCCAAAAAGATTGTGTTCACTGCACCCCAAAAAGATTGTGTTCACTGTACCCCCCAAAGATTGTGTTCACTGCACCCCAAAAAGATTGTGTTCACTGTACCCCCCAAAGATTGTGTTCACTGCACCCCACAAAGATTCTGTTCACTGTACCCCACAAAGATTGTGTTCACTGCACCCCAAAAAGATTGTGTTCACTGTACCCCCCCAAAGATTGTGTTCACTGCACCCCACAAAGATTCTGTTCACTGCACCCCACAAAGGATTTTGTTCACTGCACCCCAAAAAGATTGTGTTCACTGCACCCCAAAAAGGATTTTGATCACTGCACCCCAAAAAGGATGTTGTTCACTGCACCCCAAAAATGATTTTGTTCACTCCACCCCAAAAAGATTGTGTTCACTGCACCCCACAAAGATTGTGTTCACTGCACCCCAAAAAGATTGTGTTCACTGTACCCCCCAAAGATTGTGTTCACTGCACCCCACAAAGATTCTGTTCACTGTACCCCACAAAGATTGTGTTCACTGCACCCCAAAAAGATTGTGTTCACTGCACCCCAAAAAGGATGTTGTTCACTGCACCCCAAAAAGGATGTTGTTCACTCCACCCCAAAAAGATTGTGTTCACTGCACCCCACAAAGATTGTGTTCACTGCACCCCAAAAAGATTGTGTTCACTGCACCCCAAAAAGGATTTTGTTCACTGCACCCCAAAAAGGATTTTGTTCACTGCACCCCAAAAAGGATGTTGTTCACTCCACCCCAAAAAGATTGTGTTCACTGCACCCCAAAAAGATTGTGTTCACTGCACCCCACAAAGGATTTTGTTCACTGCACCCCAAAAAGATTGTGTTCACTGCACCCCAAAAAGGATGTTGTTCACTGCACCCCAAAAAGGATTTTGTTCACTGCACCCCAAAAAGATTGTGTTCACTGCACCCCACAAAGGATTTTGTTCACTGCACCCCACAAAGATTGTGTTCACTGCACACCAAAAAGGATTGTGTTCACTGCACCCCAAAAAGATTTTGTTCACTGCACCCCAAAAAGATTGTGTTCACTGCAGCCCAAAAAGATTGTGTTCACTGCAGCCCAAAAAGATTGTGTTCACTGCAGCCCAAAAAGATTGTGTTCACTGCAGCCCAAAAAGATTGTGTTCACTGCAGCCCAAAAAGATTGTGTTCACTGCAGCCCAAAAAGATTGTGTTCACTGCAGCTCACACACAGAAAAATGGATGTGGATCACTGACACCTGCCTATCTCCAATCCCACACCACACAGCAATATCGATTGTAGTTTGTAGAACACAGTTTCCCTAAAATTCAGCAGACTCTGTCCCTAACAGGATTGAGAAGAGATCGTAGATCAGGATTGAGTGCAGATTCACCCCACCCCCCACACAGCAATATCGATTGTAGTTTGTAGAAGACACTGACCCTATAATTCAGCAGACTCTATCCCTAAAATGCCTACAACTCGCCCTGCCTAAACACTCCGACCTGTCCCTCAATTCTATCCGGACACAAATGTTTTTTTCCTGCCTATCTTTCCCTAATCAGCAGCCAGCACGTTGATGTGTGCTCTGTCCCTGATATAAGCAGCATAATGACGCCGCTGCGGCTGCCTCGAACTTATAAAGACTTGGTCACATGCTTCAGACGGCCAATCACAGCTACTAAGACATTTGCAGGCATGGCTGGGATGGCTTAAGGCACACCAGTTAAACGATTGTTGATTGGCTGTTGAAAGCCCGCCATGAAAAGAGCGCCAAAGCATGCAAAACCCGGAAATAAAACGACCGAACACGGATTTTTACCCGAACATACAGTAAAGTGTCCGTGTCCGTGTTCGGGTACAAAAAATCCAATTATTCGGTACGAACACGAATAATACAGTCCGTGTTCGCTCAACACTAATTGCAATCTTTTGACATTTGGCTCCGTTTAATAGTATTTGTCTTTTTTTATATTTTTATTTTATTTTTGAAAAATATTTTTATGACAATGTTGTAGCTCTGGAGAAACCTTGACATGCATTAATTGTGCGTAATCAAATGTTGTTTTGTAAAAATGTGTTTTAATGATATGAACATTTGACATTTAGTAGCGATAGGACACAGGTGCTGTGAAATGTGGCTCAATTTCGAGTGCATACTTTAAGCGCTGGTTCACACTACCGCGACGCTACTTCCCGGGGCGACCTCCGAGATCGTGGTGCGAGCAGCGTGCCGCGATCTCGGAGCGGCCGCCACAGACTTCATAACATTGAAGTCTATGGCGGTCACCTCCTGGTCACCCCAAAGAAGCTCCGGACCCTTTTTCTAAGTCGGAGCGACTCGTTTTTTTTTTTTTTTTTAAAGCCCGTGGTGTGTGAAACACACTCAAAAGACTTAACACCCGGTGCATAAAAAAGTGCACACACGCAAACGTGGACACACAAAAAGTGCACAAGGCGTACACACATGGCCCTCCTCCGAGGAGGAAGGGCCCTGACCCTGATCCCCCGGGGCGCGAAGCTCCTGACAGGGACTGAGGTACTCACTTAGGTCCACCCAGCCGAAGCCGGGCAGACCCCATTCTTCAGGGGGACTGCCGAAACAGCCCACCCCGAGTACTAGGTAGGGCTCCCCCGAAGGGAGACCCCATGGGAGAGGGCGAACTAAGCCAAAAGGCCATATCCACCCCCTCCCAAGACTTACAGGGCAGGCCCGAGGACCTACGCCATCAAAGTCGTGCAAAGTGCTCAACCAAAAAGGGACAAACGTGACACACAACAAAGAAAAACAGAGTGGGGAAAAGGGAAGTGGAGAAGTGCAGGGTAGTGCCAAAGTGCAAAAACCTTGGCAGGCCCCCCGGCCAGGAATAAAAAATTCCTCTGGTGTTGGCCAAAAGGCCCACCCCAAGAGGCAGGTGCTTGAAAAAGTGTGATGGTGCAGTGACCAAGGTGCCACAAAAACTCAGGTGAGCTGCCCCTCACCAGTGAGATTGAGGCACCCCTGGGCTGCCACCCCAGGGGCACGTACACCACGGGCTTTTTCGGTCTCAGCCCCCGGCCAGACCTCGTGTAGCCCTATCCCATCAGGAGGCATCAGAATTTTAGACAGCTTAGGGAGAACCTGCCTTCAACTGGAGACAAGCCTTTTGCAAGGCCAGATTCAACCCAGGAGGAAAGGTTCCCCCACCACCATCCGCCATTCCTTACCAATCACATCCAGGAGCAGTACTAACCGTGGTCGCCCGGCTTTCCCACTCCCTTCAGCATTGGAACCATCCGGCTTTCTCTGGTTTGGCCTACTCCAGTCCCCCGGTTGTTCCGGGGCGCCCTGGTTGACTTCGGCCACCACCGATACTAACCTTCCGGCTCCATTCCAACACTGATAAGAACAGATACTACACTTGATCTTAGCCAAAAGGCCGAGAAGCGACTTGTGTCGCTCCTATTAGAACGGGTCCGCAGCTTCCCTATGGGAGGCGACCTGCGGCGACCTGTGAGGTGACCAGGTCGCCTCACAGGTCGCCTTAGTGTGAACGGGGGCTGAGAGTCTGTGTCCTTTTGCATAGATTTGTTGTGAACAAGACCCATGGGAAATGTGTTTACAGTTTCTGTCTATTTGGATGTTTGACATGATGATATTTAAATAAATTCAAGCAACTTTATTCCATGGTGGAGTGCAACCTTTTTCCTTTTCTTTTAAACTTTTCTACGGTGGTGAGCCGAGGTGAGCACCCAGATGGATTGCAGACCACGTCTGATCCTTTTTGCATGACATTGTGGACATGTCAGACTTGAGATCCTGTCATAGATGACAATTTACCAGCAACATGATTGCTACAAAAACCACTCATCTTGCAAACGTGTTCCTTCACACTGGAGAAAACGCTTCAGAATCTTGCTAGCAAACAAAGAAGCAATACAGTAGAAGCAGGTGAGCAATTTCTTTGTTTTCTTAGTGATTCTGCCACTGGCAAATTTCCCTCAGGGACAGAATCACTTGCATGACATGAGCCTAAAGTGATTCTAAAGCTTTTTTTAAAAAATAACAAACATGTCTATACTTGCTCTCTACCCGCTCTGAGCAATTTTTTTTTTACACGGATCAGCCCCAATCCTCTTGTTCTGGAGTCCCTGCCAGCACTCCAGGCCCCTCCTCTTCATCAGGTGCCCCCAAGGAAAGCCAATCCATTGACACAAACAGCGGGACTCGGCCCTGGCCCAGCTGCCAAGTCACCAGATCTGATTGACAGCAGTGGGAGCCAATTACTCCTGCTGATATCAATCTGTCCAATGAGGAGAGAGACAGCGGTTGGAGCCACTGCGATTGTGCACATCGTTGAATCGGTTTGGGCTAAGGTAAGGAAAATGGGGAGCAGGGGGGGGTTGGAGGGCAGCTGCAGCACAGAAGGTTTTTCACCTCAATGCATAGAATGCATTAAGGTGAAAAATCTTAAGGCTTTAGAACCACTTTAACTTCCATCACAGAGTCTAGTGTTAAATTTTGGATCATAAACTTAATCTAATATTAACATCAGTGGGGCAGTAGGCTTTAAACACAGGTGCTACAGATGCCTTGAAGTCTCTGTATGAGCCCTTTGGCTTGACTGCCCACATGCAGGGAAGGGGTCTCTTACCTGGTTCACAAATCACTTGCTTCTCTACCTCTGCCTTATCAGCTGTGGCTAATGAGGGAGGGAAAATAGGTAACTTTCCTTCCTTGGGCATGTTTAGGGACCCAGTGAATTTCTAGTGGATACTCCACTTGAATATGTTGCCTCTGGAATATTTGAAGACCGTTCAGATGCATCCTGGGTAAAATGTGCAGGAGGTGTCCAAAGTCCAAAAAATAGGTCTTTGGGTGTGCTTCTATTGTTGAGTCTTAGTTTTATCTCCTGGTACAAGAGGCAACACATCTCTGCCTTTAGGTACAATAATGGATGGTGATTCAGCTGGCTTCACAGTGGGAGCATGGGTCTGAGCTGGATGGCCATTGGGCAATGTATTATTGGCATCTTCCCACAGTGTTTGCATTTTTCCTTGCTGGTGTGAGCCTTTACCTCAGACTAACACTCTGTGCCAAAGGTAAAGGTCAAAACTGTTTGCTTTCAACTTTCCTTGCTCCACCCATGATCTAGCCAAAATTGGAACTTCCACTTTAAGTACTCCTGACCCCCCTGACATGCCACATTTGGCATGTCATTTTTTTTTTGATGAGTGGGGCTCAAGCAGAATTTCTCCTCTCCTTCCATGTAATCTTCTGGGACACGTTACAGGTCCCAGAAGATTGCCCGGCCACTCCCTACATGCAGTGCGACTCGCACATGCGTAGTGCACACCCGGCTGTGAAGACGCAAGCTGTCACAGCCAGGTGCCCACACTAGTGATACCGGTGCCAGGGAGAGCCGAGGGAGAGAACGGAGGCTTCGGGCGCCTGCATCTCTGGATCGTGGGACAGGTGAGTGTGTGTTTATTAAAAGTCAGCAGCTACAATTTTTGTAGCTGCTGACTTTTAATAAACACAAAAATGTCTGGAACATCCCTTTGATTAACTTATGGACCAAAACAGGTGTCAATTCCACTCCCTAACTGAAGTGGGAATGTATTCAAGTTCCTCTGTGGGCATAGTGTCCCATAGGTCTGTGAACTTACAGAGAGTGCTGCCAAAGATAACATGGTAGGTTAAGTGGCCTGTTGAGGAATGTACTGTGTGGATGTACTTCCGGATGGTATCTTTATGTGTTGGTATCCCTCTTCTGACATGTCAATTGTGAGAAAGTAAATGTTCAGTACTTCCAGTGGACCAGATGTGTGTCATAAAAACATAGAAAAGTGAGCAAGTGGTCCACTGAGTATGCCTGTTTTTTTTTTTTTTTTTAATCTTTACATGTTTTACTTAGCTTTTTCCAAAAAAATCGATCAGCCCCTAGACTGAATGATTAACTTGTCAAAGCGCTCTTAATTTATATCAAATATTAAAGTGATAAGTGTCAATAAATAAATAAAATTCCAATAAATGATTTCATACAGTGACAAAGTGTCAGAAATAAAGAGCATATGTGCTAAAAATTGCATGAAAATTAATAAATAATGTCCATAAACACCAATGTGAATCACACGTGTACAATCTTGTGAATCGCTCTTCAGAAAGTCCTCCACGGGATGTGTCAAATTATTGTGCCTAGATCCACCACTGATAAGAAATACCTACTCACCAGAAGTAAGTATAGATCTCGCATATCAAGGTGAGGGGACCCTCAGACTGGACACATATTCTCCACCGGAACCACAGCAATTTAGCCACATTAGAGGTAGATGTACATATCACACAGGGGGACCCTTAATTTGGGCACATGAAACTCCATACGAACCACCATGATGATTCACATCAAAGGGGACAAGAGAAGAGAGGCATCCATAGTGTAATAACATATGTTTATTTAAAATATATATGGTTAAAAAGACTTACAATGTGCAAGTGCATGAAAGCTTCATAAAAAGGAGCAGGGACGCCGATTGAGCTCCACCTGTGTTCCAAACTGCGGAAATGATGTGTCACGTTACTCCGTAACCCTATCTGTCCATTTATTTATCTATTTATTGACACTTTTCACTTTAGTATTTGATATAAATAAGGCGCGGTTTGTCAGATTAATTGTTCAGTCTAGGGGCTGATCGTTTTTTTTTTTATTTACATTTATGCAGTCATTCTTTGGTCTCACAACCAGCAGCTATATTTGGATTTTTTGTTAATTTTTTGATGCGCAGGTAATGGATACATAATGTTTATGGTACATTTTTTATCTATTTACTTTGTTTTTGTTTTTTTGCTAACATTTTGTCTGAGTATAGATCTATGTTTATCCCTAGCTTTTTATGTAGCCATCTACTGTTGACTGATTGACTTACTACCTCTGCTGGAAGTCTATTCCAAGCATCAACTACCCTTTCAGTAAAATAATTTTTTCTTAGATAATTTTTAATTTTCTTCCAGTTAGTTTTAAGGTTATACCCCTGTGTTCTTGATTTTGGTTTTATATTGAAAATACTGCCCTTTTGAACCTTATTCACCCCCTTTAAAGTATTTAAAGGTTTCAGTCATGTCTTCTCTTTTCCTTCTCTCCTCAAGACTGCACATATTACAGATCCTATCATATCCTACCACACCCCCATCTTCCTCATGTGTGTCGTCAGGGGGCAAGTTGTCTTCGACAAACCAAGCACATGTGCATCTGATCTTGATTGCCCTGAAGCCTCCTGGGATGCATGATGTGGGTATACTAGGAGGCTGAAGGCAGCTGAGGCTACAACATTCTTGACTAGGTGAGGTATTTAGTAAAAAACTGTGCATTTATGTTAAAGGAAGACAAAGGGAGCAATACTACATAAGCTAGAAAAAGGTGAGATGCTTTTTTTGAATTCGCCAATTCATTTTTTGGTGCAATGAAATTAGATTGTCCAGTGATCAGAATTCTTGGGAGAGGCTATAATGCATTGGACATAGCCGATTTCTACGCATTTTTTTTTCTTTTGAAAAGCACATAAAAAAAAAAAAAACAATAGAAGAAAGAATGCCGTCATATCCTTAACTATTCGTTGGCTTTTATTCAGCCCCATCTGGCACAAATCTTAAATCTGACAGACCAGAGCTCAGTGAATAAAGAGTAATAACCTATTGCGTCAATTCAGAATCTGTCATTTGCATCAAAAATAAAAGTACGATTTAAGTAAGCTCACATTTTAAATAATTAATGTTTATTTATTGGATTCATTTTGTTAAACACTGTTCCTTTCCTCTTAACATTCCCATAGTTTGTTGTTTTCAGTGTCTACTGAGAAATACTATAAATGACTAATATTTTTATTTCATTTTTCCTGTGTGACCAAAAAATAATTATTTCTTCATATTTTGCAAGTCAGTGTCTGCTATGTGTTCAGCTTTATTGGTAAACTAATTTTCATATGATCCTGTCAAAAGAACTTGGAACTACTCTAATGGCCAAAGCATTGCTACACTCACAGTTTGTACACAGAGTACATCACCCAAATTAGATACCAGAGCACCAGATTGATTGTAAATATGATAGAAGATAGAAAATATGATAGAAGATACAGCCAAAAAAATAAGACTTCGAAAGAGAAGCTCAGTGAGGCTGTTAAAGCCCCACTAAGCAGAATAATCGGAAAGAAAACTCTTTCATCTGCACGTTTGATCCCAGTAGAACATATGACTGATCTTGTATGTGCCAACATTTTTAAGATACAGTTTGGCAGAAAAATACATTCCATCTTCCCAAATCCATATATTTGTTCATTTTCAGATTTTTTTTGTTGGTAATAAAGACACGTGAAAGATTACATATTGAAAATTTGTTGAATTTTTGTTACATTTAATCAATGGATGGTAACTAAATAGGAGAAACAATGTACTGTATATGAATTTGTCTCAAATAAAATAGCTCTAGACACCACATACCTAAATTAAAAGACAATTAAAGGGTATACAAAAGTGGATTTTTTAACCCATTTTTTAGTAAATACGCAAAAAAATCTCTATTTGTGATTGCGGAAAGTACTGTATCTATTATCTACATAACACAAAATCATCACCAATGTTACAACTTTCCTATTAAAAGCTTTATAGCACTTTGCAAGTTACAACTTTTCATTAGTGATGAGCCAAATACCCCCCTGAATGGTTTACACCAGAACTCCCGAACATGTAAAAAGTTTGGACTCGACTCACGAACTCTATTAAAGTCTATGTGAACCGAACTTGAATCGGGTTTAATCAAAAATCCCCATTTAGAAGTATTATATGCAAGGTATTGGCCATAAAAAGGGTATGGGGGCCCAGATACTTCCCTGGGGGACATGTATCAATGCAAAAAAGTTTTTTTTTTAAAAAGATTGTTTTCTCTGTCGCTCATTGACAGACGTAGTCCTCTTGATTAATATCAAATTGGGTTATGCTGCCCTCTACAGGAGTAGGACTAGGCAGAAGGAAAACGTTCTGGCCACACCTTAGGGGCAGTCCCAGAGGGTATATCCTCTTCCTGTCTGCTGCAGGAAATCAGTTTTTTTCTGTCTAGTTAGGAGTAAGGACCTAAGTTCCTTGCTGGGATCTTTGGTCCTGGCAAGATTTTTTAGAAAATTTTTTCTTTTTTTAGGCAGCTTTTGTCTCCAGTTGTTCCTGTGAGATCTTCAAGCAAATTATGCCGGATCTGGGCGACGGGCTGGATGTTGAGATCCAGTGGTCACCCCAGCCGGCCTACGAGCGCGCGCAGGCCATAGCTCCGCGCTGGGTCGGCCGTGACACATTCAAGTAAGTATGCTGGAGCCGGGCGACGGGCTGGATGTTGAGATCCAGTGGTCACCCCGGTTCAGCCTACGAGCGCGTGCAGACCATAGCTCCGCGCTGGGTCGGCCGCGACATAGTCCCATTGGATGGGGACTGACCCTGCGAGTTAAACGTCTCGCTTGGACGCCAAGAACCAGCAGAGTCACGGCGTCCATATTTGTCGACAGCCCCCCACCTCGGTGGAGAGGGTACTGTGAAGAGAGGTGCCCGTCAGTTCCGGTATGGTGAGTAAAATGTTCCCACTTCCCCCCTGTGGGGTGTTTTTGGGATACGGGCCCCTCTGTGTATGGTCGGATCCTTTTCTGACATTAAGGTTCCCCCTTTTAGCCTATGACAGGTTCACATATCCCCTGTGATAGTGTGATCTGGTTTGGGAGCTGACACTCCAGCAGGCTTGGTTTGGGAGCTAACACTCTAAGCAACCTTGGTTTGGGAGCTGACACTCTAGCAACCTTGGTTTAGGAGCTGACACTCCAGCAGGCTTGGTTTGGGAGCTGACACTTCAGCTGGCTTGGTTTGGGAGCTAACACTCTAAAAGCAACCTTGGTTTGGGAGCTAACACTCTAACAACCTGGGTTTGGGAGCTGACACTTCAGCAGCCTTGGTTTCTCTAGCAGATTGATCCAAGGAAGCCTGGTTCGATTTACCATAGTAAACATATAAAGCATCCAGAGCAAAGGAGGTTATAGCCTACCTTAGACTGTAGCTATCGCCATGCTCCCGCAGGCCGACAGGCCGCCATCAGCCGTTCCAGAGCCGTTCACAGGCCGCTGCACTGGAGGAGCCACGCTAGATTGGCAGTCCGCCGCCATTTTGTTGTAGACCGCATGTCTGCATTGCCTACACAGGCCGCCCGCAGGTCACGCAGGCCGCCATTTTTTCAAAGCCTATTGTCTTCTACATGGGGCGGCCATGTTTGATGTGCCCAGCCGACCCCGAGGAGCAGCTGGGAACGCCGGAAGGCGTGCACAGGGGGGCGGAGCCACTTCCTTTTACCCGGGAAACCTAGTACAGGACTTCCCAGTCTGCATAGGTCAAACGCTGACAGCAGTTTGATAAGGAAACTTCTCTGCATCAGGTGGTGAGCCCTTGGGGTCTCTCTCTCTCTCTCTGTGGAGGTCCAAAGCAGGTACGCTGAGGGGAGCTATTGCGCTGGTGGATTACAGATAAAAAAAAAAGAAAAAAAAAAGAGGTATTTTTTATTTTTTCAAATTTTTTCACTGGCAAAGTGTCCTGGATTAACATGGACCCTACCACACATGTATCTCCACCTGATCCCCTCGAGGTGGCTGCAGGACCCTCCAGTTCCCCACTTACTATTGAGTCATTGTCAGCAATTTTGGAAACTTTTGTATCCCGGGTGGAAGTGGCTTGTCAGGGACAGGGTGCAAGGAAGCGACCCCCGCCTACCCCCATTTCATCTGAAACTTCAGATTCAGAGTCTGAGCCTATCCCTGCAGTTGCAGGTACCTCATCTGGGGTTTGTGTCTCGGGTTCTGTCTCTTCAGACAGTGAGGAGGATGTTTCAGCATCTACCATAGCCCGAGAGGAAGCATTGGTAAACGCATTAATTGTAGCCGTTCGGGAAACCTTAGGACTACAGGTTACACCATCAGAAGTAGCTGATACTGAGATTCCATTTGGTACTAATAAACGCGCCAAAATGGCGAAAGTATTTCCCTTACCCAAGTGTTTCGGTAATGTAATTAAGGAAGAATGGGGTCATCCAAAACGAGCCCCTACTATTTCCTAACGCATTAATAGGCGTTATCCGTTCGAGGAATCCTTCCTCAAGAAGTGGACAGTACCATCTATGGTGGATTCTCCAATCTCCAGATTGAACAAATCTACGGTTATCCCATTGGAGGATGCTCCGTCCTTTAAGGATCCAGTGGATCGTAAGGTGGAAGCCGTGTCTTGCGCCATCTTTTCCCTGATTGGGTCAGCTTTCAGACCAGTAATTGCTATTGGTCTGGTTTCTCAAACTGTAACAGAATGGACCAAGTGGTTACGCCGGGACTTAGAAGGGAGAGATATCCCTCAGGCGGTATCAGATCTGTTAGAACAGATGATACAAGGGTTACAGTTTATCTGCGACGCTGCGCTAGACGCCACTCCATTATTGGGGCGAGCATCAGTCTCAGCAGTGGTTCTCAGGCGTACACTGTGGCTAAAATGTTGGTCGGCAGACCAAGGTTCCAAGAAGGCTTTGGCTAATCTCCCTTTTCAGGGTGAGCGCCTATTTGGGGCCAACTTAGATGAAATTATCAAGGATCTCACTGGAGGCAAGAGCACTTTCTTGCCACAAAGTACTAAGGGTAAAGGACCTCGTCAGAGACGGGGGCCTTCCTTTTCCGACCATAAGAAGTTTATTCGCCCCACGGGCGAAAAAGCAAAGCCCTCCAAAACTCCTTCAGGAGGTTTTAAGGGGCGCTGGTCGGGCAAGCAAAAGCCCGGCTCTTCCAGACCTGAAGATAAGATTGCTAAAGCCTGAAGGTGCGCCCCCACCCATAGCTGGGGTGGGGGGACGTCTTTGCCGGTTTCCGGATCCATGGCTTTCCAGAATCCCGGACAAGTGGGTTCGCGAAGTCATAAGGTCAGGTTACAAGATCGAGTTTCGATCTCTCCCACCGGTGCGATTCTTCCCTTCCAATATCCGACTATCCCCGGATCGCTTAGAAGCTCTGCGGGGAGCGGTCACGGACTTACTGCAACAAGGAGTGGTAGTCCACGTTCCTTGGACAGAGCGTTTTCAAGGGTTTTATTCAAACCTGTTTACAATACCCAGGAAAGAGGGTAAGGTGCGTCCAATTCTGGACTTAAGAGCACTCAATCTTTTTTTGTCAAGATACAAAAATTCAAAATGGAATCCATTCGCACAGTAGCAGCCTCCCTGCATCAAGGGGATTTTCTAGCGTCCATAGACATCAAGGATGCCTATCTTCACATTCCCATTTACGCAGGACATTAGCGTTTCCTGCGTTTTTCCGTAGAAGAGAACCATTATCAGTTTGCGGCGTTACCCTTTGGTCTCGCCTCAGCTACTCGGGTCTTCACAAAGGTGTTGGCCCCAGTGTTGGCGCTGTTGCGTCAACGAGGCATATCGATTCTAGGTTACCTAGACGATCTTCTGCTCCGTGCGGAGTCTCCACAGATCTTGTTACAAAACTTAGAGATCACCATGATCTCTTTGCAAGAGTTCGGGTGGCTGGTGAACCTGCAGAAGTCTTCTCTGATTCCCACCAGGAGGCTCGAATATCTGGGTCTAATTCTAGACAGATCCAGGGCAAAAGTATTCCTTCCGGCAGGGAAACTCCGGAAGATTCAATCGGCAATTCAGTTGTTACTATCCGACAACTGGCCTTCTCTTCGGACTTGCATGAGGGTCCTGGGTTTGATGGTGGCTTCTTTCGAAGCAGTACCATTTGCCCAGTTCCATACCCGAATCCTTCAAGGAGAGATTCTTCTCAAATGGAATCGGAATCCAGAATCTCTGGACAATCGGATCCGATTGATCGAGTGGACCAGGGAGTCTCTGGTCTGGTGGCTTTGGTCTCCGATGCTCAGCCAGGGGAAGTCATTCTTCCAATATACTAGACGATTGTCACCACGGATGCCAGTCTATCCGGGTGGGGAGGAATTCTCGGTCAATTATCTGCTCAGGGGCTTTGGTCCCTGGAAGAGTCCAGGTTACCGATAAATGTATTGGAACTAAGAGCGATCAGACTTTGTCTGATTCATTGGATCGAGCAGCCCCGGGGCAGCTGGTGCGGATCCAGTCGGACAATGCCACAGCAGTGGCTTATGTCAATCATTAAGGGGGCACCAGGAGTGTCCTGGCGGCCATAGAAGTGGCCAGCATTCTTCGTTGGGCGGAACGATTGTTCCAGCTCTCTCTGCGGTATTCATTCCGGGGGTGAATTGGCAGGTAGATTATCTCAGCCATCAGATTCTGGATCAAGGGGAATGATCTCTTCATCCAGAGGTATTCCACCAACTGTGCCTCCGTTGGGGCACCTCGAATGGGATCTGTTGGCATCTCGGCTCAACAGGAAAGTGCGGAGGTTTGTGGCTCGCTCCCGCGATCCTCTAGCAGACGCCGCAGACATGCTGATCGCCCCGTTGGGGCAGTATCAGCTACTGTATGCCTTCCCTCCTCTCAAGTTGCTGCCGAAGCTTCTTCGCAGGATAGAGGTGGAGGGAATCCCAGTTATCCTGGTAGCTCAGGACTGGCCTAGTCGGGCCTGGTGCACCGACCTGGTCAGGCTGGTCGCAGACGTTCCTTGGCGACTTCCTCTTAGGGAGGATCTGCTGTCGCAGGGACCAATCTTCCATCCTGCTTTACGATCGCTGGCTTTAACGGCCTGGCTATTGAAACCCAGGTGCTGAAGGACAAGGGATTGTCAGCTTCAGTTATCCTACTCTAGTTAAAGCAAGAAAAGCGACTTCCAGAAAGATTTATCATCGCACATGGAAGTCTTAGATTGCGTGGTGTGAATCCCTTGGGTTCCCTCCACGTTGTTATTCAGTGGGCCGAATATTGGCCTTTCTGCAACAGGGGGTTGAGCAGAAGCTGGCCTTGAGTGCTATCAAGGGTCAGGTTTCAGCATTAGCAATCTTCTTTCCGAAGCTTTTGGCTACTCATTCCTTGGTGCGGAATTTCATCCAGGGGGTGCGACACCTGTCTCCGCAAGTCAGCGCGCCTTTACCGCCCTGGGATCTTAATCTGGTGTTGTCGGTTTTTCAGAAACCTCCCTTTTAAAATATCAGGGAGATTCCCTTGCTTACTTTTTCCCAGAAGGTGGCCTTCTTGGTGGCTATCACTTCTGCACGCAGGGTGTCAGAACTGGCCGCATTATCCTGTTGTTCCCCATATCTGGTGGTTCATAGGGATAAGGTTGTTCTTCGTCCGAATCCATCCTTCCTTCCTAAGGTGGTTTCAAAGTTTCATTTGAATAAGGACATGGTATTGTCTTCCCTGTGTCCTAAGCCCAGTCATCCTCGAGAATTCGCGTTGCATTCCTTGGATGTAGTTCGGGCGATCAGGGTATACTTGAATACTACGGATTCATTTCATAATACGGAGTCACTGTTTGTGATCACGGATGGCCCTAAGAAGGGGTTGCCTGTTTTCTGCTGCGACCATCTCTAGATGGATCAGACAGACGGTGGTATAGGCTAATTATATTTAAGGGTCGGGATCCCCCGTTCCCTGTTAAGGCGCACTCAACGCTGGCGCTTAGTGTTTCCTGGACCTTCCGCCATCAGGCGTCAGTGGTTCAGGTTTTCAAGGCGACTACTTAGTCGTCGGTTCATACCTTTACAAGATTGTATAAGGTTTATGTGGGCATCGTCAGATGCCTCTTTTGGCCGCAAGGTTCCTGCAGGCCGCTGTTTGAGGAGACTGTTGGTCTACCTCGAGGGTTTGTTGGGTAGGTCTCATCTGTTTGCTCGATGAGTCCCTTGATACTTCTGGTTGGCTCTGTTTGGGCCTTCTGGATTGTGATTTCTGTTCCCACCCCTCATTTGTGGCACTGCTTTGGGACGTCCCAATTTGATATTAATCAAGAGGACTACGTCTGTCAATGAGCGACAGAGAAAAATGGATTTTTGTAAGATCTTACCGTAAAATCCTTTTCTCTTAGCTCATTGACAGACGTAGTACCCGCCCCTCTATCATTGAAATGGGTTGGGTTAAATTCTCTGACACTGCTTTGTGACAGAACTGATTTCCTGCAGCAGACAGGAAGAGGATATACCCTCTGGGACTGCCCCTAAGGTGTGGCCAGAACGTTTTCCTTCTGCCTAGTCCTACTCCTGTAGAGGGCAGCATAACCCAATTTGATATTAATCAAGAGGACTACGTCTGTCAATGAGCTAAGAGAAAAGGATTTTACGGTAAGATCTTACAAAAATCAATTTTTTACAGGAGTAGTGATTTTAATGATGTTTAAAGTGAAACAATAAAAATGAAAAAATTCCTTTAACTAAAGTGCCTGGTGTGTCCCCTTAGGGCTCTTTCACACGGGCGTTCCGTATGTCCGCAAATCATCCTATTTTTTTGCGGATGATTTGCGGACATAATGTAAGTCTATGGCATTGCGGATGTCAGCGGATTACCATCCGCTGACATCCGATTTCCTTCCTTTCAGTTCTGTTCCGTTTTTTGGAACGGAACAGAACCCTATTTTTCCTCCGTTCAAAAAACGTAAAGGAAGGAAAATCGGATGTCAGCGGTGTCATCCGCTGACATCCGCAATCCCCATAGACTTACATTAGGTCCGCATATCATCCACAAACGGATGGGATGATATGCAGGCCTACGGAGCGGATGACAGAAATGTCATCCGCTCCGTGAAAAAAAAAAGGACCGCAGCGGAGCTCTCACACGGAGCGGCCATGTGAAGAGCCCTTAGTCTGCCTGTAAAGTGGCACATCTGTACCGTGTATAGAATCTGCTGCAGAAAATCTGACATATATAAAGAAAGAAAATGACAATTAAGATGATTTTCCTAGCTGCAAGCTTAAAAAAAAGGCATGGGGGTCCCCCCAATCCATACCAGGCCCTCTGGGTCTGATATGGATTTTAAGGAGAACCCCCAACCAAAATTTAAAAAAAAAAATGGTGCGGGGTCCTCTCAAGGTCCTCCCAAAAATCCATACCAGACCCTTATCCGAGCATGCAGCCTGGCAGACCATAAAAGATGGGGATGAGCGAGCGCCCCCCCCTTTCTCCACCATGCGCCCCCCCCACCCCAAAGCACCTTGTTCTCATGTTGATAGGAATCTGGAAGGCCTCTTTAACAAGGGGGCCCCCCAGATCCCTCTCATTCATGTGAATGAGTAGGGCGGGTAGAGTACCCCTACCCTTTCACAAAAAAAGTGTCAAAAAGAAATACAAAACACACACACACACACAGTTTTTGACAAATTCCTTTATTAAAAACAAAAAAAAACAATGTGACATGATATAAATCCATCATTAATTACTAATCCCGCCACACCGCCAGACCCCAAAAAAGAAAAGATTTTCCCTCGACAAAGGCTAACTGCCGTCTGCCTGCTTCCCCATCTGACAGTTCTTAAATAGGTAAGGGGTGGGGCCACCTGGTGATATCACCTGGTGGCACCATCCCCATATGACATCACCAATCGGTGCATGCTGGTTTGGTGATGTCACATTGGGGCGGTGCCACCAGGTGATGTCTTGTCAGGTGGCCCTGCCCCATACCTATTTAGGAACTGTCAAATCACGGAGCAGGCAGTCGGCGGTTAACTTTTGTTTTGGGCTGAGCTTTATCTTTTCGATTTTCGGGTCCGGTGGTGCCAGCGGTTGGTATGATTGACATCTGCCTTAGGGGACATTGTTTTTTCTATTTTTAATAATTGTCAAAAACTCTGTGTTTTTTTTATTGTAATGTACCCCATACTTATTCACCAAGATCTGGGGGCCCCTTGCCATGCCATTTTTTTTATATTGCTGGCAATGTTTTTTTTTTTATCATTCAGCTGTCAGTGGGGAAGCCTCTTTACAGGTGTTGACTCATCCATTGTTAAGGACACAGCGGCCGGCTTCCTGGCCCACTCCTTAACAACCAGATAATTATTGTACCTTAAATGGGAAAAGCCTTGAACTTGACCAGTGGTCAGGTGCATTGCTTCAACCAATCAGGGCTTCGAATGCACTGTGCAGTGCATTGTGGGATGTTCAGCAGGCTTACAATAAATTTGGGTGTTACCCCGAACAGGCAATGGTCTAGTCCAGTGTTTCTCAACTCCGATCCTCAGGGCACACTAACAAGCCAGGTTTGCAAGAAAACTGAAATACATCACATACAAAAAAAAACCTCAATTTATTATTATTGTGTTAAATATTTTTTTCTTACTATTTTGTTCTTACTCTATAATATACTGCTATACTCTAATGTTTTATTGCTACTGTTTTTCATTGTTAACCATAGTTTTCTTTGCAGATACCACCATTCTACTGCTTTACTGTACTGTATGCTATTATAATATAATGTTTTAATGTTGCTGTGTTTTTCATTGTTAACCATAGTTTTCTTTGCAAATAACGCCATTCTATTGTTTTACTGCACTATATACTATAATATTGTAATGTTTTATTGTTACTGTGTTTTATTGTTAACCATTGTTTGCTTTGCAGGTACACCCATCAGCTGCAGCACTGATTTGTTTATCCTGACAGCAACAACGTTTGCTCTCAGCATATACGTAAATCAATGATTGCAGTGCTGCAGGAGGTGATTTCACCAGTGGCGGCTGGTGCTCAAAATTTTTTTTTTTGGGGGGGGGGGGGCGCAAACAGAAAAATGTAATAGGCATTGCTTTGCGGCAAAAAACGCTGTAAAAAATTGCGTGACTTTGAGGTCGCAAAAGTGTGAAAGGGGCCTTCAGTAAAAAAGGTATAGTGTGCCCCCTTCCAATTCAGAGAGACCAGCGTGCCCCTTTTCAATGCAGAGAGACCAGCGTGCCCCCTTCCAATGCACAGTGACCAGCGTGCCCACTTTCAATGCACAGTGACCAGCGTGCCCCCTTTCAATGCACAGTGACCAGCGTGCCCCCTTTCAATGCACAGTGACCAGTGTGCCCCCTTTCAATGCACAGTGACCAGCATGCCCCCTTTCAATGCAGTGACCAGCGTACATGCCCCCTTCAATGCAGTGACCAGCGTACATGCCCCCTTCAATGCAGTGACCAGCATACATGCCCCCTTTCAATGCAGTGACCAGCATACATGCCCCCTTTCAATGCAGTGACCAGTGTACATGCCCCTTTCTTTTTTTTTGAAAAACATTTTATTGAAGTTCAACTCTTTACAACGAAAATAAACAGCATGACCACATATGAAAAGTACAAGGGGTATTGTGCGTACAACATGGTACTTCATAATACATAACAGTCACAACAGTAAACCTGAGAAGATGTTCGAGGAACTACACAGAAAGTAGGGGTGGAAGAGGTATGGATGACTTTGGTGTGGATGTTTCCAATTTTCTTTATAAGGTGTGGGGAAAAGGGGGGGAGGTGATAAGAAGGGGGGAGAAGAGGGGAGATAGGTGCAAGGGGAAGGAGGAATGGGGGGAGAAGGGTGGGAGCGGGGAGGAGGGAGAGTGGGGGGGGGGGGCTAGGCACATCAATGTGTAAAACCAGTAAAAGCGGTATCGGTGGGTTCAATGCCCACCGCAAGAGATATACAGATAAATACATTAAGCAAGAAACATTGCAGGCCACCGTCTCATCTACCCCATTTGGCAATAGTACCAGGGATCACCTGCCTTTATGTTGGCGAAGGGTGATGACGCTCGGCTCTCATGTAGGTAAATGCGTGTGGGAGAGAGGAGCGTTATCAGCCTAAATAAACAGGTGAACCATCAAACATTCAGTGTCGTACATGCCCCTTTCAATGCAGTGACCAGCATACATGCCCCCTTTCAATGCAGTGACCAGCGTACATGCCCCCTTTCAGTGCAGTGACCAGCGTACATGCCCCCTTTCAATGCAGTGACAAATGTACATGCCCCCTTTCAATGCAGAGACCAGCGTACATGCCCCCTTTCAATGCAGTGACCAGCATACATGCCCCCTTTCAATGCAGTGACCAGCGTACATGCCCCCTTTCAATGCAGTGACCAGCGTACATGCCCCCAATGCAGTGACCAGCATACATGCCCCCAATGCAGAGATAAGCGTGTGTGCCCCCTTCAATGCAGTGACCAGAATACATGCGCTCTTTCAATGCAGTGACCAACGTACATGCCCCCTTTCAATGCAGTGACCAGCGTACATTCCCCCAATGCAGAGATCAGCGTGTGTGCCCCCTTTCAATACAGTGACCAGCATACATGCCCCCTTCAATGCAGTGACCAGCGTACATGCCCCCAATGCAGAGATCAGCATGCGTGCCCCCAATGCAGTGACCAGCGTACATGCCCCCAATGCAGAGATCAGCGTGCATGCCCCCAATGCAGTGACCAGCATACATGCCCCCAATGCAGAGATCAGCATGCGTGCCACCTTCGATGCAGTGACCAGCATACATGCCCCCAATGCAGAGATCAGCGTGCGTGCCCCCAATGCAGTGACCAGCGTACATTCCCCCAATGCAGAGATCAGCATGCGTGCCCCCTTACTTACCTGGAGCAGTGGAGGCGGGCGGCTCCTCATCAGTGTCCCGGCGTCGGCTTCTCGTCAGTCCCGGTGGCGCGTCTCCTCCAGTCCTCCCGCTCCCGCCTACTCCTCGGCCAATGGCATGGGGTTTGCCTTGCGGCCAATCAGGAAGCACGTATCGGACGCACTTCCTGATTAGCCAGGAGGAGGATCGGTGTGACAATAGCGAATTTTCATCCGCTATTGTCACACAATGGGTGGGCTCGGGGCAAACTGCTCTGCGCCCCGGCTCCACCTTTTGCATCACCCTATTAGAGCCTCTGGCTCTAATCAGGTGATTTAAAAAAAAAAAAAAAAACATTAAGCTCCATGCGTCCGTGCCCCTGCATGCAGATTAGGGGGCCGGACACATGGATGCCCCTGCATGCAGATTAGGGGACCGGCCGCCACTGGATTTCACCACTGCAGTTAAAAAAAATCATATATGGCGAAGCATTTAGGAGATGGAGAGGACACAGAGGGCGGATCTCCCCTATGCTTCGTCATATATTTTTTAACACTTTTCTTGTCAGAGACTTCTTTATCCACATCGATCAATGTGACTGGAGGATTCTGTTACTTTTATTTTCTTCGTTCAGCCCATGGGCTGAACGAAAAAAAAAACATTGCATATACATCCCTCATTAGAAGTGGGTGGATGCTGGGAGGTCTAATTGTGGGCATACCACATACTTTCTGGCATTGATCAACGTAAATGAAAGAATCTTTCAGGTTCTCTTTTTTCGTTCAGCCCACAGGCTGAATGAAAAAAAAAAAAAAAGAACCTTACAATATATGCCTAATAATTGAACCAGCAATGTACTGGTAAATCACTGGACTTTGGGTGGTCATAACAGGATTATGCCTGCAGATTTAGGCATCATCTTGGTATCGTTTTTTACAGCCAGTGGTTGGCTTTCATGTAAAAGCAGTCCTAGCGGCTCTTTCCACGGTTTTCTCTAGCTCTCCTGTCCCACCGGTAATCCGAGACTGCAGCCAGTGGTTCCATAAACTGACAATAAAGCTGATTTGAGACCAGAATGACTCCAATCATCTCTATGGCCTAAGATACTGGAAGCTATGGGCATTTCATGACTTTGGTTTCGCCAGATATAAACAGCGCCATTGGGAATTTGGGAAAGCATCTTATCACACCAATCTTGGTGTTGTCAGATGCTTTAAGGGCAGAGGAGAGATCTAGACGCCAATTTTTTCAAAAAAGAGTGCCTGTCACTACTTATTGCTATCATAGGGGATATTAAAATTCCCTGTGATAACAATAAAAATGCAAAAAAAAAAAAAAAAAATGAAAGAGAAGGTGTAAACATAAAATAACATGAAAATAGTATTTTCATGTAAACAAAAAGTGTCAGAAAAGGCTTGGTCTTCAAGTGGTTAGAAGAGTGGATGATGTGTGGCATAAGCTTCTAATTTGGGCATAAAATGCCAGGACAGTTCAAATACCCTCAAAATGACCCCTTTTTGGAAAGTAGACACCCCAAGCTATTTGCTGAGAGGAATGTTGAATCCATGGAATATTTTATATTTTGCCACAAGTTTGGGGAAAATTAATTTTATTTTTTTTATAAGTTGTTACTAAATGATATATTGTTCACACATGCCATGGGTATATGTGGAAATACACCCCAAAATAAATTCTCCTGCTTCTCCTGAGTACAGGGATACCACATGTGTGAGACTCTTTGGGAGCATAGCTGTGTACAGGACTATTAAAATAATAAAAAAAAATAAGAGATTTTTTGATTTTTACTTTGGATTTAGTATCTGGGGGGGTCTAAAAAGTGTACATGTGAAGTTCCAGCTCTGTAGCATGTCCAGAACCATAAAAAAAAAGATCGTTTGTATTAGAAAACTTTCAGCACAGGAAGTTGGCTTCGCTGCTGTAACACCTTGCCGGTTTAATAGCAGGCATTTTTTTGGGTTCTTTGCAGTCAGGAAAAACATCTGAACTTGTGTATAGTGGTACTGTGCACAAGTTCTGATGTTTTGCCTGCCTCCAAAAACCCCCAAAAAATGCCAGCAAAAACACACCTGGGCATTTTTTTTTGAAGCTAGCGTTTTTTTTGGCATTTTTTGGGTTTTTTTTGAGGCAGGCAAAACATCTGAACTTGTGTATAGTGGTGTATATACACACATACATATATTTATATACACACCTAGACATATATAGGTGTGATAGTAGCTGAAACTTCACAGGTACACCTCTTAGACCCCCAGACACAAAATCACACAAAAAAGTTCTTAAAAATTGTCATTTTTGATAAAAAAGCCAATTATTGAAAAAATTTAAAAAAAAAAGAGATTTTTTGATTTTTACTTTGGATTTCAGATCTGGGGGGTCAAAAAGTGTACATGTGAAGTTTCAGCTCTGTAGCATGTCCAGAACCATAAAAAAAAAGATTGTTTGTATTAGAAAACTTTCAGCACAGGAGGTTGGCTTCGCTGCTGTAACACCTTGCCGGTTTAATAGAAGGCATTTTTTTGGGTTCTTTGCAGTCAGGAAAAACATCTGAACTTGTGTATAGTGGTACTGTGCACAAGTTCTGATGTTTTGCCTGCCTCCAAAAACTCCCAAAAAATGCCAGCAAAAACACACCTGGGCATTTTTTTTTTGACGCTAGCGTTTTTTTTGGCATTTTTTGGGGTTCTTTTGAGGCAGGTAAAACATCTGAACTTGTGTATAGTGGTGTATATACACACATACATATATTTATATACACACCTAGACATATATAGGTGTGATAGTAGCAGAAATATATGCTTGCGCTAATGAAATCATTTACAGTAATATATTTCTGCTACTATCACACCTATATATGGCTAGGTGTCTATATACATATAATTATGTGTGTATATATACCACTATACACAAGTTCAGATGTTTTGCCTGCCTCAAAAAAACCCCAAAAAATGCCAAAAAAATGCTAGCGTAAAAAAGAAAATGCCCAGGTGTGTTTTTGCTGGCATTTTTTGGGAGTTTTTGGAGGCAGGCAAAACATCAGAACTTGTGCACAGTACCACTATACACAAGTTCAGATGTTTTTCCTGACTGCAAAGAACCCAAAAAAAATGCCTTCTATTAAACCGGCAAGGTGTTACAGCAGCGAAGCCATACTCCTGTGCTGAAAGTTTTCTAATACAAACGATCTTTTTTTTTATGGTTCTGGATAATGCTACAGAGCTGAAAGTAAAAGTAAAAATCAAAAAATCTCTCTCTTTTTTTTTTTTAATTTTTTCAATAATTGGCTTTTTTATCAAAAATGACAATTTTTAAGAACTTTTGTGTGATTTTGTGTTTGGGGGGTCTGTAGCATGTCCAGAACCATAAAAAAAAAAGGATTGTTTGTATTAGAAAACTGTGGTACTGTGCACAAGTTCAGATTTTTGCCTGCCTCCAAAACCCCCTAAAAAATGCCAGCAAAAACACACCTGGGCATTTTTTTTTGACGCTAGCGTTTTTTTGGCATTTTTTTGGGTTCTTTTGAGGCAGGCAAAACATCTGAACTTGTGTATAGTGGTATATATACACACATAATTATATGCAGTGGTGGGATTCAGCCGGTTCGCACCGGTTCCATAGAACGGGTTGCTAACTTTCTGCAAGTTTGCAGAACCGGCTGAATCCCTCTGCGCGTCTAAGGACGCGCAGTACAATTGATTGTCCCGTGCTCGGGCAGACGTGGCGGCCAGGGGGCGGAGCAGTGCGCCCCGACCCGCCCATTCTGTGACAATAGCGAATGAGAATTCGCTATTGTCACATGGATCCTCCTCCTGGCCAATCAGGGAGCGGGTCCTCCCGCTTCCTGATTGGCCGAAAGGCAAACACCGTGCCATTGGATGAGGAGGAGGCGCCGCGGGAGGACTGAGGACTCAGAGACGCGGGGAGCCGGGGACTGAAGAGAAGCTGCGACTGCGAGACCGTCCGTGAGGTAAGTGCATGGGTCTCGCGGGGGGATCGCTGGCACTCTGCAATTGGGGGCAATGCTGTGGCTGGCACTCTGCAATTGGGGGCAATGCTGTGGCTGGCACTCTGCAATTGGGGGCAATGCTGTGGCTGGTACTCTGCAATCATTAGGGGCAATTCTGTGGCTGGCATTCTGCAATCATTGGGGGCAATGCTGTGGCTGGCACTCTGCAATCATTGGGGGCAATGCTGTGGCTGGCACTCTGCAATGATTGGGGGCAATGCTGTGGCTGGCACTCTGCAATGATTGGGGGCAATGCTGTGGCACTCTGCAATGATTGGGGGCATGCTGGTCACTGTGCATTAAAAGGGGGCACGCTGGTCTCTCTGCATTGAAAGGGGGGCACGCTGGTCACTGTGCATTGAAAGGGGGCACGCTGGTCACTGTGCATTCAAAGGGCGCACGCTGGTCACTGTGCATTCAAAGGGGGCACGCTGGTCACTGTGCATTGAAAGGGGGCACGCTGGTCATTCTGCTGGGAAAGTCGGAACTGGTTACTAAAATTTTTGAATCCCACCACTGATTATATGTATATAGACACCTAGCCATATATAGGTGTGATAGTAGCAGAAATATATTACTGTAAATGATTTCATTAGCGCAAGCATATATTTCTGCTACTATCACACCTATATATGTCAAGGTGTGTATATAAATATATGGATGTGTGTATATACACCACTATACACAAGTTCAGATGTTTTGTTAAGTGCCAGTTAACCCTACACTACACTACGGTCCCCTTACACTTAACACTTTCCCTACAGAAACTACATTTTTGAAGCTAACTTAAGTGTAAAGGAGCACTCTAACTACACTAGATATCCCTTGCCTCACACTAATAAATAGCTAAATGACACTTTTAAAGTAAAATTAACAGAACTGCTTCCACTCTCTTCCATGTCCAGTATAACAATGCTAGGAATATGGCGGGGGCGATCTTATATACTGGGGGCGTATTAACTAATGATTGGTCTAGGGACCCCCTAGTCACTCCAATCACATTCCTAGCATTCTCCTGCCCCCTCAATTGGCTTTTGCTAATGGTTCTGGTCCAATCACAGGCTTTTAAAGCCCATTTCCTGAAGCATTGCATTTTGGTCGGTTCTGGTTGCCGAATTCCGAACGTTTTGGGCAAAAAGTTCTAAATTCGGCCGAACCTCGAACACCCAATGTTCGGGCCGAACCGATGGTCGACCCGAATCATTTGATCATCCCTAGCAGTCACATCATCAATAAATACAAGAGAACCAGCTCCATTGGCAGCCATACATGCCCACGCCATGACACTACCACCACCATGCTTCACTGATGAGGGGGTATGCTTTGGATCATGAGCAGTTCCTTTCCTTCTCCATACTCTTCTCTTCCCATCACTCTGGTACAAGTTGATCTTGGTCTCATCTGTCCATAGGATGTTGTTCCAGAACTGTGAAGGCTTTTTTAGATGTTGTTTGGCAAACTCTAATCTGGCCTTCCTGTTTTTGAGGGTCACCAATGGTTTACATCTTCTGGTGAACCCTCTGTATTCACTCTGGTGAAGACTTCTCTTGATTGTTGACTTTGACACACATACACCTACCTCCTGGAGAGTATTCTTGATCTGGCCAACTGTTGTGAAGGGTGTTTTCTTCACCAGGGAAAGAATTCTTCGGTCATCCACCACAGTTGTTTTCCATGGTCTTCCGGGTCTTTTGGTGTTGCTGAGCTCACCGTGCGTTCTTTCTTTTTAAGGTTGTTCCAAACAGTTGATTTGGTCAAACCTAATGTTTTTGCTATCTATCTGATGGGTTTGTTTTGTTTTTTTCAGCCTAATGATGGCTTGCTTCACTGATAGTGACAGCTCTTTGGATCTCATATTGAGAGTTGACAGCAACAGATTCCGAATGCAAATAGCACACTTGAAATGAACTCTGGACCTGCACACACACACATGGCCATGGAACAGCTTAGCAGCCAATTGTCCCACTACTTTTGGTCCCTAAAATGTGGAAGGCGCATCTGTTGTAATTCCTACACCTTTCACCTGATTTGGATGTAAATACCCTCACATTAAAGCTGAAAGTCTGCAGTTAAAGAACATTGTGTTTGTTTCATTTCAAATCTATTGTGGTGGTGTAAAGAGCCAAAAAGATTAGAATTGTGTCGATGTCCCAATTTTTATGGACCTGACTGTATCTTGATCAAGCACTGTGCTTGAGAGCAGCGGGAGCCACTGATTCCTGCTGCTAACAATCAAATCCAGTGATGAGGGAGATGTGGGTGGGGATGGCCTACACCTCTAATCTTTATTAGCTACATACATTGTAAGTATATGTTACTACCATCTAGGATGGAATTAATGGCCATAATGTGCGGCCAATTAAACTTACACAGCCTGAGCCTGTTCACCAAATGCTTGATGCATCATATAGAGGAGAAGCATATGGAACTCCCACCTTTTCTCTTGAAATTATAAATTAAATCTATATGTAATACGTAATCATACATTATAAAAATATTGGAATTCTACTGGTCCTTACACTAGCCTGCATGGCTGAGATGAAAATTTAGAGGTAAAATATTTTCTTACCTTAATAGAAAAAATGCAAGAAAAGGGGAAGTCCACGCAGCCATAATAATTTAATTCTATTATTATGCTTTATAGGTAACTTTATCTGCCTGGAAGGATATGTTCCATTAGCATCTGTGCTCCCATCCTCATATCCTGTATAATAAAGGCCAAGTGTCTCTGCGTCCAGTCCCTGTGTCCGTGGGATTGCGCTACTGCGCATGTGCCCCACGGACAGCTGTTGGGACTTGGAGCACAAAGACTTCGCCCCGCCCTACTTCAGTCTATTAGTTAGGGCATGAGCTGAGCCCCGCCTCCCCCCGTAATGCCCCGCCCAGTCTGCCCACGCTGCTCTCTGGGAGATGTAGTCCTGGCGCCTCGCTCCCCTGGGAGAAGCCGGTGGTGTCGGGAACTACAACTCCCAGAGTTCCCCCCGTGGGGCCACTCGGCCAGTCTGTGTGTGTGTGTGAGAGAGAGAGAATGTTGAGGTGGGGGGTGGAAGGTGCGCGGTGCTGAGTGTCAACATGGCGGCCGAGACAAAGACGAGTCAGGCGGCTGGGATGTGAGCGGCAGGGGAGCGCAGAGGAGCTCGGGCGAGGAGGGCGGATATCACCACCCGGAGTGGGCCCGCCGCTGCCCGGATACAGGGCTGTACACTGCTACTGTACAGGTGAGCGACATCCCCTCCCCCTTCCTCCTGTCATATCATCACACAGGTGAGTGGCCCGACACAACTTCACCTCACTGTCACCAGGGAGACCCCCCCATTACACAGACAGGTCACCCCCCCTCCCCCCATTGTAATCTTACTATATAAAGTACAAGTGTCTCTGCATCCAGTCCCTGTGCCCGTGGGATTGCGCTACTGCGCATGTGCCCCATGGACAGCCGTTGGGACTTGGAGCGCAGAGACTTTGGGCGGCCGGGCGAAAATGTTGAAGCGGCGGGTGTGCACGGGCACGCGGCGGGTGCACGCTTGCACGCGAGAGCCGCTCGGTCAGCTATGCGCGTGTCCCCGATGTTGCTAGGGCAACAGGGACGCTACATATGTTCTAGCGCCCATTAATTTAATGGGCTTAATGTCTAGTGGTACTATATTTGATTATCTTATAAATAAATTATAGAAAGTAAAGTATACAGTGGGTACGGAAAGTATTCAGACCCCCTTAAATTTTTCACTCTTTGTTATATTGCAGCCATTTGCTAAAATCATTTAAGTTCATTCTTCTTCCTCATGAATGTACACATAGCACCCCATACTGACAGAAAAACACAGAATTGTTGATCATGTTGCAGATTTATTAAAAAAGAAAAACTGAAATATCACATGGTCCTAAGTATTCAGACCCGTTGCTCAGTATTTAGTAAAAGCCCCCCTTTGATCTAATACAGCCAGGAGTCTTTTTTGGGAAAGATGCAACAAGTCTTTCACACCTGGATTTGGGGATCCTCTGCCATTCCTCCTTGCAGATCTTCTCCAGTTCTGTCAGGTTGGATGGTAAACGTTGGTGGACAGACATTTTTAGGTCTCTCCAGAGATGCTCTATTGGGTTTAAGTCAGGGCTTTGGCTGGGCCATTCAAGAACAGTCACAGAGTTGTTGTGAAGCCACTCCTTCGTTATTTTAGCTGTGTGCTTAGGGTCATTGTCTTGTTGGAAGGTAAACCTTCGGCCCAGTCTGAGGTCCAGAGCACTCTGGAGAAGGTTTTTGTCCAGGATATCCCTGTACTTGGCCGCATTCATCTTTCCCTCGATTGCAACCAGTCGTCCTGTCCCTGCAGCTGAAAAACACCCCCACAGCATGATGCTGCCACCACCATGCTTCACTGTTGGGACTGTATTGGACAGGTGATGAGCAGTGCCTGGTTTTCTCCACACATACCGCTTAGAATTAAGGCCAAAAAGTTCTATTTTGGTCTCATCAGACCAGAGAATCTTATTTCTCACCATCTTGGAGTCCTTCAGGTGTTTTTTAGAAAACTCCATGCGGGCTTTCATGTGTCTTACACTGAGGAGAGGCTTCCGTCGGGCCACTCTGCCATAAAGCCCTGACTGGTGGAGGGCTGCAGTGATGGTTGACTTTCTACAACTTTCTCCCATCTCCTGACTGCATCTCTGGAGCTCAGCCACAGTGATCTTTGGGTTAGTCCTTACCTCTCTCACCAAGGCTCTTCTCCCCCGATAGCTCAGTTTGGCCGGACAGCCAGCTCTAGGAAGGGTTCTGGTCGTCCCAAACGTCTTCCATTTGAGGATTATAGAGGCCACTGTGCTCTTAGGAACCTTAAGTGCAGCAGAAATCTTTTTGTAACCTTGGCCAGATCTGTGCCTTGCCACAATTCTGTCTCTGAGCTCTTCAGGCAGTTCCTTTGACCTCATGATTCTCATTTGCTCTGACATGCATTGTGATCTGGAAGGTCTTATATAGACAGGTGTGTGGCTTTCCTAATCAAGTCCAATCAGTATAATCAAACACAGCTGGACTCAAATGAAGGTGTAGAACCATCTCAAGGATGATCAGAAGAAATGGAAAGCACCTGCGTTAAATATATGAGTGTCACAGCAAAGGGTCTGAATACTTAGGACCATGTGATATTTCAGTTTTTCTTTTTTAATAAATCTGCAACAATGTCAACAATTCTGTGTTTTTCTGTCAGTATGGGGTGCTATGTGTACATTCATGAGGAAGAAGAATGAACTTAAATGATTTTAGCAAATGGCTGCAATATAACAAAGAGTGAAAAATTTAAGGGGGTCTGAATACTTTCTGTACCCACTGTATGTAAATTTTTAAAATGCATTTACTGTATATGTCATATAGTTGATTATCACTAGCATAATAGTTATATGATTATAAATATTCCCATATAGCCTGATAAAGCATATTGTGTCTGTGAAACGTTTAACATAAAAGCCACCTTACAACTATAATCTTGATGTATTCTACAAGGCAAAGTCTACTGACCTCATGTCAGAGAGTTGGCATTAAGCCGAAACTGATAAAGGGCAATTATAATGGAATAGTATAAGGCTGTTTATACGATAACAGTTCCATAAATTGATTCATTTGTTTTATGTATTTTATGGAAATACATTTTTACGCAATTGTAAATATAGATTAGTTTTTTTCCAACATATGTTGTGTATTTTCACATAAAAAAAAATCAGAGTAACACCTTAAAAATTCCACCCATGTATACACTACGTAGAGTAGAAAAATAAATAACGCATGGTCAAATTTTCTTTGTTTTTTGTGGCCTGTGGAAAATTCTATGTTCCACTTTGGACATCTTGATCAACTCTAAAGAAAGTTTGATTAAAAAAAAAAGTAAATGGGGGTGGATTTACCAAAGGCAAATAGACTGTGCATTCTTCAAGTGCAATTGCACTCATTTTCTCCAGAGCTTAGTAATTGTGGTAAAGCTCTGCTGATTTCCATCATCCAATCATGTGCAAGTAAATATGCTGTTATTTTGATTTTCCTTGCAACTGATTTGGTATTCTTTACAAAGTGAAGCTTTACCACACTTTCATTTACTTAGGAAAATAAGTGCAACTGTGCTTGCAAAGTGCACACTCTATTTGCCTTCAGTAAATCCACCCTAATGTGTAGGTAGTATATAATGTGCATTAATAGTAAAGTAAAGTATATGGAAAATTGAGCAACCTCTGCAATAAACCTAATCTTTTA
This sequence comes from Pelophylax lessonae, assembly GCF_965119305.1. Classification (NCBI taxonomy): domain Eukaryota; kingdom Metazoa; phylum Chordata; class Amphibia; order Anura; family Ranidae; genus Pelophylax; species Pelophylax lessonae. The sequence continues at coordinate 253,753,545 of NC_138770.1, read as the reverse complement.
TTTTGCTAGGTAAATATTTACCAAACTTTGGGCTATTCAGCAAAGTAATTGCCAATTCTATGGATAATCTTGATTCATAGCTACTGCTATCTCCTCCATTTCTTCAGCACAGAATATATAGGCTTCTGATATACTCTCAACTATATTGCTGGCAACACCTCCCTGCCTTTTTTCACTCAACTGCCATATTCATAACAAAACCAGTTCTTCTTGTCTCATTTCCCTAGTGAAGACTTCAAAATATACTCTGAACAAATGATATGGAAATCCAGATGCAAGCAACACCCACCTTTTCACTCTTATCACCTCAAAGGAATTTTGCACACCTAGATATATAAAAACAGCTTTAATTTATTCAATTGCCAGCGGGAACAAATTCTGACACATTGAGAGCTAAGACACAGTGCTTTCTCAAAGAATGACAGATTGACACCTACAATATGGCCTTTATGGAAAAGGACAAGAAAATATGTACTATAAGTTGCCTCTTACACTAATACTATCCTCATCAATATTTTATTCATGTTTTCTCATCTGACCTAGATTTTTAATCAAATTTATTTTTTCAATCGTATTTCTATTCTCTTTCAATTTGGTCAAATTTCTCAGACATAAATTATCTATACTGTTGAAAATTAATTTTCAATTGTTGGAAAGAATTGTTGTTCATTTTCTTTTGCTATTCACTTTAAGTTTGATTGGAAAGGTCAATATACCGCCTGCAAAGCGGATGCAAAAAGAACTTTGCACTCATGTCATTTTTTTCTTATTGATATGCAACTTCTGGTGCAAGATTTTTCTGTCAGTATGGGTATAATTCATAGATCATTCAAAGAGTTAAACAAATAAAATACCTGAATCAGACATTTTACATCCATGTCCTCAAAAAAAATAAAAATAAATGAGCTCTGTAAAGTCTGCATTTTAGTTTTTAAAGATTCTTCAATGCCAGGAGAATGATGCAAAGCAAAAGAGGTGTCTTTATTTAAACAATAATCATGGGTTCTTTACTGACGATAGGCCAATTATATTTAGGCTCAGTTCAAGGCAGGTTATCAGAACATGAATAAGGTTTGGGTATCAAATTCAAATACAGTTAAAAACAATAGGCCTAATTTTAAAAACAGTAACGGCTAAAAGGGAAATGATGGTCAAACAAAAGGCAATTGCTACATTGACCTGGGGAACATGTACCAAAGCAAGAAAAAAAAAAAAATTAAATTCCATTTGATGGGAAGCAGTAGTTTTAATATTGCGTTAAGAGCAGTTTTAAAATTCTAAAACTTCTTTTAAATGTAATGCCTTTAATCTCCCTGTGAAATTGTGCATCTGTACCCTGTATACAACCTGCTGCAGGAAAACTGAAATCTACAAAGACAAAAATGCTATTTAACCACTTGCCAACCAGCTCACAACTTTTACTGTGAGCGAGCTGCAGCTGTAGGACCCAGTACGTTGTGGTGCACATGCGTACTGGTTTCGCCCCCCAGAGCACACAGCAAAGCATTCTCATAATCGCTGTATCTATTTGATACAGCGTATCATAGCACTCAGTACACGGCTGCTGTAAGTGGCCAGGGTATCATCTGATCACTATGATTTGTCAAAACGATCACATAATTACAAAAAAACAGTTATAAATGGCTTCCATTCATGACTTTTTTGCTTACTGTTGTGATACTGTGATTGGCCCACAGCTATCACATGATGCCAAGGTCAATCACAGCACCCTGTACCATGTGATAAGCTGTAGCTAATCACAGATCACAATAGTAAGCAAGCGGTTATGAATGAAAGCCATTCATAACAGCTAAAACTATTGGTTATAATAGTGATCATCACTATTATGCGCAATATTCGTGTACAAAAAAAAATTGATGATCACCCCCCCCCCCCCCCACCGAAACACACAGTGTCACTATGGTGACACCGAAGTACACTGATGACAGTATGTAAAAATAAAAATAAATAAATACATTTAAAAAAATTGGAATAAAAATTATTTATACGAATATTTTTTTTTTTTAAATACTGTCACCAGTTCGTATCCCTGATCATGGCCACACAAGTCATACTGGTGGTGACAGTATGTAAAAAAAAAAAATAAAGTGAAAAAATTCTTTGGACTATCTACTTTCCAAAAATGGGTCATTTTGGTAGTAGTTGTACTGCCCTGGCATTTTGGGGTCTCAAGAAAAAAAAATATTTCCTGACAGACTCCATGGCAGCCTACGTGTGGGTTAGTCCCGCCTCCTCCTACCTCATAGGACCCCACTCCCATAAATTTCACTCTGCCCCAGAGACCATGTTCATTTTTTGTCCTCCTCCTGTTGGATGGATAGCAAGTCTTACCTCATGAAGATTTTCGGTCTATTTCCTGGTGATTTACACAATTGATTCCAGGCTGAATTCCTGAAGAGTCCAGTACGCCCTAGCTACTAGCGGGGTAGGACACGGGTGTGCAATCCCATGCATTGGAGAAGCATAAAGCCTGGCCACTGGCGGGCAAGCTGAATACGGCCAATCGTCCTAGCTACTAGCGGGAGGCCCATTAATACACCCCGAATCGATGCACTGGAGGTTTTCGTGTCACAGGTCAGACCGTGGTTCGGAGCGTGCTTGGTAACGTATGGCAGCCATTTTTTGTATATGTATTTTGTCTTGCGGTGTTTTGGAACGCAGGTGCGTTCCATCTTGCGGCCCCGGCTCTTCCTGTGTCCCAGCGCAGCTTCCGGGTCACCGCTGTGTGTCTGGGGGCGGTGCTGACGCAGTGGAGTGGCTGTTCGTGCTCACACATGCGCACGGATGCTGTCTGTCACGGGGGGGCGGTGACGTCATCATCTGGCGGCAGATTTAAAACTGCTGTCACAGTGGATCACATTGGGATTGTACTGCGGGCATATGCGGCGGCTTCCCTGTGTTTGATCGTTCTCTGCTAGTGGTAAGCTTAATCATGCTGGATGTCTTTGTGCAGTCTGTGGTGTATGCAGCACTTCCTTATTCCTGTGTTTATTAGTCTTCCTGTTAAGAGCAGTATGGATACTTCACCGCCCCCCAGTGGCCAACCCTTACTCTACAGGTAAGAGTGGTATTATTTTTACCTATCCCTGTATGGTTCGGATTTAGGGCAGTAGGGGTAATTTTTCCCTTTTCTCTTAGCCCTTCTAGGTCTGATAAACAAACTAAAGCACGCGAAGATAAGGACCTTACTAGGTCACAACGTCATCACACTTCTCCTGGCACTAGTCGCCACAAGTCTTCTACCAAACATCACAGGGAAGGCTCCACGGTTGCATCAGCACAGACACCCTGATAGAAGATCTTGCTGGGGTTGTGCAGCACGTGTTTCTGATGGCAAATCAGTATGTGATGCATGTTTTGCCCATGCCTCTAGAGAAAGGGGGAATGATAACCAGCAGGTGGAATCCCTGGTTAGACGGGTGGTCCAAGAATCCCTACAAAACCTGGAGGTTGACCGCACCTGTAGCCCCTCGGCTGGTATGGCAGACATCCCTGTTAGGGATAGCCTCAGTACTCCCGGCCCTTCTCAGCAGAGCATTTCCGGCTTCAACTCCTCGGATAGTGAGGACGAATCGGATACTCCTGGCACAGGCTTTGATTTTGCCTTGGTCCCTACCCTGGTTAAGGCAGTAAAGGGAGCCCTAAAGTGGGAGGAGCCAGTAGAGTCACCATCTAAACAAAGAAGGTACTTCAAGCACCTAAAGAGAGAGCACCATAACTTTCCCTTTTTAGGTGAACTTGGTGAAATCATCTCGGATGAGTGGGGATGTGCAGAGAGGAAAAATTCTCTGGTATCCAAAGTTTCCAGGATGTATCCATTCAAGAGTGAGGATGTGAATCACCTGGAGTCAGCGCCCCTAGTGGTCGCCGCCCTCATGAGATTAGCGAGGCACGTCACTCTTCCACTCAAAGACACAGTGTCTTTTAAAGATGGGCTGGAAAGAAGAATCGACACTGACCTTAAGAAGATTTATGTGTCTGCTGGAATGGCTTGTAAGCCAGCCCTAGCCATTTCGGCTTTATCCAAGGCCATGGAGGCCTGGACAATAGAGGTGGATTCAGATCTAAGGCCTGTATCAGAAGAAGTAGCCAGAGCTTCAGCAGTGAATGAGCTCAGAGTGGCGGCTTCATTTCTGGGGGAGGCTTCCCCAGATATTATTCGTCTGGTGGCCCGAGGCAATGCTCTCTTCAGTGACAGCTAAACGGGCTCTATGGCTGCGCCCCTGGCTGGCTGATCCTTCCTCCAAGCAGGCTTGGTGCCGTATTCCATTCGAAGGGTCTTCCTTGTTCGGGAACAAGCTGGAGAGCGCTATTTTCACTGGCCACGGGCCGTAAGTCGGGGTTCCTCCCGCAGGATCGTCGTCTGCTGGGTCAGAGAAGGACACAGTCCAGACAATCTTCGGATAGAGCGAAGGATGCTCGAAGTTACAGACCTGATCGTGAATTCCGGAAAACATGGAGGAAAAATCCATCTTCAAACCAAAAGGCTTCCAAAGGAGCCTCTTCTAGTAGCCGGGAAGCGGCTAAGTCCTTTTGATGTTGGGCCTGTCCAGACGGTTCAGGTCGGTGCTCGCCTTCTCCGGTTTCGACACGTCTGGGCAGCCTCGATAAAAGATTTTTGGGTCATCAGGACAATCTCTACAGGACACACTTGGTCATTCTGCAGTCCACCTATCCTCAAGTTCCTTCCCACAGCTCTTCCACGGTCGGAAGGAGAAAGGCAAATCCTTTCGGCATACGTAGATGCGCTGCTGCTTCAAGGCGCAGTAGTTCCAGTACCAGCCAAAGAGAGGTTTCTAGGCCTCTATTCTCCACTCTTCTTAGTAATGAAGAAGAACGGCTCCTGGAGACCGGTCACAGACCTCACACATCTAAACTCCTTTATAAAAAAAGGGAAAATTCAAAATGGAGACCCTATTGACAATCCGCCAGGCGGTTCAGCCAGGAGATTGGCTTGTGTCAATAGACTTGAAGGATGCATATTTCCATGTGCCTATAGCAACAGAGTTACAGAAATACCTGCGGTTTGCTGTGGATCAACACCATCTTCAGTTTACATGTCTCCCATTCGGGCTCACAACATCTCCTCAAGTATTTTCAAAACTCTTATTGGCTGTGGTAGCCCTGATCAGAATCAAGGGAGTGCGTCTTCACCATTATTTAGACAACTTACTACTTCTGTCGCAAGATCGAGAGCAACTCCTGGTTCACAGAGATCTAGTCACAGCGACTCTTCTCGAGTTCGGCTGGTTGCTAAACTTGGAAAAGAGCCATCTGGAGCCCCCACAGGCACTTATCTTTCTCGGGGCTCAATTCAATACAGTCAAGGACACCATCTCCTTGCCTCTAGAGAAAATCCTGATTATCAGAGACAGAGTACAGCTGGCCATGTCAACATCTCATCTCCGGGTCTCACAGTGCCTCAAAATAATAGGTACTATGGTGGCCACGACACCTATGGTGAAATGGGCTCAATGGAGGATGCGTCCTTTTCAAACAGGATTTCTTCGCCAATGGTGCCCAGGCGACATGGATCATCTGATTTGGATTTCCCCAGTAATGCGGCACAGTCTCCTGTGGTGGTTGCAGAAGAGGAATCTACTCAATTGCCATTCTATCCTTCCCATCTCTTGGGTCACGATAACCACGGACGCAAGCAACACAGGTTGGGGCGCTCACTGCCTATCAGAGATAGCCCAGGGCAAATGGAATCCTCGGTTACACAGGGAAGTTTCGAAACATCCTGGAGCTTCGAGCAGCGTTTTGAGCTCTCCAAGCATTTCATCACCTTACAGTAGGAACATCTGTCCTCCTGAGGCTGGACAATATGACGGCAGTGTCGTATATAAAGCGTCAAGGGGGAACTCGCAGTCACTCTTTATTGAGAGAAGTCGAGCCAATAATAGTCTGGGCTCAGAAATACTTATCCAACCTCACTGCGGTTTTTCTGCCAGGGACACAGAACATCCAGGTGGATTTTCTATCACGAGTCTCCATGGACAACGAGTGGAGTCTTCATGCCGATGTGTTTCAGCGGCTAAAATCCCTAGGGTTCCTTCCGGAAGTGGATCTGTTCGCTTCCCCGTGCAACTTCAAGTTGGAGAAGTACTACATGAGATTCAAATGCCCACAAGCTTTCGGGGTGGATGCCCTAACAGAGCAGTGGAGGTTTCACAAGGCTTACGCCTTCCCACCAGTTCCAGTCATCCTTCGATTCCTGACGAGACTCAGGTCGGAAGAAGTGAAGGCTCTTGTGATATCCCCATATTGGCCGAACAGGCCCTGGTTTCCGATGCTGCTACAGCTGAGCTTTCGTGAGCCAGTTCCACTACCTTCCAGGCAGGATCTCCTGTCTCAGGGAACGGTGTTACACCCTTGCCCGGGCCCATCTGCACCTAATGGCCTGGTTTTTGAAAGGGAAAGGCTGGAGGCATTAGGGTGTCCAAGCGGAGCTATCTCCCCACTGTTGAATGCGAGAAGAGCTGGAACAAATAGAGTCTATGAAAGGATATGGAAGAAGTTCATGTCTCATATCTCCGGAAATATGGATGTAATAAAAAGAAAAGAGAAGGCGCCTGGCCCTTTAAATAAAAGATTGTTGAACCTGCTGCCCTTTTAATTGTAATAAAACAATAAATAGGTATATATCATAGGTAAAAAGGCGCTGGTAATCTTAATATATCACGTGTTATAAAAATTAATAGGTGATTTAAAGTGTAATATATGTGATTAAAAATTGCTACAAATATATATATGATCTACTATTGGTGCAATTAGCAAAGAAAAGTGCATACCAGTGCAATTTCAATTCAGAAGTGTTTGTGCTTCTCAAAGTAAATTAATCCACAAAGGTGTGGATCAGTGAACCAATAAATAGATATATAAAGAATTCCATACACAAATCACATAAGAATATATAAAAATATAAATATATAAATGTGCTCCAAGTAGTGTTTAAAAGTCCAGGCAATAGCATGCAATCAAAATTGTGCTTGGTGGATTCTTATTAATCCCTTCACAGTGCTCCAGGTGCTGGGATGTGACAACCGTCAATTAAGAAGTGCTTGTGCTTCTCAAAGTAAATTAATCCACAAAGGTGTGGATCAGTGAACCAATAAATAAATATATAAAGAATTCCATACAAAAATCACATAAGGATATATAAAAAAATCACATAAGAATATATAAAAAAGTATAAATATATAAATGTGCTCCAAGTAGTGTTTAAAAGTCCAAGCAATAGCATGCAATCAAAATTGTGCTTGGTGAATTCTTATTAATCCATTCACAGTGCTCCAGGTGCTGGGATGTGACAACCGTGGCCTCTTACCAGCTAGCAGCAGGTCACAAGGACCCCCAACGCCTGTGATCCCTTTATTGGGTGGATCAGACCTCTCCTCGATTGCTTGGATCTCTGGCTCCTATATTACTCGAGTTGGACCATGTAGTCCCCCCATACACATAAAGATATAGAAGAACAAATAGCCTCCAATAGTGAAATACTGTTTTATTCTCCAAAAAACATACACTATAAGGTGACAATTAGCCTCTTACTATTTGTTGTGCCCTCCTGGCACTGGGCAATTCGGCAGTACAAAATCGTTTTTTTGGGTCTTAGGAAGATATTCTCCGGGGATCTGCAGCACCCTGTATCTCCTTTCCCCCTTTCTTTGTATTGCAGCGGTGGATGTGTATCCCAGCCTCTGTTCCGAATGCCTCTGTGTGTTACTTCCGGGTTAGCATTGACCACAATGCATTTCGCTTAACGAGCGTCCTCAGGCAGCCTGAGGACGCTCGTTAAGCGAAATGCATTGTGGTCAATGCTAACCCGGAAGTAACACACAGAGGCATTCGGAACAGAGGCTGGGATACACATCCACCGCTGCAATACAAAGAAAGGGGGAAAGGAGATACAGGGTGCTGCAGATCCCCGGAGAATATCTTCCTAAGACCCAAAAAAACGATTTTGTACTGCCGAATTGCCCAGTGCCAGGAGGGCACAACAAATAGTAAGAGGCTAATTGTCACCTTATAGTGTATGTTTTTTGGAGAATAAAACAGTATTTCACTATTGGAGGCTATTTGTTCTTCTATATCTTTATGTGTATGGGGGGACTACATGGTCCAACTCGAGTAATATAGGAGCCAGAGATCCAAGCAATCGAGGAGAGGTCTGATCCACCCAATAAAGGGATCACAGGCGTTGGGGGTCCTTGTGACCTGCTGCTAGCTGGTAAGAGGCCACGGTTGTCACATCCCAGCACCTGGAGCACTGTGAATGGATTAATAAGAATTCACCAAGCACAATTTTGATTGCATGCTATTGCTTGGACTTTTAAACACTACTTGGAGCACATTTATATATTTATACTTTTTTATATATTCTTATGTGATTTTTTTATATATCCTTATGTGATTTTTGTATGGAATTCTTTATATATTTATTCATTGGTTCACTGATCCACACCTTTGTGGATTATTTTACTTTGAGAAGCACAAGCACTTCTTAATTGACGGTTGTCACATCCCAGCACCTGGAGCACTGTGAAGGGATTAATAAGAATCCACCAAGCACAATTTTGATTGCATGCTATTGCCTGGACTTTTAAACACTACTTGGAGCACATTTATATATTTATATTTTTATATATTCTTATGTGATTTTTGTATGGAATTCTTTATATATCTATTTATTGGTTCACTGATCCACACCTTTGTGGATTAATTTACTTTGAGAAGCACAAACACTTCTGAATTGAAATTGCACTGGTATGCACTTTTCTTTGCTAATTGCACCAAAAGTAGATCATATATATATTTGTAGCAATTTTTAATCACATATATTACACTTTAAATCACCTATTAATTTTTATAACACGTGATATATTAAGATTACCAGCGCCTTTTTACCTATGATATATAGGAAATATGGATGTGCAAGGCACTCCAAAGGTTCAACATATTTTGAGTTTTCTACAATCTGGCCTGGATCTGCCTTTATCAGTCAGCTCTCTTCGAGTTCAAGTGTCAGCTATCTCGGCTTTCACAGGAACATCCTGGGCAAAGCATCCCCTAGTGAGGCAATTTTTCAGAGGAGCTTCTAGGCTCAGACCACAAAGGAAGCCCAAATTCCCTAAGTGGGATCTTCCACGTGTTCTGGATTTCTTTGCAGACCTCAAAAGAGATAACCTGGTTCAACTCTCCATCAAAGAATTGTCTCTTATAGTAGCGTTCCTGGTGGCAGTAACCTCAACAAAAAGGGTCTCTGAGCTGGGAGCTTTGAGTTGCAAAGAACCCTTTTTGACGTTTTTCCCGGATCGGGTGGTTCTGATTCCCATGTTGGATTCTCATCCTAAAGTATCCTCTATTTTTCATGAAAATCAGGAAATTGTCTTGCCAACATTCAGATCCTCTGACTCTGCGACTCATCCACTGGATGTAGGGCAAATTCTGAAGCTATGTCTGGAAGCCACATCTCAATTCCTGCCATATGGATTATCTGTTTGTCCTGTTCTATGGGAAGAATAAAGGCTTGCGTGCTTCATCTAGAACAATCGCATCTTGGATTGTCCAGTCCATTCAGTGGGCCTATAGAGCTAAAGGGTTGGCTCCCCCGGAGGCTGTGACAGCGCATTCTACAAGAGGAATGTCGACTTCTTGGGCAGCGTTCCATCATGTGGCTCCTGAAGTTGTATGCAAGGCGGCCTCATGGTCTTCAATTCATACTTTCATGGCTCATTATTGTGTCGAGCCAGCTTCTTTATCATCTGTTGATTTTGGTTTGCGGATACTATCAGTTGATGGTGCAAATTAAATTTCTTTTGAACAGCGGATTGCCCACCCTGGTGTGTTTGGCTAGTTATTTCCCACACGTAGGCTGCCATGGAGTCTGTCAGGAAAACTTATATCAAATACTTACCGTAATTTTCCTTTCCTGATGGACTCCATGGCAGCCGGAGTCCCCACCCATCTGTCGGAGGAGGCTATTTTATGGAACATGGTCTCTGGGGCAGAGTAAAATTTATGGGAGTGGGGTCCTATGAGGTAGGAGGAGGCGGGACTAACCCACACTTAGGCTGCCATGGAGTCCATCAGGAAAGGAAAATTACGGTAAGTATTTGATATAAATTTTCCATTTTTTTTCATTTTCAGTACTTTTTCCTTTATATAGAAAAAAAATAAAAAAACTCACAGGTGATTAAACACCACTAAAATAAATCTCTATTTGTATCAGAACAGTGCTGAATAGCAAAAAATGGTTTAGTCATGAAGGGGGTAAAGCTTTCCGGTGGTAAATTGATGGCAAACAACAGTTTTAGCCAATTTAGTTCTGTTTGTAAATAAAGTGACTAGAGATTCCCTTCAGCCACCTATTATAGATGGAGGTCATATAAAGATGCTAATGGAAGCCCCCACACCAAACAAAACAGGGCTCCCCCTAAAAATACATACCATGCCCTTATCCTTTTTTAGGGTCTGATATAAATGTTGAGGATGCCATTAAAAAAAGTGCTGCTAAATGACATCTCCTCTGGCCTCGCTGCTAAGAGTAATTAAAGAAGTGGGCCCTTCTTATGTGACATCTTTGTTTAGATAAAATTCTGCCTTGAAAAAGAGATCCTGCATGGTTCCAAAATATCGATCTGTGATGTCTGTTATTTTATGTTAATAAGGAACAACATTTTCACCAAGGTGTGCTCATGAAGATCCCTATTTTATTATGATTGTATTGTGATGCCACCCAACAATTCATTACAGCACCTTAGATGAACTATAAGCAAGCATGTAAGGAGTGCAACAAATACAATTCAACTTCTCTATTGATCAAATAGAACCACGGCCATATTTGGTCAAGGTCAGTGTTTAAATATGGCCATGTGGTCATGTATAGTAGCGGTATTGCTACTGCTGCTATACATGGTGTTTGGCTGCCTCCGAACATATAAAAAGTTTGGCATTCAGCCAAACAGCCAAGGTTTGGTCTTAACTGTGAGCTGAACCCCCAGTATTTACCCAGTATTTATGGACTTATAAGCCCAAAGAGAATGTATAGTGCTTTTAAATTGGCATACCATACATGTAATGAAGAAATCATATTATCATTATGTGTTAATGCTTAAAAAACGAATGGGTTTATTTACAAAAAGCAAATAGTCTCTTCAATTTTCTTCTATGCTTAGTGTGTGTGTGGTGCAATTTCACTCTGCACATGCAAGGAATATAAAAAAACAGCATTTTTGCTTGCACATGATTGAATGATGGAAGTCAGCAGAGCTTCCTCATATTCATTAAGCTCTGGTGATTTTTTTTTCTACTTGCGTAGTGAATAGTCTATTTGCCTTTAGTAAATGAACCCCTAAGTCTCCATCATGGAAGGAACACTGGGAAAAACTTTATAAATGTAGTAGGTAGCACTGAGAGAGCCACTTTTGTCCGGTAAAGTGTGTCCAACAGCCTGATAGAGGTAATCGATTGAGGACCCAACTGTTGACAAATGTGAAGAAATGGAAGCATTTTCACTTAGATAGAGGTTGATGTACTTTTTAAAGTACTTAGATATCATTTTGCCATTAAGGTTCCCTGTCCTGTTATAGGATGGCAATGCTCTGTACCTATCAACTGTGATCTTGTGTTGTCACCATGTCACATGGGCTTTGGATGGAGACTACAAGTAGCCATTTCAACACACATTACATAAGTATGTGTGGAGTTGATAATCTTAAGATGGCCAAATATTACACCATTTTTTTTTCATTTAGCCAGCCCAGCCAGCTGAACAGAAACAAATGAGCATATATCCCCATCCACAAATTTGAGGTGGATGGGGAAATCCTCCCAGCTATGTCAATGTATTCTGACAGTAGCACTTTCCTGTTACCAGAATATACTGATCAGTGCTGCAACCCAGATTTTCCAACAAGCTAGATCATGAAAAGTCAGTTGATAGATCAACTTCTCGTGAACTGAAACTGCCATACATGGATTGAAATTCAGCCAGTACCTGTTGAACTGGCTAAATTTTGATCCATGTATGGCTAGCTTTAGTAGAGGCAGAGAGTTTTGCTTCCTCATGTCTGGGCCTCCAGCAAAGAGAACAGTAAGTAGTGACATCACCAAATCTCTCTCCAAATATCCTAACACTAATGGTCAGAGGCAGCAGTGCCATTGATTCACACTGGAGATATATATATATATATATATATATATATATATATATATATATATATATATATATATATATACACAGTGCCTTGCAAAAGTATTTGGCCCCCTTGAACTTTTCAACCTTTTGCCACATTTCAGGCTTCAAACATAAAGATATAAAACTGTATTTTTTTGTGAAAAATCAACAACAAGTGGGACACAATCATGAAGTGGAACGAAATTTATTGTATATTTCAAACTTTTTTAACAAATAAAAAACTGAAAAATTGGGCGTGCAAAATTATTCAGCCCCCTTAAGTTAATACTTTGTAGTGCCACCTTTTGCTGCGATTACAGCTGTAAGTCACTTGGGGTATGTCTCTATCAGTTTTGCATATCGAGAGACTGAAATTTTTGCCCATTCTGCCTTGCAAAAAAGCTTGAGCTCAGTGAGGTTGGATGGAGAGCGTTTGTGAACAGCAGTTTTCAGTTCTTTCCACAGATTATCGATTGGATTCAGGTCTGGACTTTGACTTGGCCATTCTAACACCTGGATATGTTTATTTGTGAACCATTCCATTGTAGATTTTGCTTAATGTTTTGGATCATTGTCTTGTTGGAAGACAAATCTCCGTCCCAGTCTCAGGTCTTTTGCAGACTCCATCAGGTTTTCTTCCAGAATGGTCCTGTATTTGGCTCCATCCATGTTCCCATCAATTTTAACTATCTTCCCTGTCCCTGCTGAAGAAAAGCAGGCCCAAACCATGATGCTGCCACCACCATGTTTGGCAGTGGGGATGATGTGTCCAGGGTGATGAGCTGTGTTGCTTTTACCCCAAACATAACGTTTTGCATTGTTGCCAAAAAGTTTGATTTTAGTTTCATCTGACCAGAGCACCTTCTTCCACATGGTTGGTGTGTCTCCCAGGTGGCTTGTGGCAAACTTTAAACGACACTTTTTATGGATATCTTTAAGAAATGGCTTTCTTCTTGCCACTCTTCCATAAAGGCCAGATTTGTGCAGTATACGACTGATTGTTGTCCTATGGACAGAGTCTCCCACCTCAGCTGTAGATCTCTGCAGTTCATCCAGAGTGATCATGGGCCTCTTGGCTGCATCTCTGATCAGTCTTCTCCTTGTATGAGCTGAAAGTTTAGAGGGACGGCCAGGTCTTCATAGATTTGCAGTGGTCTGATACTCCTTCCATTTCAATATTAATACTTGCACAGTGCTCATTGGGATGTTTAAAGCTTGGGAAATCTTTTTGTATCCAAATCTGGCTTTAAACTTCTGCACAACAGTATCTCGGACCTGCCTGATGTGTTCTTTGTTCTTCATGATGATCTCTGCACTTTAAACAGACCTCTGACTCTATCACTGTGCAGGTGCATTTATACGGAGACTTGACACACAGGTGGATTCTATTTATCATCATTAGTCATTTAGGTCAACATTGGATCATTCAGAGATCCTCACTGAACTTCTGGAGAGAGTTTGCTGCACTGAAAGTAAAGGGGCTGAATAATTTTGCAAGCACAATTTTTCAGTTTTTTATTTGTTAACAAAGTTTGAAATATCCAATAAATTTCGTTCCACTTCATGATTGTGTCCCACTTGTTGTTGATTCTTCACAAAAAATTACAATTTTATATCTTTATGTTTGAAGCCTGAAATGTGGCAAAAGGTTGAAAATTTCAAGGGGGCCGAATACTTTCGCAAGGCACTGTATATACAGAAAAATATGAAGCTGAAGTGTATAGGTAACTGGCAGATAACCAAACCTATAAACAACTAGATGCAAGCCCTTTTTGGAGTGCAATGTAGAATTAAAAAGTTAGAGACATCGGCCGTCCGGGAGGGAATTATCGATAATGAAACACAATTCTATTTGAACACTGATTTTCCAGTGACCCCGTTTATGTATATGTTGTCCAAAATCCATAAGAATCCTTTAAACCCACCCGGACGACCGATAGTATCAGGTTAAAACTTCATTAGAAAAATATCTAGATAGCTGCCGAACACCATTGATAGTAAACACCAGGTTCTATATATACGAGACACCAATGATTTTTTACAAAAAGTAGGTGAAATTCCTTGTGCATCCAACAATTTTTTAGTTACTTGGGATGTTGCTAGCCTGTATATGCATGTCATCGCCTTCTATGCCACTCCAAATTATATACAGATCAACAAATCAGCTCAGAGGAAAAGCGATGGGTTCCAATTTTGCTCCCCTATATGCTAACGCATTCATGGATATGATTGAGATGTCTTTCATCTATAATAACACACTATTTTTGGAGAACTGTAAGGGGTGGATTTGATTTATTGATGACATGTTTGCAGTGTGGGGGGTGACATTGGAACCTTGCTATTGTTAAATGGTTATTTTCATTATTTAATACTAGGTTTACAGTTTAATATCACATACAGTCAGATGGATATATCGTTCCGTGATACATTGCTTCAAATTCGCGATGGCAATATTGTCAGCAAATTATATATAAAACTCACTGACCATAATCAACTGTTACACTTTAAAATTCTTCCATCCTTTTTGGGTTTTCAAATCGATCCCTAAAAGCCAACTGTCCCGTGTCAACACGATAGTAAGTGATCCCGTGAAACATGAACTTTGTTTAAATTAACTGGAGGGAAGATTGACACAAGGGGATTATTCCCAATGGATTGATTAAAAAGGAGCATAATAATTCAGGCTGTTACAAATAGGTTTCCTTTGGTTAATAAAAGAATGCCCTTTGTTTCACAATTTCAACCTTTTTCAACTCAAATACAAAAAGTTATATGGAGACATTGGTCTATTTTAAATGAAAATTTTCCTTTAATTCCTGAGTACTAACCTCTCCTTTACCCTCATACAGAAAAAGGTAAAACACTTTGGGATAGATTAGTTAAAACCGATCAGTACGTTCTACCCACCCCTGCTATAACCTTCTTAAGACCCCGCAATACAGGCTCATTTCCCTGTTTAAACTGTATTCAATGTAACTCCTTGATGAAAGGTAAATATCTATCACATCCACATAAAGGATACAATATTCCCATTAGAGGTGATTATACATGTCAATCATCATTTGTCATTTATGTCATTAAATGCCCGTGTGGCCTACTGTATGTCGGAGAGACAACTCAGAAAGCCAAAGATTGCATCGCCTGACATGAATACTCCATTAGAGTTGAGCTAACACAATTACCATTAGCTAGACATTTTGTGGAAAAGAAACATCCCAAATCAAATTCATGGTGATTGATGGGGTACAAAAGAATAGGAGGGGTGGAAATTGTGAGCTTTTATTAAGAAAGAGAGAAGTGCAGTGGATCAATTCTTTGGATACCTTGCACCCTAAAGGGTTACATTCAGAACTGGACCTCTATCTTTTTGTTTAATTATTGTGAATGTGTACTCAATACCTAATATCATCCTGGGGGGATTTATTTGTGTGTATCTATATATATATATATATATATATATATATATATATATATATGACAATATGTGGATGCATCTAACACTATGTCGGGGGTGACTGATTCACTAACCATTTCCTTGCTTTGAAAACAATATGTTCAACCTGAGACTAACTTTACCAATTATTAATTGATTATATGACGTTTAACAGACATATTTAAATGTACGGATTTGTTGAGAGTTGTAGAAGTATTCTTATCGGAAGAATGGCATAATCGTGATTAGGGTTGAGCGAACAGGACTTTTGGATATTCGGTACCCGGACACGAACCCGAACATTTCACTGTATGTTTGGGATACAGTCCATTGTTCGGTAATGTTAATCCATGTTTTGGCGCGGTTTTAATGGCGCGGTTTAAACAGCTGCAAGGCAGCCAATCAGCAAGCGTTTAACTAGTGTGCCCTTAGAAGCCATCACAGCCATGCCTACTAATGGCATGGCTGTGATTGGCCAGTGCAGCATGTGACCCAGCCTCTACATAGCGCCGCTTGTCACTCTGCTCTAACTATACTAGGGACAGGTTCCTGATGCTGCTGAGGGAGAGATATGAGATTATTGCAGGGGCAGGCTGGAGATTGCTTTCAGGGAAAGAATAGGAAGAATCTTCTTTAATCAGACAGCGATCTACATT
Organism: Pelophylax lessonae; assembly: GCF_965119305.1. Taxonomy (NCBI): domain Eukaryota; kingdom Metazoa; phylum Chordata; class Amphibia; order Anura; family Ranidae; genus Pelophylax; species Pelophylax lessonae. Next base: position 253,737,254 of record NC_138770.1, on the reverse strand, counting down.
GACTTTATTGTGAGTGGTGCAGTGCACAATCTTTTTGCCCTGACCTGAGCCCAGTGAGAAGGAGGGAGAAATGTTAATGTAATGCAAGCTCAGTGCATATGTGTCTGCTTAATCTGGATTTAAAAAAGAAAAAAACTTTTTTCCTTCACATTTTACTTTGACATACAGTGTTTAGACACTGTTTTCTAATCTGCTCTTCAAAAAACACCAATTTAAGAGGAAAATAATTTTTTTTCAGTTTTTAGGGAAAAACATTTTTTTTCAGTTTTTCTTTCAAATGGGTTTTTTTTTTATTCAATAGCGGAATAAAGCAACAACAGTATCCAACCTGTTAGGCGTGCGGCGTGTAGCAGCCATGTAATGCAAGCTCAGTGCATATGTGTCTGCTTAATCTGGATTTAAAAAAAACAAAACTTTTTTCCTTCATATTTTACTGTGACTTACAGCGTTTAGACACTGCAGTTCTAATCTGCTATTCAACAAACACCAATTAAGGGGACAATTATTTGTTAGTTTTTCATTCATTCTTTACTGTGACACTGTCATACAGCGTTTAGACACTTTTATGCAAATCTGCTCTTCAAAAATCACCAATTAAAGGGAAAAATAAAAATTTTTCATTCATACGTTACAGTGAGATACAACCATTGGATACTGTTGTTGTATTCCGCTTTGCAATAAAAATCCATTTAGGGGGAAAAAATTAAATTGCAGCCTAGTCTGCATATGTTACAGTGAAATACACCCATTGGATACTGCTGTTGTATTCCGCTTTGCAATAAAAACCCATTTAGGGGGAAAAAAATGAAATTGCAGCCTAGTCTGCATATGTTACAGTGAGATACACCCATTGGATACTGTTGTTGTATTCCGCTTTGCAATAAAAACCCATTTAGGGGAAAAAATGTAATTGCAACCTAGTCTGCATATGTTACAGTGAAATACACCCATTGGATACTGCTGTTGTATTCCGCTTTGCAATAAAAACCCATTTAGGGAAAAAAAAAATTAATTGTGGCCTAGTCTGCATATGTTACAGTGAGATACACCCATTGGATACTATTGTTGTATTCCGCTTTGCAATAAAAACCCATTTAGGTGAAAAAAAATAAAATGCTGCCTAGTCTGCATATGTTACAGTGAGATACACCCATTGGATACTGCTGTTGTATTCCGCTTTGCAATAAAAACCCATTTAGGGGAAAAAAATTAAATTGCAGCCTAGTCTTGATATGTTACAGTGAGATACACCCATTGGATAATACTGTTGTATTCCGCTTTGCAATAAAAACCAATTTAGGGGAAAAAAATTAAATTGCAGCCTAGTCTTCATATGTCACAGTGAGATACACCCATTGGATACTGTTGTTGTATTCCACTTTGCAATAAAAACCCATTTAGGGGAAAAAAATAAAACACGGCCTAGTCTGCATATGTTACAGTGAGATACACCCATGGAATAATACTGTTGTATTCCGCTTTGCAATAAAAAATAATTTAGGGGAAAAAAATAAATTGCGGCCTAGTCTGCATATGTTACAGTGAGATACACCCATTGGATACTGCTGTTGTATTCCGCTTTGCAATAAAAACCCATTCAGAGGAAAAAATTCAATTGCAGCCTAGTCTGCATATGTTACAGTGAGATACACCCATTGGATACTGCTGTTGTATTCCGCTTTGCAATAAAAACCCATTTAGGTGAAAAAAATTTAATTGCAGCCTAGTCTGCATATGTTACAGTGAGATACACCCATTGGATACTGCTGTTGTATTCCGCTTTGCAATAAAAACCCATTTAGGGTAAATAAATTTAACTGCAGCCTAGTCTGCATATGTTACAGTGAGATACACCCTTTGGATACTGTTGTTGTATTCTGCTTATCAATAAACACCCGTTTAGGGGAAGATCCTAAATTAGAGAAATATGAGGAGAAGGTTAAAGGGACGTGGCCTGGGTCGTGGTGCTGCTGGTGGAGCTCCTGTTGCAAGGATAGGACGTGGTCGATCTGTGCCAGCTACACGCACAAGTGAAACACCTTCCCCAGGTGTGAGGGGACAGAACCTGCAGCAGTATTTGGCAGGGCCTAATGTGCCTTTACAAATGTTGAGGCCAGAGCAAGTACAGGCTATAGTAGATTTGAGTTGCTGACATTGGCTCCAGTTGCTTCACATTGTCTCCCAGCCAGTCTTCTGCTGAAAGGTCATAGTTGGCACCTGCAGCCGATGTCTATAAATCTTTCACCTCACCCCCTTGCAAATCAGCCAAGCAGTCTGAGCCCCAAGTCATGCAGCAGTCTCCTCTTCTTTTTGATGACTCTGTTAGCATGGTTTCCCAGGGCCATCCACCTAGCCCTGCCCCAGAAGTGGAAGAGATTGAGTGCACCAATGCCCAACCACTTATGTCTCAAGATGAGTACATGGTAGGACCATCGTAGCACGTCTCAGATGATGACGAAACACAGGTGCCAACTGTTGCGGAACTCCGAATTGTGGAGACCGACAAGGAGGGCAGGGGTGAAGACTGGGTGGAAGACGATGTGGAGGACGATGAGGTCTTCGACCCCACATGGAATGAACGTCATTCAGGTGACCTGAGTGGTTTAGAGGAAGAGGCGGTGGTCTGGTGACACTGGTATGGTTCATGGTGATAAATCAACATAAAACTTAAAGTTCATAAGTGTCCATAAATAAAGTGATAAATAAGACTGAAAAATGAAAACGACGTGCTTCCAAATCCAAAGTGTGAATCCACCACCAAGTGAAATTCCTCCTTACCAGACGGAAGAAGTAAGATGCTAAAACTTAACAAATAAACTGAAGACAGGACAGGAATCCCACAGTGCTCCAAATCGCCTTGTGAAAACACCTGAATTGGTCTCTTACCAGATAGCAAACAATTAGCGCTTGTGAAACACTCCCAGAGAACACTATCTTCTCCTCATCCGTATTCAAATGAATGTCCCCAATATGCCAAGCTGACGGTCACTCTCTGGGTGAAGGAGTTCAGCACGTCCCGCTCCCGTAGTCTCCGTTCTGTTAATGAGGTAGTTCCGGCCGTGGGTCAGTAGCGGGGACGGTGTGAGGGTCTTGGTGGAAGGGCGAAGCTCTCCCGTCTCACTCGGTTCTCTCTTCACCTTCCAACTAAAGCTTTTGTTGTTCTACAAGTTTGCAGAACTCCCCGCTAATGACCCACCCCCGGAACTACCTGACTCAAAAAAATGCCCAAAAAAAACGCCTGCAACAACACACCTGGGTGTTTTTGTAGCAGGCTTTTTTTGGGCATTTTATGGGCGTCTTTGGAGGCAGGCATAACATCTGAACTTCTGTATAGGGGTATATATACACACACACTTATATGTATTTATACACATACACTCATATAGGTTTGATAGGAGCGAAGTCCTATGCCTGCAAATAATTTCATTAGCGCAGGCATAGGGTTCTGCTACTTTCACACCTATATATGTGTATGTGTATATATACATACATGTGTGTGTGTGTATATATACCCCTACACAGAAGTTCAGATGTCATGCCTGCCTCCAAAGACATCCACAAAAAAGTCCAATAAACGCCTGCAACAAAAACAGCCAGGTGTGAAAGTAGCGAAGCCACTATCCTGCTCTACTGCAATTCTAATAGAAACAATCATTTTTCTATGGCGGTCACCCTGACATGGAAGGGTTTGGTCACCCTGCCGTAGCAGTCAGAGTCAGTTAACCCTACACTACACTACGGTCCCCCTGACACTTAACACTTTCCCTACAGAAACTAGATTATTAAATCTAACTATAGTGGAAAAAAGTACCCTAACTACACTAGATATCCCTTTCCTCACACTATTAATAGCTAAATGACACTTTTGAAGCAGGAGTAACAGAACTGCTTCCACTCTCTTCCACATCCCTGTATTACAATGCTAGAGATTTGGCAGGGCTATCTTATATACTGGGGGGCGTATTCACTACTGATTGGCCTCTGAACCTCCTAGTCACTCCAATCACATTCCTAGCATCCTTCTGCCCCCTAAATTGGCTTTCGCTGATGGTTCTGGTCCAATAATGTGCTTTTAAAGCCCAGTTCCTGTCCCATTGCGTTTTGGTCGATTCTGGTTGCCGAATTCCAAACTTTTTCAGCAAACAGTTCGAAATTCGGCTGAATTTCGAACAGTCATTGTTCGGGTCGACCCGATGGTCGACCCAAACCATTCGATCATCCCTTTTAACAACCACTTTAACTGAGTACATATTTTTTCATAGAAAACATGTTTATTTATTTTTTAATATATTAAAGCAATATTTTTCAAAATGGTCATGCTAAGAATAGGGAGAGCACTAAGTACTAAAATAAATCAGACATTTCTAAAGCCAGAAATGAGTAATCAGAAATTCCTTTTGCAGGATATTCAGCCATAATAGCAGACTTACAGCATTTTTCCATTGTGTATATAATGATCCATAACTGTGAGGAATAAAAAAAACGAAAGGTTATAATAGCATTTAGTGAGAAATAGCTTTGCCACTGAGAGGAAAACAATGCCTTGGTGCTAACAAAACACAGAGCTAGACTCAGCAGTGTTTTTCATTTTGCATCTGTCATTCTTATATATCCCTGTAACTTTTTTTTATTATACAAAGCAAATCTGATGTCATATGTCAAGTATGACACAAGGCATAACACTTTTTTACCCACAAATTTACTGTATGTCTGCTTATTTTAAATGCTAAATATTTACTTAATGCCATAGTGGGCTTTAATTAAGATTTTCAGTATATGTGGATATATTAGCAATTCTGTGGTAATTGGATGAGGATCCCATATATGTGAATTTCTGATGGTTAATTTTAAATTGATCAAAATCCAGGAAAAAAAAAAATTAATCAGATATACATACATCCAGTGCTCAGTTCACTATATACCTCACTGCTATTCACTGTACAGCTTTTCCTGTTAGGCTATTTCCCTACAGACTATAATAATTATCTTTGTGCCATCAGTCAACAGAAAAAGCAAACCATCAGAAAGCTGCAAGCCTCCCAAGTGATTGGATATAATCTATGGAGTATCTGTTAAATCCATCTTGGGAAGAGGATTGCATGACTTTGCAAGGATTAATAGTATTCAGCATTTTAACACTGTTAGCTATTGTAGTGCTTGTGACCTTGAGACTCCATTTCGTCGTTTGCACGTATCTCCGAAAAACAATATCTCACAGCCTATCTCTATGTTTAAAGTGTTATTAAACCCACAACAGTAAAATAAGTCTGTATATGCAGTAAAAGGAAGTCACAACGGGAGTCCGGCGCTCCACAATTTCAAATGCTCAAAAGATCACCTGGACTGTATATGGGGGGGGCATAAAAGAGATCTGCTGTCCATGCAGATTAGATACACTTGGAATTAGGCAGCCATCCTCAGAGAGTGCTCAGGCTCTTTAACACATGCAAAAAGAGAAGAGGGGGGCACCACTAAGTGCAGTATTAAAAAAGTTAATTTATTCCACAAGATTAAAAGCACTTACAATGAGTGTAACATAGACAATGCTCAACTTTGGGTGTGTCACCCGGCTGTCCGCTTAGTTCCTGGGGACTATATCACCCCAAAGGTCACTGGAGGTAGAGAGCTGACTGTCCTATGTGGTGCTTCTGCATTTGGCCAGCATGAGACACGGAGACGGAAGTGACGTCACCGGTGTGGGGCAGGAGTCCCCCTCTACCTCCAGCAACCTTTGGGTTGATACAGTATAGTCCCCAGGAACTCAGACAGCCGGATCACACACCCAAAGATGAGCCTTGTCTATGTTACGCTCTTGTAAGTGCTTTTATTCTTGTGGAATACATTTCCTTTTTCAATACTGCACTTAGTGGCCCCTCCTCCCCTATTTTCTTTTCGCATGTATATGCAGTAAAGCATGCTTGTTATAATCACTGTGGAACCTAAGGGGTTAATTGTGTAAAAAGGCTGTTTGATCTTGTCTTCTCTGATCCTCTTCTCAGTTTGGTGTGTATTGCTAGGGAGTTTTTTTTTCTTAGGAGTATGCATGTGATATCACAGGGCCAATCAACACTGTCCAGACAGAGGATCAGGGGTCCTGCATCCTGATAGGACAGCCATTGCTATATGAAAACTCCTCCCACAAGCTTTAACCAGACAATGATGGCAGTCACAAGACTGCAATATACTGATGATGAGAAAAGGTATTTAGTAGTTTATATTTACTAAAATAATTGCATTTCCATGTTCCATGTTCTGTGTACTGTGGGAGACCAGATATAATGAATACAGGGTCTTAGGTTTAGTAACCCTTTAAGTGTCTACATGAATTATTTTCATAACGTTAGAAGAAGGGGGTGGAGGGTTATTAACCAATTTAACTTCCATACTATCATGAGATGTAAGGAGTTTCTAGATGAAACCTCTATATGAAAACCATATAAGGGTCTCTGGAAGGTTCTGTATGACATATGAATTCTTATACTTTGGTATAATGTGTTCCTGTCTGATTAACAACTCAGACAGCAAATTCTATCTACACGCAGTGTCTCTCAAATTCCATCTGCTAACATAATAAATCAAGCCGGCTGATGTTATCACCCTGAGCTGGGCTAATTTTTTAAGAATCTTCAGCTTTCTTTGATTGACATATCTGGTGAAAATTGTTTTCCATGGCAACAGCATGGCACAGACATAAGACTTTCAATTTTGCTTATGCTCATTAAAAGAACCCCTGAAGATCAGCAGTTTACAAACATTCTCTGTGGGTAAAATACTATTTATTCATAGGCCCTCAGCATCCTGGAGGAAAGACTTTTGGTAAAAATGGTAAAATGACAATTAGCAGTAGGTAGACTGGTTTCCACGTAACCACCTGGAGGAAATTTAGTGATGTCACTACATAGAAGATATTCTCTAAAATACCTTGTTCAAGAAGAAGCTGTTGTCTAAAACAGGGGTTAACCACTTTAAGATCGGAAAATTTTCCTGCCTAATGACCAGGCCCTATTTTGCGATTCGGCGCTGCGTTACTTTAACAGACAATTGCACGGTCATGCGACAATGTACCCAAAAAAAATCAATGTCCTTTTTTTCCCACAAATAGAGCTTTCTTTTGGTGGCATTTGATCACCTGTGCGATTTTTATTTTTTGCGCTATAAACAAAAAAAGAGCGACAATTTTGAAAATATAACATTCTGCTATATAACATCCCCTCCCCAAAAAATGTAAAAATCAAAATTTTTTAACCTTTTAGGCCAATTTGTTTTCTGCTACATATTTCTGGTAAAAAAAATCACAATAAGCGTATTTTGATTGGTTTGCGCAAAAGGTATTGCGTCTACTAACTACGGGAAATATTTATGTAATTTTTATTGTTTTTTTTTTACTAGTAATGGTGGCGATCTGCGACATTGCGGCGGACAGATCAGACCCCTAACTGACATTTTTGACACTTTTGGGGGTACCAGTGACATTACTACAGCAATCAGTGCTAAAAATATGCACTGTTACTGTAATAATGCCATTGACAGGGAAGGGGATAACAGTGTTGGTGATCAAGGGGTTAAATGTGATCCTAGGGGAGTGATTTTAACTGTAGCAGGATCACATAGTCTCTGTGTTTACATCAGCCGTCCATCCTTCTCTGTCAATCGGAGCTACCTGAAACACGTACTGGCTTCCCAGCTGACGATCGGGGGTGGGAGCTCACAGCTGGCAGCGCGCGCTCGCCCTCTAGCCTCCTGAGAGCGAGGAACAGGAGCGGCTGCCTGCCGCAGTGAATCTGCGGCAGGCAGTCATCAAGTGGTTAAAGGAAGAAAACTACTAGGAGTTGTTTTACTAAAACTGGAGAGTGCAACATCTGGTGTTGCTCTGCAAAGAAACCAATCAGCTTCCATTTTTTTTTTTTGTCAAAGTTTAACCACATTTTGACTGCCCATCCACAAAGTACTGCAGGTGAGCAGCTGCTGTAGGCAAAGGGACATACCTGTATGTGGCTGCCCACTTTCAGTTTTATGGCACGCGCATGTGCAGCTCCCGCTGTGATTGTACACAGTGGGAGGCTGCCAGCAAGTCTAGGCCAATGATACAGTATTATGAGTAAAAAAATCAAACCGGTAGCATTTATTGTCCTAATATAACTTCTTCATTGTGCCAACGGCAACTTGGGTCAGATTTGAGAATTATGAGAATTTTTTTGTAGTTTTTCTTATCAGGTTCTAGTCCAGGTTTCATTGACTCCTTCAGGACAAACAAAAACAAATAGAATGTGGTCCAATACTACATATTGTTAATGTAGACATATAGCGCTTAGAGCAGTCATGTCCAAAGTCTGGCCCGCGGGCCAGTTGCGGCCCGTCCTTTAGTTTTATACGGCCCCCTGAGACACTGCTGACTATAAAATGCCTTTCTCTTGAAGACTCCTCACATCCCCGCCCCGATGCCGATGCGATGGCTCGGGGGCGGGTCCTCTGGCCTCGCTCGGCTGCTCCCGAATCCCCCGCCCCCCCCGCTCGCCTCTATCAGCCCGGCACCGCCCACGACTGCACGGGAGTACAGAATGAATTTGAAAATTGCATGCCTTCTCGCCTTCTCTCCTTCACCGCACACAGCCACCTGTAGGAGCCGACCGAGGAGATGTCACTTCTATAATCCTACTGCCTGTTTCTGTACGTGTGATGTGTGTATGTATGTGTGTGTGTGTGTATGTATGTATGGAGCTGACCGAGGAGGTGTCACTTCTACAATCCTTCTGCCAGTTTCTGTAAGTGTGATTTTATTTATAAAGTCCTGATGCTTATTATTTCCTATATATATATATATATATATATATATATATATATATATATATGTGTGTGTGTGTGTGTGTGTGTGTGTGTGTGTGTTCGTGTGTGTGTTTTTATTTATTTTAATGGTTCAAATGTCAGGCAAAATGGTCGGCCCTTACGCATGTACACTTCATCAAATCTGGCCCTCTTTGAAAAAAGTTTGGACACCACTGGCTTAGAGGGATTTGATTATCTTGATACACTACTATAAAATAAATGTGGAACAAGAATAAATGTTTTACTCCTGTGGAATGAGCCAAGGTTTAGTTTCCCTAGCTATTTCGCTAGATTAATGACAAAAAGTTTTATAGTCTTCATAAAATCTTTCTGAAATTTAAACAAAGTATATGGTAATGTTTGTCCTGCTAGTTTTATTACTAGGCTTTAAAAGAGAAATTGGCTGTTGAGAGACATACAGTATACACAGTGAGATTAACAGAGATTAAGCAGTGTGAGAGAACACATCTTACTTGTTTAACCACTTCTGGACCAGAAAGTTTGCCCCTTTAATGACCAGGCCATTTTTTTGCGATTCGGCACTGCTTTAGTTTAACTGACAATTGTGCGATTGTGCGATGCTGTACCCAAATAAAATTGATGTCCTTTTTTCCCCCACAATTAGAGCTTTCTTTTGGTGGTATTTGATCACCTCTGCAATTTTTTATTTTGTGCGCTATAAACAAAAAATGAGTGACAATTCTGAAAAAAATATATATTTTTTTTACTTTCTGCTATATAACATTCCCAATAAACACAAATTTAAAAATCAATTTTTTTCATCATTTTAGGCCAAATTGTATTCTGATACATATTCTGACACATATTTTTGGTAAAAAAAAAAATTCCAATAAGTGTATATTAATTGCTTTGTGCAAAAGTTATCACGTATACAAACTAGGGGAAAGATTTATGTCATTTTTATTTATTTTTTTACTAGTAATGGCGGCGATCAGCGATTTTTAGCAGGACTGCGACATTGGGGCGGACAGATCAGACACGTAACTGACTATTTTGACACTTTTGAGGGGACCAGTGACATTATGCCAATGAAAAATGCGATGCTTGGCACCTTGCTCCTGCGCTCAGAACCTGGTTCTCGAACACCCTCTATCATGGGACTTTTCACTTGGCATCCCCAAATGGCTAGGCCTTGCTGCCCTCTACGACTGGGGTGTTCAACTTGACACTGTAAACATAAACAAAAGAGAGGGCACACCCGCCTAGCGCATTATCCTCAGTAGGCTTTTATTAAAAAATAATTAAAAAGTGTCTACTCACAAACAAGTGATGTAAACCAGCATATTAAATCCGACAGACAACGTCCATAGTGTTGGAGTCCACTGTCTAAGTCCAGGAGATTGGCTGATGCGTTTCGAGGCAGTGTCTCTTCCTCAGAGCCTCTTTTCCAATGACACTGGCTGGGAAGGGATTAACACCAGGGGCGATCAAAGGGTTAAATGTGTCCCTAGGGGGTTCTTTCTACCTGTGTGGGGGATTGGCTTATGGAATAAACACAGGGACCTGTGTTCCTAAGTAGGAGTAACACAGGAGACCTGTGCTCATTGCTGACAGAACAATGGTCTACCATGTTTTTCAACAGCAGACCATCATTCTGTCTGGACGGGGAGCAATCGTGGGTGCCTGCTGGCAATCGAGGCTGCCGACTCGCAGATCAGCTTCCCCTGTGGTGAATGGGCACACGCGTGCCTCCGGCGGAGCGCGTGCGCCCCCACTTGCTTTCCCACAAAGCAACTTACAGGTACGTCGTTTCCCGGCTGGTAGGCAAGTGGTTAAAAATATCACTCCCAATACCTTATACTAAGACATTGGTACCTTTACATTTATACCAAAGGTGCCTGGTATGATCATAAAGAAGCCTGTGTATTGGCATTGGTTATTTGGATCACAGATAAGCAGTTTTTGCTTAACCACTTTAAGAACAGAAGGATTTTCCCCCTTAATGACCAGGCCCTATTTTGCAATTTGGCACTGCATTATTTTAACGGACAATTGCTCGGTCATGCAACGCTCTACCGAAATAAAATTGATGTCCTTTTTTTTTCCACAAACAGAGCTTTCTTTTGGTGGTATTTGATCACCTGTGCAATTTTTACTTTTTGTGCTATAAACAAAAAAAGAGCGACCATTTTGAAAAAAAAAACAACAATACTTTTCACATTCTGCTATATAACATCCCCCCCCCCCCCAAAAAAAAAGTAAAAATCAAAATTTTTTAACATTTTAGGCCAATTTATTTTCTGCTACATATTTTTGATAAAAAAAATCACAATAAATGTATTTTCATTGGTTTGCGCAAAAGTTATAGCGTCTACTAACTACAGGAAAGATTAAAGTAATTTTTATTGTTTTTTTTTTTTTTTTTACTAGTAATGGCGGCGATCTGCGACATTGCGGCAGACAGATCGGACCCCTAACTGACATTTTTGACACTTTTGGGGGGGACCAGTGACATTACTACAGTAATCAGTGCTAAAAATATGCACTGTTACTGTAATAATGACACTGGCAGGGAAGGGGTTAACCCTATGGGTGATCAATAGGTTAAATGTGAGCCTAGGGGAGTGATTCTAACTGTGGGGGGCGTGGCTTGTGAAATAACCATAGAGACTTGTGATCCTATATAGAAGGATCACATGAGCTCTAAGATCATTTCAGGGAGAAGAACAGTCGGCTGTGTTTACAACGGCCGACCGTTCTCTCTCAGCGGGGAACGATTGCGGGTGTCAGGCGGCAATCAGAGTGTTCTGACCCGTGCATCGGCTTCCCCGCTGCCGAGTCGGGACGGGAGCACTCCGCTGGCAGTGCACGCTCGCCCCCTAGCTTCCCACGCGCGACCGACGTAGGTGTACGTCGGTTTGCGCATGAGACCCACCCTGCCGCAGTAAAAAGGCGGCGGGTGGTTGGGAAGTGGTTAAACTTGTCTGTTCAAAGACCAAGATGGGGAACTGTTCTGTACAAGTTTTTTTTAGAACTACAGGACAGATGATATGAAATGCTGTTTTCTTTTATAACTTTGTAGATTTGCAGAATGTTTTTTTTTTTCTCCTTTATCCACATTCATTATTGCTATTATTTTAAACAAGATAATTATTTTAGGAAACAGTTATAGTTCATTTATAAAAATAAACATCATATGGGTAAACATCATTGCCTATTACTACTTTGATAAGATTTTGGGGTCTTATAAAGTTTTCTCTGAAAACCATTAAGAATTTTGCTGAAAAAAAGCAAAAGAGTTTATGGAAGGTTAGGGCACAAAAACATTTTCACAATTGTAGTTACATGAAAAAAAAGGCTTGACAGTTGAAGTAGAAGAAACATATTACCTTACTTAGTTATTGCAGTGTGAAGGACAGAGTCATGACTGTGTGACTGAACATGATAAAGTTACACTTTTCAGTGGACAATCCCAGGAGGAAGTCCTTTGTGCTTATATTGATGGTGTTCAGTATTGGCACAATGGAGCTTATGTTATGGGATTTGCTGTATGGATCCCTGATCAAAAACGTTGTTACATTACAAGCTTCCAGGATTTATATCCACTCAGAGAGCAGAAATTGAGGGTGCATTGTGTGTTTTACAGTCACAAGACAAACCACTGGATATTTTCAGTAAGAATACTTATGCGGTCTATTTTCTTACACTGTGTCTTTCAATTTGGTCTATGAGAATCAATGGTAGATTTTCAAATTAAACTATTTAAGCATGCACAAATCTATGTATAAATAGAAAAATAAATCAGAAAAGTTCATACCAAACCAGTGGCCTTAAAGCGTATCAAAAGACTCTGTTCTACTTGTTATAAGGAATACTTACTGTAAATAGGCAAAGCTGCAAAAAAATCTTGCTTTGACAGATATTTATAGATATTCACTGATGGTGAAAGTTACAGTAAAATAATTGTGAAGGGCTTTATAATAAAGATAGTTGTAGAAGAACAAGAAGTCTATGATCATATGTACTCCTTTGTAGTATCTGATCAGGTCACAGATTAAAGAGGGGAGCCCTACAATTGTGTCTCAGCTTGAAATAGTATACATTGATAGTGGGAATAACGTTTATTATACAGATGTTATAGGATGATTATATCCCTCTATTCCCTTTTTAAATACTCAGGGCTTGATTCCTTTTTGAGGCTTGTAAAACTTTTATGATTAAGAGCCGGTTCACATAGGCGCGACCCGACTTGCCGGGTGACATGTGAAGTCGCGGTGCGCAGCTCGCACCGTGACCTCGGAGCGGCATGCACGGACTTCATATCATTGAAGTCAATGCAGGTCGCTCCAGGTCGCCCCAAAGTAGCTTAGGACCCTTTTTCTAAGTCGGAGCGACTTGTGTCGCTCCTATTAGAACGGGTCCTGCGCTAATCTATGGCAGGCGACCCGCGGCGACTTGTCAGGCGACCAGGTCACCTGACAAGTCGCCCCAGTGTGAACCGGCTCTAAAGCTACAGGTGTAAAGGTACATGGGATGCAAGAGAAGAAATCTTTTTATTTTTAAAGTGATTTAAGGAGTTGTAAAGTCAGGAAGGTTTTTTTCATCCTAATGCATTTTATGCATTAAGATAAAAAGCCTTCTGTGTGCAGCAGCCCCCCTCCCCAGCCCCCCTAATACTTACCTGAGGTCCCTTTGTATCCAGCGATGTCCAGGAGTGTCTCAGCCGACCAAGATTTTCCTTCCTGATTGGCTGAGACACAGCCGCAGTGCCATTTGCTCCTGCTGCTGCCAATCAAAGTCAGCTAGCCAATCAGAGGAGAAAGGGGGTGGGCAGGAAATGGACTTATGGAGCTGTGACTCAGCTCCTGTGACCTCATAACAAGCTGTTTGCTGTGGGGGCACTAAATAGGAGGGAGGGGCCAGGAGCACAGAAGAGGAACCCAAGAGGAGAAGGATCCATGCTGCTCTGTGCAAATCCATTGCAACAGAGCAGGTAAGTATAAGATGTTTGTTTTTTTATAGGAAAAAAAATGAGACTTTACAATCACTTTAAGAATGCAGTTCACCCTATTCAGGGAATTGGAACAAAAAACACATTTTTGATTGGCTCTCCTGGATCAGTGCTAAGTCAGTACTTTGCAAAAGGGAATTAATACCACATTCACTATGCTAAGACAAAAATCAAGGTTAACTTTTAGCCATTGACAGAAAACATAATCCATTTGTTTTGGCAATGGAATGATGGGAATTATATTTCTACGTTTTTTGGGATTATTGGATTACAAATCATACCTTTTGTGAAGTGAAAAGATGGGGTACAAAAGTTTTTTTTTTTTTTAATCATTCAATCTCTTCCAATGGATTGGAAGAGATTTTAAGTAATAACTGATAGTTTACATCATGAAGCAATTTAATATGACATATCAAAGATATCCATTACCTTTTACTCAAATTGAAATAGGTAAACAGCTTTATGATATGATGCAAGAAGTGAGAGTTTTTAAGGAAGCAAAAAGAATGTAGGATATTGAAGGAAGAAAGTCTTCTTTTATAATTTAAATGGAAAGTGGCCAGGATTAAGAAATCATATGATGATTTAAATGTTTCTTGATGGTATGAAGGAGCTAAGTCTCCTAACCTTGAACATAACTTATGTACATAATCTGACACACACAGCTTTGTCAATATGTTTATTCGTTTTTTATGTTTAGTCTTATACTTTTGGGATTGAAGGCAAATGTATAACAGTATTGCTGCGCTAAATTCATAAAACATAGATGAATGAAAAGCGAAAAGCAGCCAACACATATCTCAAATTAAAAATAGATCAGATATATAATAGTGGTAATGTGGCGCTAATCTGAACACTGTTATCATATAGAGTCCATAAATCACAGAGGAAATCAACAGTCCATATGTGTCCACTCCAAACAGAGGTGTATAAAACCGCAGGCCCGGAGAACCACCACCACATAACAGATCACACTGCCTCTTGACGTGAATGACCCTCATTACAAAGGTCATAATCAGCATAATGATCAAGGTACAGGTATGGTCCTCCTCTCTCTTATAATGGCACAGGGTTCACTCTCCAACCACATGTGGGCTCATAAAACACAAAGCAAAACACTCCTCATAGTGTATAACGTTTAAAGTGTTTATTCAGCGCACATGGTTAAAATAACTTACCAGGTAGTGGATGGCGTTGTGTGTATTCCTCTCTGTGTACATCCTTGACGACGTCAGTTTATGATGAAACGCGTCAGATGGAGCTTACGGCGACGCACGCCACACGCGGAGGAGACACGACGGCCATCTTGTTGGTGGGTTATCGGCAGTTACTGACTGCACAGAGAGGAATACACACAATGGCATCCACTACCTGGGATCTTGTAAGTTATTTTAACCATGTGCGCTGAATAAACACTTTAAACGTTATACACTATGAGGAGTGTTTTGCTTTGTATTTTATGAGCCCACATATGGTTGGAGAGTGAACCCTGTGCCATTATAAGAGAGAGGAGGACTGCACCTGTACCTTGATCATTATGCTGATTATGACCTTTGTAATGAGGGTCATTCACGTCTGGTAAGAGGCAGTGTGATCTGTTATGTGGTGGTGGTTCTCCGGGCCTGTGGTTTTATACACCTCAGTTTGGAGTGGACACATATGGATTGTTGATTTCCTCTGTGATTTATGGACTCTATATGATAACAGTGTTCAGATTAGCACCACATTGCCACTATTGAAGGGAAATGGACTGTTCCCTTTGCCAGGGAATTTGCATGGTGCAAGGGAATTTTACCAGGAGCTTAGTAAATGAAGTTAAGCAGGTTCCACTCTCAAGTTCCATCCATCAGTGAGATGGCCAAACCTGCAGACAGGGCCGTCGATAAGAGGATAAGTGGGTTCCCCCCTGGCCTCCTGAAAAGGACCCGAGCCCCATCGGTTCAGCAGGGGGGCCCGGCCAGAAGAGGGAAGCCGATCACTCATTATGTTTATTCATATATGAAGCATGGTGTTTACTATGCTTCAGTTTGTGAATGAAGAGGGAGGCTCTGTACAGAGTGCCTCCTATTCATTCATCTCCAGTGCAGCTGATGCTGCAAAAAAAGATTGGAGTTCTATGACCCCAGGCGCTTTCTTTGGCTCAAAATTGAGATTTCGGGGGTCTGTTTATACTTTTGATTTTTCCCCAAAGCCCCCCCTCCTATCAACATTGTGACAAAAAATGTTAAAAAGAATTAAAAATGTTACAAAAATGTAAAATTTTGAAAAAACATTTTAGGAAATAAAAGGCTCATTCACATTGGTTCTATGGTCCATACAGTGTGAATAAGTGGTTAGTTTGTGCTGCTGGAGCCACCTATGGGGATGCAGCGGCTATACAAACACAGTCGCAGGTCCTAAATCGACAGGTGTGGTTGAGTGTTTACACTGTCTGTGTTCAGGATTGTACATCTGCACCCCCACACCTGTCATACAACTGCTGTGTCTCCATAGTGTAATATAGTCTGCCTGCACGCAGTTTCATCCACATAAAAAAATACTGATCCACACTGCAAATTGCCCATGTGAATGAGCCACAATACTTTGTTCAAACACAGAACTTTATTTATTAATGCAATACAATTTTAACATTTAGATTTTACAGGAATTGTGTAACTACTGTTGTGTTTGTATCTGCTAAAAATGATTTTAGTGTTATTTTGGTGAAAATATTGTTTTAATATTTTGTTGGGGGGAGGGGGCTCTGTCAGGTAGGCTGTATGGGACCCCGTGATTTCTAACAGCAGCCCTGCCTGCAGACATCACTGAAGGTATTACAGTCTTCTCATCAGGCAGTGTGAACTGCCTAAATGCTATCAATTTAGATGACTAAGCAGTGTTCTGTGACATCCAAAGTTGGGCTCTAGTAGCAGTTCTTCTCAAGATGCTTAATATAACACTGAACCAGCTGCTAATTTAATTTCTTGGTAGTAGGCAAACTGTTGCTATGTGAATTCTAATAGTAGTTTGAGTCTAAATAACTTACTTTTTATGTCACACCACCATAGTGCAATGGTTTAAGAAATGCAAAATTTCAGTAAAAAAATAAACTAAAGTTATTTTAGGGCACAATAAATTACCCTATTCTTTATAAGGTTGCACAGAATAAATAGATATCCAATATGCCAAACCCAAAAATTGCGTAAGCCAGTAAAATGGCAACAAAGTTTAGTGTCCCATATTTTACATAGATGATGCTTTAAAAGCCCCTACAGGTTATCAGTCTAGAGGTAACAGTGAATAATGGGCCTAGATTTTTATTTTTTTTTTCTCAGAAAGAACCTTTATTGAACATTTGCAAGCATACAGATTCCACACATTCTCAAAACATAGCATCCAGTACATCAAGTCATAGAAATAGACAAGTGCAATTACAATGTCCAGCACTATATAGCCTGAGGCAAATTCAAGCCCTGAAGTGTTAAATCTGAGGGCCCCACCGGTAGGCCAAAAAAGCATGTATGAGAATGGTCCCACAGTTTGTTAACAGCTACTTTGACTTTGAATATAAAAACCATATTTCAAATGTAAACCCACCACAATATTCTGTTCATGACTAGGTCAACCAAAGCCAAACCAGGAATGTCAAGCCAGCCTCTCCAAACCCTAATAAATTTGGCAAAGCCTCCTCTGTGTTGATAGATAACTCACTCATATCTTAAAGTGGTACCTATATACCTATATGCATAAGCCATTCCTTAAGGGAGGGGCATAAGTGCTTTTCCAGTGGAGTAGTATGACTTTACGAGCCTGAAATAGGGCCCTAGAAACCGCTTCCCTAATACAAGCATTTCGAACTATATCTTCTAGCATATCCAATATACATTGCTTGGGGTCAGAGGGAAGATTAATTTGGAATGCTTCATTAATAGTAGTTAGGACCGATTCCTAGTACCTGTGCAGCTTAGGGCATCTCCAGAACATATGTATTAGATCCCCATGATCTCTACTACACTTAGGACAAGTCCCATTTAAACAATTTAACTGGGGTGTAATAAACTTGCAGCAGAATATACAATTATGTGAGTCTGAAATATATATCTAAGGAGCTAATATGTAGGGCCTTGCATTTTTTATATCACCCCAGCATATATGGTAATATATAGGATGTGTAATTCAATTGATTTTGGCATTGGCATCCCGGTGCATGCATTTACTTTTGCATGTTTGTGTGTGTGGGGATGGGGGGCTCAAAAATGTTTGGAGGGGATTTTAGGTGCTTGGGTGTAACCTAAATTTTTCACACTGCTTACATTTTTTTTTTACTTTTATTACATAGGGGACAAAAGGCACCTATGTTACACATTTTTGCTGACAGATTCTCTTTAATAAGACTTTGAAAGTCTAAAAGACCCCTAAAGTCTCACCTTCTTGCCAATTAATCTAATCTAAGATTCTTCTCCAGCTATACTGGCTAGGAACAGTGAGATGAGAGCCCAGAAGTGACATTTTACACGTCGTTTTTGGGTCAATAAAAAAAAGACATTTGCTGATCTCCTCCCCCCTACCCAAATTCACCCAATATGCTGGTCCTGGATCCCCTGATGGGCACGCCGAGCCTAGGGGTGCACGTTGGGAAGGCATGTGGGGGAGGGGGCAGAAGTAATGGGGGGTGTGGAAGCAATCTAGCAGCTGCACAATCACTAGATCACTTCTATCTGACAGTCGACAGGTAGCTTGTCAAATTTACACACACTCCTGGCGGCTGCAGTATGTAACCCTCCCCCCTCTCCCACCCCCAATCCACAGCAGTAGTTCTTAAGGTAGTGGCAGTAAAAGGATTAAAGAATAAATCATGGTATGGATATTTTATAAAAAGTTACATTGATCCAGCTTTGTTCAGACTAATGGCTAAAAGCAAAAACAGAATTGTTATTATACCTAGAGGATTGATCATGTTTGGGCAGCCAAACAAAAAAAAAAGGCCATCCAAAGAAATGCTATTTTTATATATGAATTTCAGTGGACCAAATGGGATTGATAGATTTGAATTGTCAGTGAAGTGAGAGAACTTAGTACATTTCCATTACAAGATGCAATTTTTCAACCATATTTTTGTGGAGGCTTGGAGGTAAAGTGTTAGAAGTTCTGCAAACAGGGACTTTGTTAGGGTTGTAAAGACCTGGAGCACCTTTGGGGAGTCATAAGATTGAACCATTAAATCAGACGTAGAGAACACTGAGCATGGAAAAAATGTAGGAAGAGATTAATGGGGCATGGTTGAAAAAAAACCAAGCCGCCTTGCATTTAATAAATACAATGCCATGTACAGTATAAACTTTAGCACAAAAAATGTTAAAAGATAAAATGCTTTCATTACATTTGATTTTGTTCCCACTGAAGAGCTAACACTTTGCCTACCCTAAAGAAGAACATTAGAATAGTCAGGGATAGCTTAGCAACTAGCAACTGTTGAGACAATGAGATGTATGTAAGGTATAGTACAGTGTATACAGTATAGGAATCTGTAAGGAACAAAGTGCTAGGGTCAGGGAAGTGTAATGCAATATGTGTAAAGGTCAGGAATCTGTAACACACAGAGTGCAGAGGTCAGGAGTGTATTATGTGCAGGTGAAAGGGTCAGTAGTATGTAATACGTAAAGTGTAGGTGTCAAAAATACAAGATGAGGGGGGTTGAATGGTCAGGATTACGTAATGAATAGAGTGCAGAGGTTAGGAGTATGTAATGCAAAGTGTGATGTGGTCAGTGCTAGGTTTAGGAGTACAAAACATACTAAGTGCAGGAGTCAGGAAAATGTAATGCACCATTTTCAGAGGTCAGTTGTATATCATGCACCACATGTAGGGGGTAAAAAATTTTAGGGACAGGAGTGTATAATGTACAGTGTGCAGGGGTCACAAGTTTAAAATATGCAAAGTGCAGAGGTCAGGAGTATTTAATGCAAAAAGTGTAGTGGTCAGGAGTACAAAATAAGAGAGTGAATAAGTCAGGGGTGTATAACACAGAGTGTAGAAGTCCTCCAGGCAAAAATCTTTGTTATCATTCCAATCCCAGGTTATGCAAATTCAAAATGTCCTGTCACTGGCTCAGAGGCAATGGTCATACTGCTTTACTGGTAAACTGTTGACGGTTAAGCAGACCAACACCTCTTGATTTTTTCAGACACAGCAGCCCTCTAGCCAGTTTGTCAACCTATTTGTATTTATTTAAACTATATGTAAACCCTCACTTTGTAAAACAACCTATGCAGTTTTAAATAGGGCAAACATTTGTGTATAGATACTGTATATTAAAAAAAAAAAAAAAAACATATTATAAACACTTTTTCCCCCCTCTTTTATAAATGATCACATTCCCTCTGTTCTCGACTGCATAGGAGCTGGTGGAGGATTAACAGCAATACATTGAACTTCCCAGTGAAATGCTGTGCAGAGAGTGGTGTGTCAGGACAAGTCTGACCATTGGAGGAGAGTAGGCTGAGTTCTCAGCACAGCTGGAGAACTGACCACAGTGTGTTCTCAGAATAACTGTCAGGAGCACCAAGGATTTTATATAAAGGAAGCAATACAAAGAGAACCAGATACTTTTTCATACAAGTACATGGTACAACAGGCACATATCTAGAATATGAAATGTTGTATTTGCATACTCTTTAAATTGTATAGATAATGAAATCAGGCCACTTAATTCAGCAGTAGTGGAAACCAGCTGGCTCCTTGGGTGTTTTCTCCTCTGCAATGAAGAGTCCTATGACTACACCTAGTGAACTGGTACATACTGCCTATAACGTATGTCCCTTTACTCCCTATCCCCTGCATGCATTTTCATTAAGAAACAGAACATCAGAGAAAGGATACTTGCATAAAATTCCTAAGTCTGACAATACATTAATTGTTTTTTTTTTTTTTTTTTCAACCAGAAGATTGAACGAAAAAAAAAGATCAGATTCCCACATCCACACATTCGAGGTGGATAGGGGGATTTATTCCTGCTGTGTTATTGTATTCTAACAGTGGGAAGACTTACCTATTGCCTGAATACATTGATCAGTGCTACTGGCTATAGTTTAGGAAAAACCCAAAAGGCTGGTTGTACACAGGTCGATTGATAGATCTGCCTATACATGAATTGAAATGTGTCTGCTCCCTGCTGAACCAGACAAATTGTGATCCATGTATGGCCACCCTTATATTTAGAGTCTAGTCATGTGAAAGTGGTAATATAATGTATATAATTAATGTTCATGTATTTCTCTCAAACAATTCTTGTGTAAGTCTCGGTAATACACATTTGTTCTTATTAGATAGACCAAAGAAAGACTGATATATTTACTATAATTTTAATCTGCATTTCTTACTTCTAATGAAAAGTAAAAACTCTAGCTCTGTGGTTTATGAGCAACATAATAATTACAGATATTCAATCACTCTGGAAACGGAGTGTCACTTAAAATGATATGTGTGTTTCCAGCATTATCTGAAAGATTCCAGTATGACTTGTTTTTGACATCACGTACAAAGACAAGAAGCAAATGAAGGCTGTGCATCCTTATTTTTAATTTTGGAAGAAAACAGTGTGTTCTGTACCTGTATTGTGCTTTTATGGGGTTTTGCTGCCATCTTCTGATAAAAAATAATTTGAATATAGAAATAGCATTGCAAAATTCCTACCGCAAGAAAAAAATGTACTATTTTAATTTTATTTCATTTGATGTCCATTTTTTTTAGTTTGACATCCAGTATTTGTCTTACATTTACTGTATGTCTACTGCATACAAGCATCATTGGTTTAATGTATAGCAACTATAAGGAAAAAATGAATGGAGATATTTTCTCAGTAATTGAATAAGAAAATGGTATAAGCCATAGACAGGTCCCCACCTCATAAGACAAAGCCCAGTCCTATTGATAGGTCTCTCGGGAATATGCATTACATTACAGGGATGGGAATATACATTTTCTTCATTATGAGGTAGTTGAGGGATATCAAGGCAGCTTCAGGCAGCACTAGAGGGGGAATAATTAGATTAAAAATGCTATACATATGAAAAAGATCTATCTGACATAGAAGTTATTTTGGTATTTTCATAGTTCCCCAAAATTGGAATTTCATTACGTACGACCAAGACCTAACTCTTATCTTTATTCTATCAATCCTACATCATCGGTCAGTCCAATAACTGACCAGAATAATTGCCATTCACAATCATTTGCTCCATATTTAATAAAAATCTGATTTTATTTTTGATTGTTGTTATTCAGCAAAATAGTTTAAATAATAAAGCAAATGTACAGTATCTCCCAAAAGTGAGTACACCCCTCACATTTTTGTAAATATTTTATTATATCTTTTCATGTGACAACACTGAAGAAATGACACTTTGCTACAATGTAAAATAGTGAGTGTACAGCTTGTATAACAGTGTAAATTTGCTGTCCCCTCAAAATAACTCAACAAGCAGTCATTAATGAGGGAGAGGGACTTCCAGGAACCAATACCCTTTTCAGGGAGGATGGGGATATGGAAAGGGTACCTCGTATGGTTCCCCTTCTAGACAGCCTAATCCCCCACCTTATAAATCTATGAGGAATTTTCCTGTAGACTATATGGGAAACTCCAGTGGCCCTGCCTATCCAGAGAGACCAACATATGGGATGTCCCAGAATAGGTATAAGCCCCTGAATGACGATATTGAGGAGGAAGAAGATAGCTATGAATACCCCTCTACTTCATATTCAAGAACTCCCATTAGCTCCAAGCCTAAAGGTTTTTTAGACCAAGGTCGGGGCAAGGGAAAAAGAAAAAAACAATGGGGTGTAGGGGAGGACACTCCAAGAAAAAAGACCTATACACTTTTGCACAATATTTAAATGTATCTTGGAGCACACTAGCACACATACACTTCAATCATTTTTCCTTAGTCCAGGGACTTCTAGATGCTGCTCTAAAGTGAGTTAGCGCATCCTATATTTCACATATAACACAGCCATTAATGTCTAAACCGCTGACAACAAAAGTGAGTACACCCCTAAGTGAACATGTCCAAATCGGGCCCAATTAGCCATTTTTCCTCCCCCGGTGTCATTTGACTCGTTAGTGTTACAAGGTCTCAGGTCTGAATGAAAGACCAGGTGTGTTAAATTTGATTTTATTGCTCTCACTCTCTCATACTGGTCACTGGAAGTTCAACATGGCACATCGTGGCAAAGAACTCTCTGAGGATTTGAAAAAAAGAATTGTTGCTCTACATAAAGATGGCCTAGGCTATAAGAAGATTGCCAAGACCCTGGAACTGAGCTGCAGCACGGTGGTCAAGCCCATACAGAGGTTTAACAGGACAGGTTCCACTAAAAACAGGTCTCGCTATGGTCAATCAAAGAAGTTGAGTGCACATGCTCAGTGTCATATCCAGAGGTTTTCTTTGGGAAATAGACGTATGAGTGCTGCCAGAATTACTAAGGGGTTGGAAGGGGTGGGGGGGTCAGCCTGTCAGTGCTCATAACATACACCGAACACTGCATCAAATTGGTCTGCATGGCTGCCACAGAAGAAAGCCTCTATTATTTTGGTATTAGGACAGGGGTATTCCAATGTAGGAAAAGGGGATGCCTCACTTGCCAATTTGTACCACATGGTCATTCTACCGTCACTGACCATAAAGGTAATGTTTTTCACATCAAACAATTCATTACATGTTCAACTGAATTTGTTATCTAAGTCCTCAAGTGTCCATGTAGCCTACTATATGTAGGTCGCACAACACGTACCATGCGCAAACAGATAGGCGAATATCGGAGATTTATCCGAAAAGGCTGTGACAAACACAGTTTCCCTCACCATTTCCTAAAGGCACATTAGAAAGACACCTGTTGCCTGGAGGTCATGGCAATTGAGACCATTCCCAGGGGCACTTTGACTGGAAATTAAAGATTCTCCCTTCTTTGTAAGAGGGAGACTTTTTGGATTTTCAAACTTTGTTCTTTGTCCCCTGGTGGCCTCAATGAGGAGCTTGAAGTGCATTCTATTATATTCTATTATATAAATATAACCTACGCTCACCCTGCAGGTTTTTTTCCCCCAATTGTTTTTATCACACACACACATATATATATATATATATATATATATATATATATACAAAATTTTAAACACAACACTTGTTTTTGCCCCCATTTTTCATGAGCTAAACTCAAAGATCGAAGAAAACCTGGATTTATCCCTGAAGAGAACACCGTTCCAAAGTGCCAGACATCATTGAATGTGAGCATTTGCCCACTCAAGTTGATTACGCCAAGGAACTGCCGTCAGGTCAAGACCCCGATGAGGACGACGAGCATGCAGATGAGCTTCCCTGAGACAGTTTCTGACAGTTTGTGCAGAATTTCTTTGGTCATGCAAACCGATTGTTGCAGCAGCTGTCCGGATGGCTGGTCTCAGACAATCTTTGAGGTGAAGATGCTGGATGTGGAGGTCCCGGGCTGGTGTGATTACACATGGTCTGCGGTTGTGTGGCCTGTTGGATGTACTGCCAAATTCTCTGCAACGCCTTTGGAGATGGCTTATGGTAGAGAAATGAACATTCAATTCACAGGCAACAGCTCTTGCGGACATTCCTGCAGTCAGCATGCCAATTGCACGCTCCCTCAAAACTTGCTACATCTGTGGCATTGTGCTGTGTGATAAACTGCACATTTTAGAGTGGCCTTTTATTGTGGCCAGCCTAAGGCACACCTGTGCAGTAATCATGCTGTCTAATCAGCAACTTGATATGCCACACCTGTGAGGTGGATGGATTATCTCGGCAAAGGAGAAGTGCTCACAAACACAGATTTAGACAGATTTGTGAACTATATTTGAGAGGAATGGGCCTTCTGTGTACATAGAAAAAGTCTTAGATCTTTGAAATCAGCTTATGAAAAATGGGGGCAAAAACAAAAGTGTTGTGTTTATAATTTTGTTCAGTGTATAAATATAAATATAAATATATATATATATATTATCTTCCACAGAAAACGCTGCTTCCACCTATTGCCTGATGTGGTGGGGTCCCCTGTAAGATTGGTCCAACCTACATAATTTGACCACCTCCTGGGGAGGACCACCATGGCCCTCTTGGAGTTGATTGGTTGTGAGGGGTCGGATGTCGGTATAGGCGATGCCTGAGGTCAAGCCAATGATCAAAAATGTCTACAATAGTGAAGTTTGGTAAGCCTTGTATACACATGTTCTAATCTATAGAAAATGATGTATGTCAAATTTTGATTGTTTAATTGGCATATTATTATATAATTTCTTCTCATCTTCCTTCTTCTTTTTCCTTTATATGATGCTTTAAGGCTTCCTTAAAATCATAGCCTTTCTTTAGGTGAACAAAGTTGCTCATACTCCTGACGGAGCATGGATCTACCCTGCGAAATTCATCGAATTAGCAACTTTAACACTGCTCACCGTTGTTATAATATTGTTAATATGCCGCAATATGTATGCTGCCTATGTTTGCTGCTATTTATATTTTAAAGATATGTGCAATAAACTACCTTTGTATTTTCTTACAACCTTGTTGCTTACCTCTATACTGCAGATATCAGATCTGTTATAGACCCATACTCTTTAATCCCACTGGGTTCTAGGACCAGTGGATCCTTTTTATATTTTATACTATCGGTCAAGGATGAGGATCTGATATCAGAATCTAGGTTGATTTACTATATATATATATATATATATATATATATATATATATATATATATATATATATATATATATATATATATATATATATATATATATTTTTTTTTTTTTTTTTTTTTTTTTACGCTACTAAAACTGTGTTTTGCCCTTCTGCATTTGCCTTTCATCTCTCCCCATTGATAAGTCTATCTATACATATTTTTTGTATTTCATGATACATTATGGTTTACTATATATGCACATATGTTTATATTTTTTGAGATAATTTTCAGATGCTTGGGAATTTCTATAAGTAGTTTTTAAAAGTGCATATATATGCTATCCATTGCAATCTAATTTCTTTATTCTGCCTTATGTTAATCTTCTTTATTTATTTTTTTATTATTATTTCTATTTTTTATTTTTATTTTAATTTTATTTTCAATCTTTTTTAAATACATTTTTTATTTTTAAGTATTAATTTATGCACATATCTGCATCTGTTATATATGTGTGAAGAAATTGGTCGCACACCACCAAAAGGATTAGATGAAGAAAATGTTCTTTATTCACATCAAGTTAAAGCAGGGTAGGATATAGTACTAGCTGGGGTTCAGCACCTATCTTGGATTGTGGACATTGACCGGCCTGAGCGGTGTTGCTCTTCTCTGCATCTGTTATATACAGTATACCTGTATCTGCTACATTTGTTTTTATATGTTACTAAGCCAATAGTCTTGTGTGTAAGCAGATAATGAAGGGTAATGACAGATTGGGTCAGTAATTTGCTCTGCTCACTCCCTACCCCCATCTCGATGGGCTTTAAATTCTGCTGTTAATCCCATGACTTGACAAAGCACATGCACGTGAAATGCGTCATCACGGCAAAATTTCCCCTTTCTGCGTTCCAGGCTGGTTTCATTGGCATCCTATTTCAGTCCGGCATTTCCGCCTTTGGGTTAGGGTAATGTCACACGGGAACGCCAGCGGGACCCGGCTTGGCCCCCGAATGTCCGCAGCTCCGTGTCAGCGGCCGGTTGCTGCACACCACAGCAGACTTTCTCCATCCTTCTCAACAGAATGGTGGACATTAGCCCTTCTACATCAGGACATACTGGCCTGGTATTGTAACAAGTTTTATGATGGTAAGGATTTTAACGTACTTGTTCACAATAAAACAGCGTTGAGACTTTCAATTGGCTCTTTACATTTCACAAGGATATAGTGTCTACCATCCTATCCAGAAAGTGCTGTCTTATCCCTTGTTTGTCTATTTTTCCAAGTACCACTTAAATGAGGTATATAAATGTGCACTCTAGTGGCAGAATGTAAGCTCCAATAATCAATATATCACTGAAGTAGGTTTGATAGCAACAGAACATTCCTGTTGCTCATAAGATTTCCAGTTATTATATTGGGGACTGACTAAAGTCTTCCCAGCTCCATAATGAAGACATAAATGAAGACTTGAAGAAGCAACCTGCAGATGATTTTCAAAGCACATAGAAAATGAGAAGACAACATTCCAAGCATAAAAGAATAATGATATGAGCCTGAGACTGAGTGAACTACAAAAAAATAGTTCAGATGTGCTTTTTACAGTTTCTTCTTTCGCGTGACACAACATAAAGATATTAAGGGGGTGCAAACCATAAATTGCCATTTGGTTTATATCAGGGGAATTGACCTAAAAAATTAAAGAGGTCTAGTCATTAATGGTCTGAACGTATTGTTTGTGCTATAATCCTTCACATCAAAGCCTTCCCTTCAAATCACAGCCCCTCCTTCACATCAAAGTCCCACTTCTACATCATAGTCCCCCTTTGTCATGTGACGTCAGAAGGGGGCAGAGCCAGCGGGTGATGTAACTGGATGGACCGCCCCTTGCCTATAAAAGAACTGTCAAAAGCCAAAGATCTGGCATCTTAAGAGGCAACATTTTTTTCTATTTTTCGGGTCTGGCAGGCTTGTTATGATTGGCGATGGATTTACATTGAGGGGAACTATTTTTTTTCTTTTTTAATAAAGGACTTTTCAAAAACTGTGTGATGTGGTTTTTACTTTTTTACACTTTTTGGAGAATGGGTACAGGTACGATGTACCCGATACCCATTCACATGGGGGGGCAGGATCTGGGGGGGCCCTTGGGGGCCGTACGTTCAACTCGAACATAAAGCCCATCCTTAGTTCTCAGCCCTCTTCACATCTCAGACCTACCTTCACAGTCCTTACACTACTTTACACAGCTTCATGACAGCATGGAAAAGGGAGGGAGGAATAGCAGGTCTGGACAGAGGACAGGAACTGCCCAGCCTTGTATGTGAATAAGCATGGGATGCAGGGCAGTTCTAGCAACCAAAGAATGAAGCAGCAGTGGCAACAGGGGAGACTTGGCAGAGAAATCTGACTGTGCTGGAGATTATTCAGCAGGCGGGCAAATGGCAAAAAGCCAGTAAGAGTGACAGAGACACCCAGACTACAAAGTGGCTGTGCCCCTCCACCCTTCAAGTGGCATCCTGGATGTCATACCCTGGATAGAATTGTCACTCAGTCTGGGTCTGGACCACAATCTGCCCTTTAGTGATGGTTGGTTAAATCAAAAGAGCTTTCATTTTTTTGATGTATCTATGCTCATTTTTAGATTATAAACAGAATAACCATGGCACTGATTTGACAAACCGAATGTGACACTTGTGTAGGAATCTGACTGTTCTGGGCTTTCTCAGGGACTGATAACAGAATGTTTTGACTTTTAAATATTTGATAAAAGTAACTCAATCCCAAACGAATGCTATGGTCATATGTGGCACTGGGAAGAGGATTAGGATTCTTTAAATCTTCGTAAAGGCATGATTCCAACCTTCACAAGCCATTATTAATCAACTTGCTGGAAAATCTCTATCCCAATTCTTTAATTTTTATATGAGGGCAGGATAAAATGACCACATACGGTATGCTAGCCCCCTCTGTTCTTTGGCTTACTTATTACACACATACCAACAAATCTCTCCATGTTTCTCAATCTCAAGGGTGGAATCTGCCCATGTTAGGCCACCAACGCCTCCTTTAGCTTTAGATCATAAGATAACAAAGAGCAAAAGACTTGAGAAAAAAAATCAGCTACCTCAGTATAGTTCGTATCTATAAAAGACTTTTGGTTTACAGTAAAGAGGACTTTTAAAATTACACCTAATTTGCAACATACAAACAAGTTAAAAAATAATCAATGGAATATTACTAGTTAAACGTTTAACAAAGTCAAAAAGATTATCAACAGAAGTTATTTTCTCTAAAGTAAATGCTTCTTCGTGTGTATGTGATTCATATGTTGATAATTAAATATGTAAATGAACTGACGTGGCATATAGGCTTAAGAACCTTGCAGCTGCTCATCTCTGTTGAAGGGCTCTTGAAGTAAAAAACTGGTTTGTTTTCCAGCTGTGGTAATTTGTCCTCCTTTGTACTTGTTGTGGATGGCTTTTAACTTGAACAATACCATTTATACAGTTTAAAATGTCTGTCCCATTACATTTACTGAAGTAGAAAAATTACTCTGCATTCATGGAATAACTCTGAAATGTTATTAGTTTGTATTTAAAGGCACATTTGTTAAGATACCGCCACAATCACTTATCTTCCACACTTCAGTCACATGGCACTAGGAACCACCATGCGACGAGGAAGATTCTATCCCCACTTGAACATCAAGAGCTGGTTAACACCAGAATTGTGATCCATGCTCCTGTGCAATTGCTGCACATTCCCCTGCAGCGCAATTTTGCAGCCTATTCATTTGAATGGGCTGCAAATTGTGCTGAAATGCAGAAAAGTAGTGCATGCACTATTTTTAGAATGCACCATGCAAAATTGCATGGTACTACAGTACCATACGATCTGGTATCTGCAAACATTCTGCATTTGGGGTTCCATTAACAATGGCAGTGCATTTTGATTGCGTGTAGGAAACGTGAATTGCCCCTTAATCAGACTACTGTCAGTGCACTTGAGCTTCCAGCCTGTTACAGTCTATACCAGTCTGAAGCAGATCCTACCAGTCTGCTACAATCCCTATCAGTCTGCTACAGTCACTACTAGTCTGCTACAGTTGCATTTCGCCCTGCTGTAGGTGCTATCAATCTAATACAGTCTCTACCAGTCTGTTTCAGTAGCTAGCAGTCTGCTACACTAGTCTGCTACAGTTGCTAACAGTCAGGCTGCTACAGTCTGCCCCTGCAATCACTATCAGTTGGTCTTGCCATGCTGCCAGTAGTCACTCACCTATCCAGCTGCAGTCAGCTACTAGTAGTCTACTACAGTCTGTTAGTCATCTTGCTTCACTTTGCTACTAGTCAGTTCTGTTTAATCAGTCACTTCTTCTGCTTTATGGCCACAACCACTGCCTCCATGAGTACTTGCTGAGTGACCTGGAGGTAGCTGGGGGTAGCTTCCAAATGTGCCCAACTTCTAAGAGGGATTGCCAGCTATTTAGACTCCACCCTCAGGGAAAGCAATCACTTCTAGGAAGGGTTATACCTACACTTGTGTCTGTGGGGCAACAACCCACTCAAGCCAGGCATGAAGTCATGCCATATGCTCAAACCAGGCCCTGGATTACCATCTGGACATCTATATATGCTCCTGTGACCTCACTCTGCAAACAGAAAGTGTGCAGGCCGCTATCTTGCGTGAGCCATTTCTAATGTACTTGCATGTATTCTGAAGTGTATAATCAATTGTGCACTTTTCAAGTTAAGTTTTTTATCCTGGGTTTTATTTTAATAAAAATAATCTTAAATTCACGGAGATCAATATATATATTCTTCTTTTTTGAGCTTGAACCACTGAAGGATTCTTGTGGATGGACGTAGATTGAGTTACATTTGTATACAGCAGAGGGGAACAACACTTCTGTCATATCAATCATACCCTGTCTAAGAAGAAAGCGCATGAGGTCTGATATTATTGGTTTTAACCACAAGGTGAGAATATTGGAAAGTTGGGGATGGGGTTTGCACAATTCAGGTTGGAGTAATTCACAAAAATGTTGCAGAAAGAGTACAGTATTTTCGGCACAAGAGAAAGAAAATGACAATGAACACATACATTGATAATTGAAGGACTTTTATTTCATAATTATTGTGAGCTTGCACAGCTGATTTTGGTTTTGTTTTTCTTTTAGATATATGAATTGTGGCATTATGTCATTTCAATAATTGTTTATTTTTATCTAATGCTGCACGGCACTATTTTATTTATTATTTGCTTCATATATTATTTGCTTGTTACTGTACATGTGGGAACACATACAGTGTATGCAGCAGTATCTGGGTGTATAATCAGATACACATCTTGTTTGAGGCAATTGCACGTTCATACTCATATATACTGTATTTGTTATTTAATATAGTTTTGGTGTCACTACAGTCACACCATAGTGATTGCACTGAGGTCTTTTATTATCATGACCATATTTAGACTCTGACTTCACCTTGGATTTTTCAACCAGTTTGCTTATTATGTGAAATAAGCTTGACCTTGACTTTCCTCTGCATTCCCCCCTGCCTACCTGAGACCTTGGCCTAAGCTTTGACCCTGCTTATATCTCATGCTTTTGTACCTCACTGCCCGACTGTGTACTGACTCTGGCTACGCTACTGCCTACTGATCCAACATCGCAGAATTCCAGTTCCATGTGCCCGTCTGGTGATCCACGGCCATTGGTTTCCAGTCAAGCCTCAGCTGGTGCTACCTACTATATTGGCCCTTGTGCCACTCTGTGTCCCACACTGCCTGTCATCTCTACCAGGGGTGTTGGACAGGAGGTGCAAGAGAAGCCCCATCTGCAGCTTGATCTCCACCAGGTACGTGATACTTGGAATCATGTTACTGTAGTTGCATTCGACTACAAACATAGTTGACAACAATTTGGAAATAATACTAAACTATTCAGTCAGTCCCTGACATCAATGCCACAATGCCCCTAACACAATTATACAGATTTAAGCAAATGTAATAGATTCACTCTAATTACCCAGCAACAAGATTTATGAATTGTGAGAGGAAATTGGAAAGCTTTAAGAAACCTCCATAACTACACTGAGAACTTGCAAACTCCTTGCAGCGAGTGCTCTTGGTAGATGTTGAAAACTAATTTCCAGCTCTAAAAAGCCCCAGGTTTAACCACCAAACCATCATTCCAATATAGTAAGCCACCAATATACTATACTCCTCAGGCTGTTTATTAGCAAAAGTAACACCTTTCATATCTAAATACAGTATATAGAACTATGCCTGCAAAAATGTACCCGTTTGTTGTGTGAGAAATGATCTGTGATGAACACAGTAAACAGAAATTCAAAATCGTATTTATTATCACTTTAGTACCCTTGCATTAGTTGATTAATCAAATTCACAGATTGGTAACCACGTGCTCTTAATAAGGACCTGTTATCCTTATTTCTATTACAATATATGTTTACATTTCTTGTAATAGGAATAAAAGTGATATAAAAAATTAAAACGACAGTGTAAAAATAAAAAGTTAAATAAATTAGAAAAAAAAATTTCAAGCACCCCCATTCCTCTGTGCTCACACGCAGAACCGAATGCATATGTAAGTCACACACGTATATGTAAATGGTATTTGCATCACACATGTGAGGTATCGCTGTGAACGTTAGAGTGAGAGCTATAATTCTAGTGCTAGAAAAGAACAACACACTCCTGCGCTAGAGCCAGGTGCCTGGTCAAATCCTGGATAATCTTATTGATGCCTTTCTGCCCTCTAGAACTCGGGTCATCCTGACAGTGCTGTGAGAATAGAAAAATAGAGGGGGCACTGGCCTAGTGCATTATCCAACAGATTTATTAAAAGATATGAATAAAATCATAGCGATGTCTACTCACCAACATAAGTCAAAAACATACATTTCAGGCCACATGTGTGGCTATCTCTCATCAATTGCTCGAATCACTGAACCTGGGAGTGGGGGTCCTGGATGAGACCCCTTAGTCTGACACGTTTCAGGGAACTGGCCTTCTTCTTTAGAGCCTCGGGGGGTATAGATAATTTTCTAGCAAAAAATACTGATTAAAACTTGTAAATAAAAAGTGTCAGAAAAAGCCTGGTCTTAAAGTAGAAGAGTCTAACTGCCCCCTAGCTGCCCCCTCTACCTCTTACTTGTCATGTATGGTTCCCACTACAGACCCCAGATCAGAGAACAATCTCGTCTAAGGGCCAGGGAAGAAGCCATCTACCTGCAAGTAGGCTGAAAGTAGATAACTTAACTTACCTATATCCCTGAGAGTCCCAAAAATCTCTTTCTTTCTTTCTTTCTTTCTTTCTTTCTTTCTTTCTTTCTTTCTTTCTTTCTTTCTTTCTTTCTTTCTTTCTTTCTTTCTTTCTTTCTTTCTTTCTTTCTTTCTTTCTTTCTTTCTTTCTTTCTCTCTCTCTCTCTCTCTCTCTCTCTCTCTCTCTCTCTAATAAAGAAGTAACATAATTAAATCCAGTCTCCAAAAAAAACATGAGATGAAGCTAATAAATTACCTGAATTTAACCTTTGATGCCCTTTAGTCTAAGGTGACCAAATTGTTAAAATTAAATGCAGTGACATTTTTTTTTTTTACTAGTAATGGCGGCAATCAGCGACTTATAGGGGGGTTGTGATATTGCGAAAGACAAATCGGACACTAAGTGACACTTTGTGGGAACCAGTGACACTAATACAGTGATAAGAAATAAGAAAGCAGCGCCTATTGAGTATAGCATACAAAGTTTAATAGGGGTTAAAAGAAATGATGCACTCACAAAGGTAAATGGTATGCCAGCATGGTGAATATAATCGGTCATCTGCAGAGTCTCTGGTAACGGATGGATGCTGCTGAGATGAGTAGGCTGATGGCTGTCAGCGTCTATCAGTCAGCAGAGCTGTTTCCATGGCGCACGGGTCTGTGCAGAGGCGTGGGTGACGTCATATCCGGCAGCTAAGAAGGCAGGAGAAGTGCCCGTTCGGAGCATGCGTGCTCCTTCATCAGGCTCTCTGATCATTACATTCACCATGCTGGCAAACCATTTACCTTTGTGAGTGCATAATACCTTTAACCCCTATTAAACGTTGTATGCTACACTCAGTAGGCGCTGCTTTCCTGTTTCTTCTTACCATGTAGAGCCTCTCCTTGCTCCAGCCAGCAGCCATCGAGTACAACCTTTTTCACTTGGACTACTACCATCATTGAGATTTGGAAACTATCCTGGATTCCTCCACTACCCATTGTATCCTCAACAGCTGTCCAATTATACCTTGCATATATATTGCAGTTCTGTCCACACTAGCAGAGCGCTATACTATTGTTGTTGTTTTGACTAATACAGTGATCAGTGCTAAAAATATGCACTGTCACTGTACTAATGACACTGGCTGAGAAGGGGTTAACATCTAGGGCAATCAAAGGGTTAAATGTGTGCCTAATAAGTGTTTTCTCACTGTGAGGGAGGTGCTTTTACTAAGGGAAGGCACAGATCCCTGTCCCTGTGTCTTCCATACTGACATATCCGCGATCTGCAGTGTTTACATAGGCAAACCGACATTCTGCCTGTATCTAGAAAGATCGGCGGGTACCGGCCAACCACAAGTCCGCCAGACCCGCTGATCGGCTCTGATACCCAGAAATGCAGGATCACGTGTGTATATATATATATATATATATATATATATATATATATATATATATATACACATGACCCTGCTCAGCACGTTCACCCTGTAGCAGTAAATCTGCTATGGGGTGGTCGGTAACTGGTTAGGATCATCAGCATTAAGATAACTTACAGGCAGCAGGCACTCTATCATGGCTCTGGCTGGCTCTGTCACAGTGTGTCACATGACATGGCTGCTGGGTGTTGATTTGTTAACTAATGACCAGCCAGAGCCATGATAGAGTACCTGATGCCTGTGAGATATAATACCATCCATGATTCCAGAGAGAAAGTTACAGTGGAATGTAATTCATTCACAGACACCCCCATAGCACACCTGTGTCGAAGCCTTGAAGGCACTGACAGCCCCACAATCGGATCCGCTTCCCCTCTGTTCCTGCTGCTGGACACTATCAGCTGAGCTCAGCTGCTTCTCTCTGACTGTCGCCGCCACTGCCCGCCTCACAGCCTCTCAAGTCTCACTCTCCGGGCCCCCAGTTACTACTGGGTGGCAGGCAGAGCTGAGCGGAGGAAGATCACTCCTCTGGAGAAGGCAAGGAGATAGGCAGGCAGGAGGCTGGCCAGGACTTGAGGCAAGGCAGAAGAACATGCGAGCGGGAACGGAATGGGCATCACACAAAACTAAAGAAATAGTCCCTCTGCTCTGACCAGCACATAATCATCAGAAAGGGGCACAGATAATGGAAAAAATACTCCCCCCCCCCCCTAAGCTAGTAAGAGAGGCAGAGCGGGGATGTGTAAATCAGATTTTAATTTTTTTTTTTATTCTGCACTGACTGTCTTTGAAATTGCCCAGGCCCCTGTTCAAATCCAATCCGGGGACAAAACCGGGGACAGTGTTCCCCGGAAGCAGGGGACGTCTGGTCATCCTACTTCAGTTGGGTACAGGAATATAACCTAGCTGTGTTGCTCTGTCAGTAAAAAAGCACCCTGCAAAACAATAGTAAAATAATGTTGACTCCTGACTAGTGACTAGGCTATAAATCATATTTAATAAACACCACCAAACTGCTGATAACACGTGTTCCCACATCCAGTCCTGATAAAGTCATGTAATCTATGATGGAACACATTAGGCGGAGCTAGGTGACATCATTGTCAGTATGGAAACTGAAAGTGAAACAGTGTGTAATTGGATTCCTGAATCCTGATACTATTTTTATTGGAATGCAATCATTTATAGATATGTAAGTGCAATATTTTAAAAATAAAGGACACATATATAAACATACTACACTATGGTGGCATATTATGAGTTCTGAGTTTTCCTCTAGCTACCATAAGCAACTGAAATTGATTAACAACCCCCTCCGCTACTTAACTGACCACATCAATATCCTAGGAGTTTAATTGACTTGATGCTGTAGTCTGATTAAAAAGTGTTCCTTTTGCACACACATATATATATATATATATATATATATATATATATATATATATACAGTATATATATATATATATATATATATATATATATATATATATATATTTATAAAAACAGTATCTCACAAAAGTGAGTATAACCCTCACATTTTTGTAAATATTTTATTATATCATTTCATGTGACAACGCTGAAGAAATGACACTTACTACAATATAAAGTAGTGAGTGTAAAGCTTGCATAACAGTGTAAATTTGCTGTCTCCTCAAAATAACTCAACACACAGTCATTAATATCTAAACCGCTTACAACAAAAGTGAGTACACCCCTAAGTGCAAATGTCCAAATTGGGCCCAATTAGCCGTTTTCCCTCCCCGGTGTCATGTGACTCGTTAGTGTTACCATGTCTCAGGTGCGAATGGGGAGCAGGTGTGGTAAATTTGGTGTTATGGCTCTCACTCTCTCATACTGGTCACTGGAAGGTCAACATTACACCCTCATGGCAAAGAACTCTCTAAGGATCTGAAAAAAATCTATAAGAAGATTGCCAAGACCCTGAAACTGAGTTGCAATACAGTGACCAAGACCATACAGCGGTTTATCAGGACAGGTTCCACTCAGAACAATCCTCGCCATGGTCGACCAAAGCAATTGAGTGCACATGCTCAGCGTCATATCCAGAGGTTATCTTTGGGAAAAAGATGTATGAGTGCTGCCAGCATTACTGCAGAGGTTGAAGCGTTGGGGGGGTCAGCCTGTCAGTGCTCAGACCATACGCCGCACACTGCATCAAATTGGTCTGCATGGCTGTCATCCCAGAAGGAAGCCTCTTCTAAAGATGATGCACAAGAAATGCAAACCATTTGCTGAAGACAAGCAGACTAAGGACATGGATTACTGGAACCATATCCTGTGGTCTGATGAGACCAAGATAAACATATTTGGTTCAGATGGTGTCAAGCGTGTGTGGCGGCAACCAGGTGAGGAGTACAAAGACAAGTGTGTCTTGCCTACAGTCAAGCGTGGTGGGGGAGTGCAATGGTCTGGGGCTGCATGAGTGCTGCCAGCACTGGGGAGCTACAGTTCATTGAGGGAATCATGAATGCCAACACGTGCTGTGACATACTGAAGCAGAGCATGACCCCCTCCCTTCAGACACTGCTGCAGGGCAGTATTCCAACATGATAACGACCCCAAAAACACCTTCAAGACGACCACTGCATTGCTAAAGAATCTGAGGGTAAAGGTGATGGACTGGCCAAGCATGTCTCCAGGCCTAAGCCCTATTGAGCATCTGTGGGGCATCCCGAAATGGAAAGTGGAGGAGTGCAAGGTCTCCAACATCCACCAGCTCCGTGATGTCATCATGAAGGAGTGGAAGAGGACTCCAGTGGCAATCTGTGAAGCTCTGGTGAACTCCATGCCCAAGAGGGTTAAGGCAGTGCTGGAAAAAAATGCTGGTCACACACAATATTGACACTTTGGGCCCGATTTTGACATTTTTACTTAGGGATGTACTCACTTTTGTTGCCAGCAGTTTAGACATTAATGACTGTATGTTGAGTTATTTTAAGGGCACAGCAAATTTGCAAGCTGTACACTCACTACTTTACATTGTAGCAAAGTGTAATGTCTTCAGTGTTGTCACATGAACAGATAGAATACGTTTTCACAAAAATGAGAGGGATGTACTCACTTTTGTGAGATACTGTGTGTATATATATATATATGTGTGTGTGTAATGGTGAAAGATATATCTCTTGAAGCACAGGAGTTGTGGTATCACTTGATGCAGTACACAATCACAAAAAGCGCTACACCAGTTTTATGTATTTAAAAGCGTGTATGCATGCAAACTGTTTCAGTAGGTAAAAAGCTTTGAAAATCTATGTCTGGTTTTAAATCTGCAGCTTTCTGCACAGATTCTAACCACACAGTTCAACAGAACATAATAATGTGGCCTAGCTGCAGTATGGTATAAATGTGTGAATCATAGGACCCACTAAGGAGAATTACATTGGCAGTGAAGCCACAACTCAGTCTGGAAATTGCCAGAACTGCCATTTTCTTAAAGATGTTATGAATGCCTAATTCATATCTCTAGATACATCCACATACATTTTCAGTTGGACAGAAAGGACCTCATGACCCAAATGTGGAAATACAGTAGTTCTTAATATATCTATGTATTGAAAGTGTCACCTTTAAGGCACTTTTTTTCTATTTTTATTTACAAAAATACTTTACTCTCGCTGCCAGGAAGTCAATTTCTTAAACTTTGGATTATGACATTACCATGGTTACCTGAACTTGCAACAGGCTCCAAAGAGACATCTACTGTGCACTGACCTTCCAAACACAATGGCCTCCTAGATGTTTAATAATAAAGTTGTCCTAACAGCTGCATGGAGCATAGAACTTAAAATTCAAGTTGTGTTTTTCATAAACAAGAATGCTTTATATCAGGAAAATAACTTTAAGTAAAAAAAAAAAAAAAAAAAAAAGCCGAAAGAACAGAACATTAATTTACGTGGACAACATTGTTGATTTTAAAATGCAAAAAAACTGACATTGTGTTTCCAAGTACAATAAAGAAAAACTAGCCTTTTAACTGTGTGTGGTCATACATGTGAAAATAGATTCATTTAATGATGTCAGCTATAGTTTTTTTTAGCAATTATCTTTGTATTGGGGGGGGGGGGGCAGCCATATTTAATCACATTTCAAGACATTGCCTGCCTGATTTAAATAAACTCCATTTTTAATTTATGTTTTATTAACAAGAAGTACTCTTTTACTAAAAATAGTAATATATACTATTGCTAATATGTGCTTATGATTTATATGAAGTGTCAATTTTAATGGTGGGTCTCAATTTTTTCATCTGTGTACAGTGGCATTAAGTGTTACTAAACTCCCAACAGTAAAATATGTCTGTATATGCAGTAAAGCATGCTTGATATACTCACTATGGAGCCTAAGGGGTTAATCCTCCGCATTGTGTAAAAAGGTCATTTGATCCTGTCTTCTCTTATCCTTCCCTTCTTTTACTGTCCCTTATCCATCTGCTGACAGTACAGAGCATTGGGGGCACTCTGCACATGCTCAGTTTGGTGTGAATTGCAAGAGAGTTTTTTTTTTTTTTTGGCTGGGGGGCTGCATGTGATCAGGACAGGGTCAATCAGCACTGTCCAGAAAGAGTTTCAGGGGTCATGCAGCCTCATAGGACAGTCAGAGGAGAATGAAAACTCCTCCTACAAGTTTTAACCAGTGCTTGACTGGACACTAATAGAAGTCACAAGACTGCTTTAACTGCTGATGAGAAAAGGTATTTAGCAGTTTATATTTACTAAAGTAGTTGCATTTCTATGTTCTGTGTACTGTGGGAGACCAGATATAGTGACTGCAGGCTCCTGGGTTTAGTAACACTTTAAAGTAAATATGTCACAAGCCTAGGCAATTTAAAGTGGAACTACAGAAAAAGAGTACTTTTTTACTTTGTGATTGGTCCAGAAAAGTTATGTGTAATATTTTGCCAATTATATCCAGATTGCGGCTGGAGATGCTAAAATGTTTAGTTTTATTCTGCCAGATACTATTGTCAGCCCTGGACTTTGGCTGCACATAATTGCAGTTCCTGCTCTAGAACAGTGATTATAGTAGATTACTCATTCTCCACCTTGTAGATTTACAAAGCATCTTATATTCTTTTCACTGCATACAAAATGTACTGTGAATGGATGAGAAAAAAGGAGGGGTGGGTAAGTCAGGGGAGTCACATTTTAAACTAGTATATAATGAATGTATGAGCAGAAGTTAGCTTCCCTTTAACTACTTCCCATCTGTGCTAAAGCCAAAAGACGGCTACAGCGCGGACCTTAATTGCCGGGAGGATGTCCATTTACGTCCTCCCATGCATGAGCTGCCTGCTCGCTTCCTGCTGATCATTGAGTCCATGAGACTCGGCTGATCATAGATCTGAGTAAGGGGCTAGTCCTGGCCCCTTACCACATGATTAGCTGTCAGCCAATGACAGCTGATCACGTGATGTAAACAGCATCCGGAAATCTTTTTTTTTTTCTCCTCACGCTGTCAGCTTGAGGAGAAAAAAAGACGATCAACGGCTGCTGTTAGAGGGACATCGGTCCCGAAGATGAGAAGATATTCTGTGCACCAGTGCCACCCACCAGTGCCCACCAGCACCACCTACCAGTGCAGGTCAGTGCCACCTGCCAGTGCCTACCAGTGCCACCTATCAATGCCCATCAGTATCAGTGCCACCTATCAGTGCTGAATCAGTGTTACCTACCAGTACCTATCATTGCCAGCCATCAGTGACACCTATCAGTGCCTATCAGTACCCATAAGTGGCACCTATCAGTGGCACCTATCAGTGTCTTTCAGTGCCACCTACCAGTGCTCTTCAGTGGCCATCGGTGCCACCTATCAGTGCCCAGCAGTGCCGCCTTATCAGTGCCCATCAGTAGGGATGATCGAACTTTTGAAAAGTTTGGTTCGACCAGAACACCCGAACTTCCTGAAAGTTCGGGTCCCAAACTTTGGTAATAAAAAAACACCATTTTGAAGCCCTAAAACCCAATAAATGCCCCTAAAAAGTGCCTAGGGTTCTTGGTCATGCCCCAGGGACTATTAATCACACAAAAAAAATTTCTTAAAAATTGTCGTTTTTGATAGAGAGCCAATTATTGAAAAAATTATTGAAAAGAAAAATGAGATTTCTTTGGATTTAGTGTCTGGGGGGTCTAAAAAGTGTACCTGTGAAGTTTCAGCTCTGTAGCATGTCCAGAACCAGAAAAAAAGATTGTTTGTCTTAGAATTGCAGTAGAGCAGGGATAGGGCTCCGCTATTTTCACACCTGGCCGTTTTTGTTGCAGGCGTTTATTGGGCTTTTTTGTGGACATCTTTGGAGGCAGGCATGACATCTGAACTTCTGTGTAGGGGTATATATTCACACACACATATATGTATATATACACATACACACATATAGGTGTGAAAGGAGCGGAGCCACATCCCTGCAAATAATTTCATTAGCGCAGGCATAGGGTTCTGCTACTTTCACACCTATATATGTGTATGTGCATATATATATATATATATATATATATATATATATATATATATATATATATATATATATGTGTGTGTGTGTGTGTGTGTATATATACCCCTATACAGAAGTTCAGATGTCATGCCTGCCTCCAAAGACGTCCACAAAAAAGATCAAATAAACGCCTGCAACAAAAACGGCCAGGTGTGAAAGTAGCGGAGCCCTATCCCTGCTCTACTGCAATTCTAAGACAAACAATCTTTTTTCTATGGCGGTCACCCTGACATGGAAGAGTTTGGTCACCCTGCCATAGCAGTCAGTTCACCCTACACTACACTACGGTCACCTTGACACTTAACACTTTCCCTACAGAAACTAGATTATTGAATCTAACTATAGTGGAAAACCTAACTACACTAGATATCCCTTTCCTCACACTAATAATTGCTAAAACCCGAACCGTTCGATCATCCCTACCCATCAGTGCAGCCTATCAGTGCCCATCTGTGCAACCTATCAGTGCATATCAGGGCCCATCAGTGCCGCCTTATCAGCGCACATCAATGAAGGAGAAATATTACCTGTTTGCAAAATTTTATAACAAACTATAAAAACTGTTTGTTTTTTCTTCAAAATTTTCAGTCTTTCTATGTTTGTTCAGCAAAAAAAAAACCCAAGTAGTGATTAAATACCACCAAAAGAAAGCTCTATTTGTTTAAAAACAAATGATAAAAATGTCATTTCGGTACAGTGTTGCATGACCACGCAATTGTCATTCAAAGTGCAACAGCGCTAAAAGCTTAGAATTGACCTGGGCAGGAAGGGGGTTTAAGTGCCCAGTAGGCACGTGGTTAATCTGCATGCTGAAATGGAAGGGGGTGCATGTACACAGACAGTCAGTGAGGATTCTCATCATAGTAAAGATTAATAAAGCAGGATCGTTCAGGCTTGATTATTACAATAAAAACTGTATTATTTTTTGATGTGTATCCAGCTGGATAATCAGACAGATGGAACTGTAACTTGCAGTTTACTAAACAGGTGCAAATTTAGAATCAATATTGCAAAACAGGTTCAGAATGGCAAAGAGCATGCATACACTGCAGAAAAATACAAAACAGATTATGAAATTTGCACAAATATGAACTCTTCACAGCAATGTTTGTGTGGCTAAATGAGAGTAACACGTCGTTGTCTTGTGTAGTCTCTATAAGATTCTGTCAAATAAGAGTCTAGCAGAGAATCACTATGTCCCTAAAAGAGTTCAGAATATAGCTACTTGCAATTCTCCTCATAAACACCATCCTTCTCAGTGAAGTTCAGGGTAGCTCTGGTAAAACAGTCGAAAAGCTGGAGGGATCCAAGGACAAAATGACCACTACCACCGGAATTGTAGTTTTAATAAAGGAATTGTCAAAAACTGTCTAGGGGTACTATGTACTCCATACTCATTCACATAGGGGGTGTCAGGATCTGGGGGCCCCTGTTAAAGGGGGCTTTCAGTTTCCGATAAGCCCTCCACCCGCAGACCCCCACAACCACCGCCAAGGGTTGTAAGGAAGAGGCCCTTGTCTTCATCAACATGGGGACAAGATGCTTTGAGTTGGGGCCCCTTCCCCAAAGCAACCCCCATGTTGAGGGCATGTCACTGGTATGGTTCAGGAGGGGGGCTCATTTGTCCCCTCCATTTCCTGGCCCTCGGGGATGCATGTTCAGATGAGGATCTGGTATGGATTTTGGGGGGACCCCACGCCATTTTTTAAAAATAATTTTGGCATTTTTTTTTCACTTTTTTGTTGCCGTCATTTTTTTTTTTATTTCAGCTGTCAGCGGGGAAGCTCATTGACAGCGGATCACTCATCGGTTGTTAAGGATGCTGAGGCCGAGCACAACAGAATGTTTTTGGAATCTAAGATATCTAAAGCAAAGTTTTTTTTTATTTGTTTTTTGTTTGTTTTTTGGGGGGGGAGGGGGAGAGTTATCTAATAGCACACAATAGGATTGTATATGAGCAGTGGGGAAAGAACTACTCACTGCACATGCACTACATCCATCCCAGGGCCAAGTTGGGTTGCACCTTGCACATTATTCCAGCACTTCTAGATGCTCCATATATTGGGAAAATAATTTTAGTTTCATTTGTTTTTGATGCATCTGCCCTTCTATGGTAGGTATTTCTATCTTAAAAAATTCTAGTGCAGAACATGGAAATGGAGGTGTCTGGGAAAGATGGAACAAAAAAAGATGCACATAAAGAAAAAACCCATTCGTCTGTCAGAATATCTGTGCTACTAACTTCTTGTTTGAAATGACAACTCAATGCGTCTGCAGCAATATGTTGTCATCTGTGTGTTTAGCTCTTCTCAGTTCTCTTTAATTGAGCTAACTAATAACTCTGCCCTTTATCTCCATAACACAAGTTCAAGGTGTTTTGTGGTTCAGCAAGGGTGAACTCAATTGACGCTAGATGAATGAGTGGCTCATCTGATTACATGCACCACACCCTGAGATTTATAACAACATAAAGAAGTTTGTGTTTTTAGGGTTTTTAAGGTGCTATCAAGAAAAGAAAAAAATAACAAACAATGTGTAAAATTCCAAACAAATGTTTTTATCAAACATATTAAAAAATCATCTCATAAAAAAGTTGTCATTTGCAGTAAAATATTGCATTGTTCATTATTATTATGCTAAAACATGAATAGAATTGTATAGGCACATTTTTCTATGTAAAATTTTCCTGTGTGTATATGTACATAATTGTTGGTTTTTGATATACTGGGCTGCCTAACAGGGAACATTGTTGTTGTTTAGTTTGCTGGTTGTCCACTAGATGGCACCACAAAATGCAAACTTAAATCAATAGCAAATAAATTTTGTTAATTGATGCACTATGGTGGATGGGTGACCATACAGATGCCCGGAGGGGCAGTGAATGCTTTAGTCATGGTTGGTTGCCTGACTGCTGTGGCAAAGTTTTGACACTGTCCCTCATACAACCACTAGTGCTTTCCATCCTTCCTCCCCTCTATTGGCACAATTGTGTGCGTGGATGGTCTGAGGATTTTCCAAGATGGTGCCGGGTGACTTACAGCGTCTGTTTGACATAATTTCCCGTTGCCGCGTGCGCAGGGGGAATAAATGGCATCCGCGCCTCTGGAAGTGTCCTAATGGATGCTGGAGGTTAGGAGTACTTAAGGGGGAGGAATGCGGTGCTATATGGCACTGCAAAACCTTGGGGGACTTTTATGTGCAAGGAAAGGACAATTTAGGTAA
Source organism: Pelophylax lessonae (assembly GCF_965119305.1). Lineage (NCBI taxonomy): Eukaryota > Metazoa > Chordata > Amphibia > Anura > Ranidae > Pelophylax > Pelophylax lessonae. The sequence goes on along the minus strand of NC_138770.1, from coordinate 253,693,343 downwards.
AATATTGATTTGTTCCAGATAGGGTTGAACTTTTTAGGACTTTATCCTTTTGCTCTTGGAACTAATATAATGTTGCCCTGTTCCAGGTGTGTAGAGGGGTCTTGAGTAGGGTTGAGCGAACCCGGACTGTATTGTTTCGGGATCGTACCGGACTTTTGGGTGTTCGGTACCCGGACACGGACCCGAACATTTTACTGTATATTCGGGATACAGTCCGTTGTTCGGTAATTTTATTTCATGTTTTGGCGCAGTTTTAATGTTTTGGCGTGGTTTTAATGGCACGGTTTAAACAGCTGCAGGGCAGCCAATCAACAAGCGTTTAACTAGCGTGCCCTTAGAAGCCATCACAGCCATGCCTACTAATCGCATGGCTGTGATTGGCCAGTGCAGCATGTGACCCAGCCTCTATATAAGCTGGAGTCACATAGCGCCGCACATCACTGCTCTAACTATTGTAGGGAGAGGTTCCTGCTGCTGCTGATATGTGGGAGAGATAGGAGACTATTGTAGGGGCAGGCTGGAGATTGCTTTCAGGGAAAGAATAGGAAGAATCTTCTTTAATCAGACAGCGATCTAACTCGATTTATTGTGTGGGGGAGCAGTGCACGATCTTTTTGCCCTGATCTGAGCCCAGTGAGGAGAAAAAAAAAAAAACTTTTATCAGTCTGTTAAGTGGGTGGCATGCGGCGTGCATTGGCCATGTAATGCAAGCTCAGTGCATATGTGTCTGCTTAATCTGGATTTATTTAAAAAAAAAACTTTTTTCCTTCATATTTTACTGTGACATACAGTGTTTAGACGCTGCTGTTCTAATATGCTATTCTAAAATCACAAATTTAAGGGGAAAAAAAATATTTTTCAGTTTTTAGGGAGAAAAAAATATTTTTTAGTTTTTCATTCTAATGGGTTTTTTTTTTATTCAATAGTGGAATAGAACAACAACAGTACCCAACCTGTTAGGTGTGCGGCGTGTAGCGGCCATGAAATGCAAGCTCAGTGCCTATGTGTCTGCTTAATCTGGATTTAAAAAAAAAAAAAAATGTTCCTTCATATTTTACAGTGACATACAGTGTTTAGACACTGCTGTTCTAATCTGCTATTCAAAAATCACCAATTCAAAGGGAAAATTAACATTTTTCATTCATACGTTACTGTGAGATACACCCATTGGATACTGTTGTTCTATTCCGCTTTTCAATAAAAACCCATTTAGGGAAAAAATATTAAATTGCAGCCTAGTCTGCATATGTTACTGTGAGATACACCTTTTTAGATACTGTTGTTCTATTCTGCTATTCAATAAACACCCATATAGGGGAAAGAAAGATATTAAATTGCGGCTTAGGCTGTATCTGTACGTGTGAGATACACCTTTTGTATACTGTTGTTCTATTCCGCTATTCAATAAACACCCATATAGGGAAAAAATATTAAATTGCGGCCTAGTCTGCATATGTTACTGTGAGATACACCTTTTTAGATACTGTTGTTCTATTCTGCTATTCAATAAACACCCATATAGGGGAAAGAAAGATATTAAATTGCGGCTTAGGCTGTATCTGTACGTGTGAGATACACCCTTTGTATACTGTTGTTCTATTCCGCTATTCAATAAACACCCATATAGGGAAAAATTATTAAATTGCTCCCTAGTCTGCATATGTTACTGTGAGATACACCCGTTGTATACTGTTGTTCTATTCCACTATTCAATAAACACCCATATAGGGAAAAAATATTAAATTGCGGCCTAGTCTGCATCTGTACGTGTGAGATACACCCTTTTAGATACTGTTGTTCTGTTCTGCTATTCAATAAGCACCCATGTAGGGGAAAGAAAGATAATAAATTGCAGCCTAGCCTGTATTTGTACGTATGAGATACACCCTTTGGATACTGCTGTTCTATTCTGCTATTCAATAAACACCCATTTAGGGGACAGAAAGATATTAAATTGTGGCTTAGTATGTATCTGTACGTGTGGGATACACCCTTTGGATACTGTTGTTCTATTCTACTATTCAATAAACACCCATTTAGGGGACAGAAAGATATTAAATTGCGGCTTAGTCTGTATCTGTTCATGTGAGATACACCCTTTGGATACTGTTGTTCTATTCTGCTATTCAATAAACACCCATTTAGGGGAAAATTCATAATTTTGCAGTGTTTGCTGATTATGTTACTGTGAGATACACCCTTTAAATTAGTTTGGCGCATCTCCTTCCACCACCAAGGATTGCAGGGTGCTTCAGTTTGCCTCCTGTTGCTAACTCCTACTACTCCGCTTCCTTGTCCTCATCCTCTACCGCCTCCACATCCGGAGCAGTGATCATTTCCAAGGCTTTCAGAGCAGTCATTCACAAGTGGCTCCGAGGGTGGGTTCCTGCACCCACAAACGCCAGGTACACAATTGTCCAGCAAGGGCACAGTTATGAAGAATGACGAGGTGGAGGATGAGGAGGAGGAGGAAGAGGAGATGGATGAGGAGGAACCATGTTCACAGCAGGGTGGCACCCAGATAACTGATAACAACAGATACTACACTTGATCTTAGCCAAAAGGTCGAGAAGCGATGCTGGTGGCATTCCCACCTGACAGCGGGGGCACAGTGGAAGCACAAGGCGAAGGCGGAGGAGGAGGAGGTCGCCAACGCAGCCAGGGCACCGCCAGCACCTCAGAAGCTAGGGTTAGCATGTATGAAATGTGGAACAGCTTTGTCGGCACGCCACAACAACCAGGACCACCAGCTGTGTTTTTTTTTTTAAGCTGTGGTGTCTTAACACACTCAGACTATCACCCGGTGGGTGCATAAAAAAGTGCACACCAAAAAAGTGAAACACAAAAAGTGCACAGGGTGTACACATGGTCCTTGACCCTGATCCCCCAGGGCGCAAGGCTCCTGACAGGGACTGGGGTACTTACACTGGCTAACCTGGCCGAAACCAGACAGCTGAAACAGACCACCCCAAGTACTAGGTGGGGCTCTCCCAAAGAGAGACCCCATGAGAGGGGGTGAACCAAGCCAGAAGGCCATATCCACCCCCTCCCAAGACTTTCAGGGACAGGCCCAAGGACCTACACCCTACTAATCACGCTGTGCAAAATAAAGTGTACCGCCACAATAAAAAACACAAAACGTGAGACACACAACACATAAGAGTGGGGAAAGGGATAGTGGAGAAGTGCAAGGTTAGTGCCACATTGCAATACTATGGCAGGCCCTTCTGCCAGGAATAAAAAATTCCTCTGGTCCTGACTCCTGACCTAGAGGCAGGTGTGAAAAACGTGTGTAGGAAGTGCAGTGTTCTTTGATGCCATACTCATAGCATTGCCATCCACCGTGAATTATGGCACCCCTGGACTGCCATTCCAGGGGCACATACACCACAGGCTTTTCAGAATCCCAGTCCCTGGCAAGACCAGTGCAGCCCCATCCCTACCAGAAGGCCTTTAGAACTTAGACAGCTTTGGGAGAGCCCGGCCCACAACCAGGGACACATACCTTTTCCAAGGCCAGACTCAACCCAGAAGGGCGAAAAAAGCCCCCCCCCCCTGCCGCCATCACCGTTCCTTACCATATACCATATACAGTTCCTTACGTACTATACACGCACTGAATGACAGGTCTGCCCCCTTCAACTTCTGGGTCTCCAAATTGGGCACATGGCCTGAGCTTGCCCTTTACACCTTAGAGGTGCTGGCCTGCCCTGCAGCCAGTGTATTATCTGAACGTGTATTTAGCACGGCTGGGGGCGTTATCACAGACAAGCGCAGCCACCTGTCCAGAGCCAATGTGGACAAGCTCACGTTCATTAAAATTAACCAGGCATGGATCCCAGTAAGCGACCCACAGAGTCGTGAAACGCGTCAACCATGTCCATGTCTGTTCGATGCACCATTGTCTTTTATGAATGGGAATAAACACTTCAAGTTCATTCATCTCTGAGTGCGGTCACTTTTTCTTTTTGGAAGATGGATCCCACAGGACTTGTCCGTACCTTGTGCAGAATAGACATGTATACCGGCCTTACCCAGCAATTGTTGTATTTGATCTTTCTTACTCTTTTGGGGTGTACCCTAATTTAAAAATAAATAAATATAAAAACCAAAACCAGTGTTGGCTACCTTGTCCTCCTCCTCCACCGCTGCCACTTACACCTACACCGCCACATCCACCGCCACCTCAACCTCCTACTCCATATGGGCCTCATCCTCCTAGATCAAGATAATTATTTTTTATTTTTCTGTTTTATATGTTATTTTAAGTTTTTTCCCTATTCACATTTGTTTGCAGAGCACTTGCCATGCTCTTAAGAAGATTTCACTGCCATTTGCAGCCCTCTAGCCCTTTCCATGTTTTTTTTTTTAGAGCCATTTTAGTGCTCAAAAGTTCAGGTCACCACTGACTTTAATGGGGTTCGGGATCGGGGTAAAGTTCGGGTTAAGTCGGGACTTTTTTTTCAAATTTGGCCGGACCCGCCGAACCCAGACATCCAGGTGTTCGATCAACTCTAGTCTTGAGCTCTACTATAATGAAAGGGGAAGATGCCTCTTAGTATTCAGATGTCAGCTGTTGTTATTGCTGTTATCCTAAAGCCTCGTACACACGCAACAAATTTCTGCCGACCGGTCGTCCATCTTTTGTCCAGAGTGGTGTCTGTTGGTTGGAATGTGCTCTAGACTGCACACACATTTTCCCGCACGACAGAATTCTACTTCAGAAGTGATGTCATGTGTTGGATTGCTTTCTTTGTGTTCTTTCATCTCTGAGCATGCCTAGTCTTGCTCATAAGATTTTTCCCCATCGAAATCTGTACTAATGAGACAAAAATCGGACGTGTTTTGACGGTCGACAAAAATTATATAGCCTGCACACAAGGATTTTTTCAGCCAAAAAGTCGGAGTCGGTTGTCAGAAGCATCATACTAACAAGCCGAAAATCGGCAGATCGGTCGTCGGACGGAAATTCTCAGCCGAATTTCCACTTGTGTGTACGGGCCTTTAGGCTGTCCAAGGAACTGCTGTTTGCAATCCTTGATTGAGCAAGAGAAATTTAAGGTATTTATTTTTGATATCCTAATTATTCAAGATATATTTGGAAACTACCATGCACTATAATATTGAATTAAATAAAAAGCTTTTAAAAGAATCCTAAATATGGATTATATAGATTGTTGGCGAAGCTCTGGTGGGCAAGGGACATTGCTGCATATATTGTGGCGCTGTCCCAATCTTACTAGCTATTGGAAGGGTATTTTCCGCTTACTGGGATCTATTACTGGAATATTATTAACTCTTCCAAACCCTGGTTTAGCAATTCTCAACCTAGGTATAGATTCCTATCGGAAATGTTTGAGACCGGTAGTAACCCACGTACTCTTAGCTGCGCGTAACACCATTCTTAAGAAATGGAAATCTCTTGAATCGCCTAATGTTTCAGAAGTTATATATGCTGTTCAAGTGAATTATCAATATGAACGCTTGTTGGCATTGAACAGTTCTCGTTGTACCCAATTTTATGAGTTGGTCGATATGGCCAAGTGGAATAAATCCTGGAAACCCTCCGAGATTTGGTCCAGGTAGCCCTTTCCTGTCTTTTTTTTTTCTTTTCTCTTTCTTTCCTTTTTTATACTCTTTTTTTTTTTTTTAATCAATAGGGGCTAAGTTTCGATACTATGTGGGGTTGGGAAGGTAACCAAAGCTTTTGGAATTATATTGTCCTCCTTTGGCTATTTGTATGGATATTGTTGTATCATGGGCGCTCCATGGGGTGGATTGGGGGGGGTGGACCCCCTTGGCTATATTAAGAGACCAGGTGGGAAATACCCCCCCCCGTCTACCTGTCGTTGAGCTCCTGTGATTGAGATGCTGTTCTATGCATTAAGACTGATTACTTGTGATTGGTGTTGTAAATCCCAATTGTGCTTACTATGATGTTTTTTGTAATTTAATATTACCCTATGTTCTTTAAAACTAATAAAAATTATTGGAAAGTAAAAGAATCCTATATAATTATCCAATCCCTTGTTTTCTCTAGGTGTTCAGATTCTGACCCCTAGTACTTCTTATGGTACACTGATATCCACCTCTACGTGCACTTATTTGGTTAAAATCCTAATTGTCCTTCACCTTCGCCAGGGGCTTCCCTCTGAAAAATTGAAGGTGCAGTGATTAAGTGGGATACAATGTTCCCTGTATGGATCCAGTAAATGTAAACATAACTGTTCTACTGTGTAATACAATTTGCATTATATATTTGTGGTTGTTTGTCATGTGAACATTGTGATAATTACGGTATGTAACAAATAATTATATATTCATTCATCACTAGTTTATGTGGACAATATCCAGACAACACTCCTGAAGAAGCCATGATTCTCTAGCAAAACATGTTGAAGTTTGGTTTACTGACATGTACATATGACAACTTTTTTATGAGATGAATTTTTAATATGTTTAATAAAAACATTTTTTTGAATTTTAAACATTGTTTGTTAAACATTTTTTTCTTGATAGCACCTTAAAAACCCTAAAAACACAAACTGTTTTATAAGAGTGAACTCAGAAAGCACTGATGACACTGTTTTAGATTTCATTGCAGCAGAGGTACTGTGCTATCCATTTCAAAAGCACAGTATATTTCTAGTAGGATCAATAGGCATTTTTCTGTACTTGCAGCATTTTAAAGGGAAAAATATAGCCATAAATAAATCAAACACCTAACTGACATTTTTGACACTTTTTTGTGGACCAGCGACACTAATACAGTGATCAATGCTAAAAATATGCACTGTTACTGTACTAATATCACTGGCAGGGAAGGGGTTAACATCAGGGACGATCAAATGGTTAAATGTGTACCTAGGGGGTGCTTACTAACTGGGGGGGGTTGCTCTGACTGGGGTAAGACAGAGATCTGTGTTCCTGCTTAGCAAAAACACAAGATCTCCATCTTCTCCAGTGTCAGAACTGGGATCTGCCTTGTTTACATAGACAGATCGCCGTTCTGCCTCTCCTGGGAATGATCATGGGTGGCCAGCGGATCACAGTTAGCTGGTGCTTGCAAACAGTTTGGTGGTTGCTCTGATGGGATGAAGACAGAGATCGGTATTCCTGTAAATGTCTGACACATAGGTATTTGAAAAAGTTGTTTTGTGGTAGACAAAAGCGTCTCCGCAAGTCTTCAAATGATAGGAATTCAGGTTTTTTTCATGAGATGACTGACTGATAGGATACCTGCCTCAGACCAGGTTGTAAGCCAGAGATCGCTGGTGAAGAATCCCAAAGTGCTTAAGGCTAAGAACCAGTAGTCAACAAAGATTTTTTTATGGAGGATGTGTCGGGAGTATAGCCAGGAAGACACTGCTGCTTTAATTGTGTAGTATGGGGATGGTGCCTGTGGGAGATCCATAAGAAGTGCTCATAGGAGTTGTCGTCCAATTATGGATTGTTCCATGTCTATCCATTGCTTATTATTCAATGGTGTCCACCAGGCAGAAGCTTCATCCATTATTATGGCATGATAATAGTACTTCCGGTAGGGTACGCCCATGCCCGTACCCAGTTTGGGTCTGTATAGAATGCTGTTGTTGAAGCGGGCTCTCTTTTTCCCCCATATGAAGCTATTTACAGTGGATTGAATATTCTGTAGATAATGGTTAGACAATGGTATCGGCAGCATGCCAAAATTATCTAAAATAGTTGGTAGAATGGACATCTTGGTGATTGCTGCCCTGCCCGCTCAAGAAATGTGAAGTTTGGATAACTCTTGTGTTTATCATCTTACATTTCGTAATAGAGTTTCATAATTATTTTTGAGGACTGCTGATCTAGGTGTGGTCAATTGTATTCCCAGGTATCTAATTCCTGACTTTGGGGCCCAGGAGAAACTGGAGAGCGCAGAGAGCTGGGATTGATCTTTCTTAGATAAGGAAATTGGAAGCATCTGAGATTTAGAGATATTTATCTTGTAGAGTGATAATAGACCAACTTTATGTAGTATGTCAGAGACCACTGGAAGAGAAGATTTGGGATCTGAGAGTGAGATAATCACATCGTCAGCATATAGACCTATTCTATGATCTACATGCCCAATTTTGATTCCCGATATTTTGGGGTGGTTTCCTATTGTTTGTGCAAGCGGTTCCATAACTTGTGCAAATATTATGAGAGATAATGGGCAACCTTGCCTTGTGCCATTGGTAATGTTGAATGAATATGAAATGGTACCAGAGGTGAATACTCTGACACAGGGATTGGAGTAGAGAGGCCTTATGGCAGAATCAATAAAACATGTGAATCCGAATGTTTGGAGCACTTCCTTCAAGTAGATCCAATGAACACAATTAAATGCCTTCTCTGTGTCCAGGGAAAGAAGAGAGAAGGCATAAGTTGGAACTCTGCCCACTGAAGTGTTTTGAGAATGTGCCTGGTGCCATCTGAGGCTTGACATCCTTTCACAAAGCCCACTTGGTCAGGGTGGATTCATTTAGGAATGATATTTTCTAATCTGGAGGCTATGATTTTTGCATATATCTTAATATCTGTGTTGAGGAGTGAAATGGGATGATAATTGGCCGGATGATCTGGGGATTTCCCTGGTTTGAGTAGGGTGATTACTAAGGCTTTGAGAGCTTCCTTGGGAAAAACTGATGTGTTTGCTGCTACGTTGTATATCTCTTGTAAATATGGAGAGAGTAAAGTGCTGTATTGTTTGTAATACTCGTTACTGAAGCCATCAGGTCTCGGTGCTTTGTGTAGAGGAAGAGTAGAAATTGCTTTTTGGATTAGTTCAATAAAGAACTGAGAAGATAGTCTGGAAAAGGTCTGAAGGGGAAACCTATGGTAAGGAGATGGACTGCAAGAAGGATTGAATTCGGACCTGATTAGGGGGAATTTGATTGGGCGGATTCCAAATTGTAAAGTTCCGCATAGTATTCCGCAAAGTGATTGGCAATGTGACATAGGCTGGTTATTATTTGGTTGTGGGAGTCTAATAGGTGGTTTATTTTACTCTTATTTATTTTATATTTTACCTGCCTTGCCAATAGCGGGCAGATTTTGTTGCTAGCTATGTAGTAATTCAATTTAAGTCTTTTGAGGTGAATGTCATATTGCGACACAAAGTACCGAGAGAGCCTGAGTCTCACATCTTGAATTGGCTTTTATATGTCTTGAGAGAATTATACTTCATTTTGGGTTTCAAGCACAGTTTTGGTCCGAGCAAGATCAGAGATCATTTGCGTTCTCCTGCACCTCTCCTGGGAGCCAAATTTGATGAACACTTCCCGCATGAAGGCCACAGGGAGTGAGCATCAGACACTGAGTGAACATTCTGACTGAAAAAGTCAGTTAGTTCAGAATAGATATGCTGCTCGCAGTTATGGTTGCTTAAGGGACTAGTGTTTAGTCTCCACAATTTAATGGGCTGCGTATGATGTTTTAAGGAAAGTGAGATCGGGGCATGATAGGACCAAAGGATGGCACTGATCTGGGCCTCCGCTGCTTGGAACAGAGTGGCTTTGTCTACAAGAAACATATCAATCCTGGAGTACACATGAAGGGCGGAAGAAAATAAAGTGTAATCTTTCTCAGAGCCGTGTAGACTTCTCCATACATCAAATAGCCCATCTTCTTGTATGAGGGAAGAAATGTTTTGTAAACGTTTCCTACGGGAGCTAGTAGAGTCCAGTGAGGTATCCGATACGGTATTTAAATCTCCGCATAGTATAAGTTGGCCTACTTGGATTGATCAAACCTGCTTCAGTAATAAGCGCAAACTTTTTTTCTGATTCGTGTTTGGTGAATATACTGATACTAAAGTAATTAATTGGTGGTTAAATTCTGCTCCCAAAATAACATATCTACCATTGGGGTCACATTCCACAAACTTCTGTGAGAAGGTGATCATGTCGTTGATTGCTATCATAACCCCTTTGGTTTTCTTCTAGGAATTAGCGAAGAAGCAGTGCGGGAATTTATGATGTGTGACTCTGGATGCATTGGGATGAGTAAGGAGTGTTTCTTGTGCACACATTACGTCACTCTTTTGAGAGAGCATGGACCTCTTGTAGGGGCTGTTCAGGCCCTTTACATTTAGAGAAATCATTTTTAGAGTAATTTCTAATGTGTGGGAATTCTGGGAAAGCTTATGTAACTTAAGGGGTTGAGGAATTTCACTCTAGTAATACGTATTGCGTTGGAGAGGTTTACACATTCAGAGGCATGTACCACAGATTAGAGCAGATATGCAGTTATGCTAAAACAATCTGTGGTGATTATCACCTTGAATACCACAAAAGGGGAAAGATAAAAACACGTAACAAAATTTTAGAACAAATGATGAACAAAAGACGGACTCAGGGATTTATCAAAACTGAGAACAATTAGTGCATAAGGGTGCGAGGTAGGAGTAAGCAAAATCAAGGGGAGGAGGATAGCTAATGTTCAAGCATTGTTATGCCTTTATCGAGTAGCATGGATAGCCCGGGTGTGATAGTGGAGAGCTAGCCTAAACCTGAAGGTGGTTTCCATGTTTGATGAGGGCGATTGGAACGGTCCACTTCCCTTGTTGTAGGTATCCGGATGTCTCATTGCTGGGGTCTGAGAGTTTACCCACCTTCCGTGCTGCAGCTATAGCTCTATCTTATATTTGGAAGAAATTAATTCATTCCAAAACGTCCCTCAGGACTGTGTCCGGAAGCGATTTTGGCTTAGCTATACGGTGAGCTCTGTCAATAACCAGGTCTTAGACATTTTCCATCGGAAGGAGGGTTTTAAGTAATTGGAGCAGGTATTGTGGAAGTTCAGGAGGGGCAATTGATTCAGGAATTCCTCTGAATTTCAAGTTATTCCTCCTGGACCTGTCTTCCAATTCTGCAACTTTGCTTTTCAGCCATTGGATATCAACGTCTCGCTCCTGGTAACTGTCTATTATAGCATTGTGTGAAGTAATGCAAGCTCCTACATTCTGCTCAGCTTTATCAATTCTATCCTCCAGCTGCTCTACCTGCACAAGTCTGATACTGATTTACACAGTTCCGCCGGCAAGTCTTTCTTGAGTTAGATGAGCATCTCTTTTATAGCATGTTCAGAGGCAGGGCGGTCAGTAGTGGGGAAGGCTGAGAGTGAGTGTGGTATAATTATAGCTTGTTTTTTACTAAAAGGACCTTTGGATGCAGGAGAGGCAGCTGGAGACTCTGTTGGGCGCTTGGGCGACTGCTTGTCTTCATTGCTGTGTTCCTGCAGCAAGGTCTCCTGCCTGCTGAGCTGCAAAGAAGGCGAGGGGGAGAGGTCCATGCTTCCTCCATCACCATCTTGGTCCTCCCCTCTTCCCATCCCCGGGAAGAAGTCTGTGAGTTTTTTAGGCATAGCTGCTCTGGATTTGCTGCAGGAGGATGCTCCCTGAGACATTCCGGCAATAGGAGGCTGCGGCTGGTCTATTTGCTGTGTGGTAGCTGGCAAGTGATTCTCCCCGTCGGAGCTCCTGCACTACACAGGCCAAACCATGCCCCCTACTGAGTATCATTTTGAGTTGCTGCAATGAAATTTTAGCAAAATGGACTAGCCCACTGCATCATTTTTTTTACTTTGATTTTCAGGGTGTCTTTGAATTTAGCCCTCTGTAGGTTGAAAATTTTCATTTCTATTGAAAAATGTGGCATCATTTTGTTCCTAACACCTTACCCGGTCCATGTCAGTATAGATATCCAGCATGATATTTTTTCCCATTGAGATCTATTGTGTTTTCAAAGTGTTCCTTTAATTTTTTGAGAAGTGTATATACACACATACATATGTACATACAAACCCAACTCCAAAAACGTTGGGACACTACAAATTGTGAGTAAAAAAGGAATGGAGTAATTTACAAATCTCATAAACTTATATTTTATTTACAATATAATATAGATAACATATCAAATGTTGAAAGTGAGACATTTTGAAATGTCATGCCAACTATTGGCCCATTTTGGATTTCATGAGAGCTATTCCAAAAAAGTTGGGACAGGTAGCAATAAGAGGCCGGAAAAGTTAAATATACATATAAGGAACAGCTGGAGGACCAATTTGCAACTTATTAGGTCAATTGGCAACATGATCGAGTGTAAAAAGAGCCTCTCAGAGTGGCAGTGTCTCTCCAAGGTCAAGATGGGCAGAGGATTACCAATTCCCCCTGAGACGGTGGCAGGTATCAGATCCCTGCCCTTTTCACTAACTCGTGACCAAGGACCAGGCAATCTCACACCCTGCCATCGCTTGTGTAACAATGCCACTCTCAGCTGCACCCGGCACCAAGCTGAGAGCGATTGTCACTGGGCTAATTAAGCAATTAACCCTTTCACTGCCACCACTGCTACGTTGTGAGCCCAGCGGACGCTCGTAATTTTAGAAATACCAATTATGACTTTAGAATGATCATCTGTAACACGCACTGTCACCACAGACAGGAATGTTCAGAGGATTTATTCTATACAGTAGCACTCTACAAGAAACAGGTTCTTTGTTAGTTTGCATTAAGAGCTTAGGAACAAGATTAACACTTTTCAAAATAAGGTTTAATAATAAAAAGGTTAAAATTGCTGCAAATAAAATATTTACAGAAAAAAGTGTTTCAAAGAAATAGAGACACAATTCAGCAATTTAGAGAAATAAGATAGAATTGGAAAATAAGAATACTTGCATTCAATGTCCTTGGTGTTACCAGAGTTCAGAAGCTGAGCCAGTTGTGATCGGTTCTCAAACTTGATAGATGTTCCTTCTTGATGTTACCATGAGAACTCCAACCCCGTCTGCTTCTCTCCTTTTTCTCTGAGACCACAGGGGGTGTTAACAGATGACCCTGACCAATAAACACAGTGGCCATGGGCTGCCCTAAGGTTCACGACAATACCAAGGAACCTGCCGTATAGACAGACTTATAACATAATTCCTATCTTCCAATATCTACCGGTTGCCTTCTTGAAACTAATAGATTATTGTGCAGCATTGAATTTTATATCCATAGATACCAAACACAGGCTATCTCAAAGTAACCTCTGACCCGTAAGGCATCTGACAGCTAGCTTGTCTTCCATAGGAGCTAAAGTGGTCATGTATGATCTCATTCCGTTCAGTATTTTATTTTGCATTTAACTATACACTTTCTAGAGCCGTATCTTGTTTGTGTTGAAAGTTATGAATTTGTGTGTGAACGTGTTCAATTAACAGAGCTCTTGAAGGGCTCTGTTTTACGACCCATTAGCCTTTATCCTTCTTTGCCCGGTTATGGCTTTACGCCTGGCCTGAGTATCAGAACAGATATCCGTCCAGACATCTTTTCAGATAATGGATTGTTTGAAGTCGAAACTCTCTGCATTCCAGGAATTATTTAGCTCAGGGAGGGGGCTGTGTGAGTGAGGGTCTTTTGTAAACTGTCATGGCGTCCTATAAGCAAATCGAACAACATGGCCGCTCCTTCTGTGTCTAGTACATGTGATCATTACACCCCCAATGCTTCGGCGAAAAATAGTGGAGCAATATCAGAAAGGAGTTTCTCAGAGAAAATTGCAAAGAGTTTGAAGTTATCATCATCTACATTGCATAATATCATCCAAAGATTCAGAGAATCTGGAACAATCTTTGTGTGTAAGGGTCAAGGCCGGAAAACCATACTGGATGCCCATGATCTTCTGGCCCTTAGACGGCACTGCATCACATACAGGAATGCTACTGTAACGGAAATCACAACATGGGCTCAGGAATACTTCCAGAAAACATTGTCGGTGAACACAATCCACCGTGCCATTCACCGTTGCTGGCTAAAAATCTATAGGCCAAAAAAGAAGCCATATCTAAACATGATCCAGAAGCGCAGGATTTTATCTGGGCCATGGCTCATTTAAAATGGACTGTGGCAAAGTGGAAAACTGTTATGTGGTCAGACGAATCAAAATTTTAAGTTCTTTTTGGAAAACTGGGACGCTATGTCATCTAGACTAAAGAGGACAAGGACAACCCAAGTTGTTATCAGCACTCAGTTTAGAAGCCTACATCTCTAATGGTATGGGGTTGCATGAGTGCATGTGGCATGGGCAGCTTACATATCTGGAAAGGCACCATCAATGCTGAAAGGTATATCCAAGTTCTAGAACAACATATTCTCCCATCCAGACGTTGTCTCTTTCAGGGAAGACCTTGCATTTTCCAACATGACAATGCCAGACCACATACTGCATCAATTACAAGATCATGGCTGCATAGAAGAAGGATCTGGGTGCTGAAATGGCCAGCCTGCAGTTCAGATCTTTCACCTATAGAAAACATTTGGCGCATCATAAAGAGGAAGATGCGATAAAGAAGACAAAAAACAGTTGAGCAGCTAGAAACCTGTATAAGTCAAAAATGGGACAACATTCCTATTCCTAAACTTGAGCAACTTGTCTCCTCAGTCCATGGACGTTTGCAGACTGTTATAAAAAGAAGAGGGGATGCCACACAGTGGTAAACATGGCCTTGTCTCAACTTTTTTGAGATGTGTTGATGCTATGAAATTTAAAATCAACTTATTTTTCCCTTAAAATGATACATTTTCTCAGTTTAAACATTTGATATGTCATCTATGTTGTATTCTGAAATAAAATATTGAAATTTGAAACTTCCACATCATTGCATTCTGTTTTTATTCACAATTTGTACAGTGTCCCAACTTTTTTGGAATCGGGTTTTTATATCAGAATATACATCATAAATAAATGGGGTAATTGCTTATTTATTTATAAATGAAAAAGTGCGCTGATAAATGTGAGTGTGCTGCTACCAAAGGTGTATAAATGAAATAGTGTAAAAAAGTCTGGTGCGCTACTAAATTGCAATAAAATGAACAATGTCAATCATGCATACAAAATAGTGTACAAATAATTTGAAACAAATGAAAATGTGAGTAAACAAAGTCTCTGGTTTCTCTTGCAAATCAATATAATGTGTTTTCCGTGAACAACTCCACCAGAAAAAAGCTAAATAGATGAATGTGCAAATAAAGTCCAGTGTTCATGTAAATTCCAAAAATAATCACTGGTGACCGTGAGAAAACCAAGTGCTGCTGCAAATCAACGAACGTGACGTGAAAATCCCATCACCTGGTTAATTCACTGCTTACCAGCTTTAAGTAGATTTAGGGCAGATAGACAGAATATGAATCCAAAGGGACCTCTGTAGATAACCAAAAGGGAGTGCTGTGTTGGAATCCACCCTCGTGTGTGACAGGGGTGGGGAGCTGCTTACCAGATCCCACTGTTTCCAAACATGTAATGAATGTAGACTCTCTCTGGATATGTAAATGAGGGACTCCTGGTGTTTCCTGGTTCTTCTCTCGGAATGACACTCATATAAGGTGCACCATGAAAATGAGGGAAGAGACTAATAGTGCATTACCTTTTATCACATTTATTAGAAAAGTAAAGATTGCACTTACAGGAAAAAACGAAGATGCAAGTTCTGTCTGGAGAGCGGCGGCTGCCTGCAGTGCAAGCCGCGGCTGTTGTTGACTGACGCCGCGACTCCTCCTTCGCTCTGACGCTTTTCCTCCCTATTGGGCTTCCGCATCTTCGTTTTTTCCTGTAAGTGCAGTAAAAAAAGTAAGATTGTGAATAGTGTCAGTAAGATTGTGAATAGTGATCTGTCAGAGCAGTGGACTTTGTCAGTAGGGCTGCAGGGGAGGTTTTTCACAATTTTATTTTTTATTATTTTTTACAATTTATAGGAGCCCTGTTGGGGGGCTTTGCTGAAATATAAGGGGTATATTAAGACCTCTCATGTTTCATCTTTGAGACAGAGAAAGGAGATTGAGGACACAGCCCTCAATCTCCATCTCTCCAGCCTCAGCTGCACCTAATGAATGGACAGGAATAGCTATGCACAGAGATTCCTGTTCATTCACAAACTGAAGCATAGTAAACAGAGTCTGCTGTGACTCAGGAATCTGCTGTGGTTTACCACCTGCCAAGCAGCCTGTAGGCAAGGAGTGGGAGCCGGAGTTGGGGGAGCGGAGCTTTGAGGCGATCCGATGACTGCTTATCAACATCGTGGATCAAGGCAGCCAGAAACACCAGGCTGGATAGGAGGGGGCGTTGGTGCTGTATATAGAAGAGGCGCTCCGTTTTCCTCCTGGCTCCTACAGATGCTGAATGCCAGTGGGAGGGAAAGGAAAAGCGGGCTTTCAGTGGCTGCAGGAGCCAGGAAAAAAAGTGAACGACTCTTCTATAAGCTGCCCCTCGTATCAAGATGTAGACAAATCTGACTGGGGCTGGCACGGGCCCCTGGAAGCCTGGGGCTGGCACAGTTGTGACCTCTGAAACCCCTATAGTTACGTCCCTGTATCAAGCATTATTTTCATGCAGAACTGATATATAAAATGAATGAAAAATAGAATAAAACGATAACCTGTCAGTTGTGTGGAACCAATAAAGCAAAAAAGGACATTGTTGGAAAAGATCCAGTCTTTTTTTATGTGGAGATCTTCTCAGCATCGCCTACAAGTGTCCTTCAGCTTTTCAGGATTTAACAATCCTAAGTATAAATTAAGAGATT
This sequence comes from Pelophylax lessonae, assembly GCF_965119305.1. Lineage (NCBI taxonomy): Eukaryota > Metazoa > Chordata > Amphibia > Anura > Ranidae > Pelophylax > Pelophylax lessonae. The sequence continues at coordinate 253,676,774 of NC_138770.1, read as the reverse complement.
CTCTGTAACATCTGTTTTTAGCAGTTCCTAGTGTTTCTTTTATTGTCAGAGATGAAAAATACAATCCATAAAATGTATAATGAGGTAATCAAGTAAATTGGATTTTCATGGCAATTTTCAGTAAATTTGTAGACACTTGACAAGAACTTCACCAGGGAGAGAAATGTATTGTCACATATTGCATATTTTAGTTGTGTGTGATTTTATTTTGTGCTAGTTAGTTCATTTTAAAGACAGCTGCTATAATAAAACAGAAACTTCTAATATAATTTAATTTACAACAGTACATAAACAAACAGTTACTTAGTAGAGGTGAATATATCTAGTTATCAGTAATGGCAATCCTAGGATATGTATGCATTTCACCGTTAAATGTCTAGTGATATCCAGACCAGCAGAGTGATGGGGTTAAACAATATAGGTGGAGCAAGGGCTTTAAATTGGGGGGGGGGGGGGGGGCAGTGGTTTCCTTAGAGACTATAGTTGAAAAAAAAATCATTTTTTTTTGTTTAATGTCTTAAAAAAGACATTACAAATAAAATAGCATTAAATGAAAAAAGTTACATCCTTCACCACCACCACCATTAGACAAGGTTGTCTACACACACATAACCTAGAAAACCTCAAAATAAAGTCACACCTGGTTGGCGGGTCAGTTGAAAGGGAGTAAGTGCTTCCCTCCCCTATCAGCTAACTCTCACCAAAAAATGTAGAGCCTCCCGGGAGAGCAATAAACAGCTATGTAGAGCTAGCAAAAGTAATATTATTATGTTGCTGTTCTATAGCTAAAATGATGATGGCAAGTCAAAGTAAATCACGTGTATACACCCATCAAAGCCTCACTATCATGAATGGGCAACGATCAATTGCATGTGGTATTTCTATAGACTTTATTTTGGATGGAGCAGAAGCAAATGAAAAGTGAAGCACATAAGAGTACACAGCTAATACAGTATCTCCTTGGCCAGCAGTACCATGAGGCACTCCAGGTATTGTTATTGTACAAATAAAAGTCACATATAGGTGCAGCAACGAGTATAGTAATATGATACCATCTAGGCTAGTGAGTATATGAAGTTAAGAAACAAAATATTGTTGGCAGTACCCTGCAAAGCACCTCTATCCCTATTGTAGATAAAGTTCCAGTGGGCAAAGCTCTGCAATTGTGAGTATATGAAGCTGCTGAAAGTCCAAGCAGATATCCTGCAATGTCTAGATTATATTGTTAAGGCAAAGTAAAGGGCAGTAAGATATAGCAAGCAATAGAGTTTCATTCCACTAGCAAGTCTCAAGCAATGTACACGTAGCTGTTACTTATTCACCACTCATAGGGGAAAATCCCATCTATCCGCTTCATGCTTTCAGTTGGCACGAACAGGCAGTGAGAACATGTAACTCAAGAGGGCTTTTCACATAAGCTGAACTGTGATGAATATCTCACACTAGTCGTGCTGTCGGTTCACTTCATATCAAGCAAGTTGTGAGTGGGTCCACCAAACTGGCTCTTAGTGAGTCTATTGGACTGCCAAAACCCTAACTCACTGGAGTTGCCTGAATGCGGCTCGTCTTTCCCGGCTGTGTTTGGGAGGCCACACGGGGCTTTCTGTCATTCTCTCCATTCCCTGAGGTTTAGGTTGTCCCCTCAGTCTTTTTGGTATATCCTCCCTACTGCCCCAGACAGAGTACCCTGGAGCCTGATACAAGGGGGTACTCTCTCAGGCTCAGCAGCTTCTCCCCAAGCAGTCAGATGTGGTGGATAGGGTTATAGGTGTGGCTCCCTTCTCATGCAAGTAGGTGCTTCATTCTGTCTGATCTATGTAACGCTCCTGCGTTTTATGTATGATGTGGATTTTCAGCTGCAGAAATATTCCACTTCAGTAGTCATGTAGAGAAACGCTGAGACACCAATCCCAACTCTCAATGACTCATCATGTGTGGATGATCTCAATTCAGCAAGTAAATACACACACTCAATAAGATGTTTCCTAGAGTGACTTATGTATATAGTAACAGTGATGATAGGCTGAAGAGACAGGTTGGGTAGAGATGGTAGATGACAGACACTTGAAAGGAAATGTTCTTGAAAGTAAGATAGTAGCAGATGGGATGCAGATAGGTTTAGCAATCATGTATGGTAGCAGATGACAGAGTAGCAGGTGGACATACAAGAGAGATCAACCCAGTGCAAGAACAGGTGGTAGTAGGCTCAAGAGCTAGCAATCTTAGATAATGCAGATGTAGTAATAGTCCTTAGTATGCAGAGCTAGATAGTGTAAGCTTTAGTATGAAAGTTATAGAGGTTTCCCCTGTGGGGTACTTATCACTAATAGCAATGTAGCAGAGGAGAGGTACGGCAAGAGCAGATGATCCGGTAGCGGGATACAGGGATCAGCGCAGCGTGGTTCCGACAGCGAGGTATGCTTGCAAGCATGAGAGCTTCAAGACAGGTTAGCATCAAGGCACAAAGCAGTTTGAACGAACACATGTGAGTGAGAGCCGGCGATCTAAATAGCCATCCAGTCCGGCGCTCAGTGATGACAGCATCAGTTTTAAAGGTGTATGCGCACCTTACCAAAAGAGAATGGTGGGGCACATACACTTATGAAAGAGTAATTAGGGTACCCAAAGGTACCAGAACATTACAGTACCCCCCCCCCCCTTAAGGCCGGCTCCTGAAGGCCTCTGGAGCTGGTTTGTTTGGGTACTTCGCATGAAAATTGCGAATTAATCTAGAGGCATGTATGTCAGAGGTGTTTAGCCAGGTGTCGTCTTGGGGCCCATAGTTCTTCCATCGAACCAAGTACTGAAGTCTTCCTCTGTGGATACGAGAATCCAGAATCTCTTTTATCTCATATTCTTCTCCACCTTCAACTTGTACAGGAGGAGGAGGTGGGATAGTAGGCCTTATTCCTTGGTCAGGAACATGGGGCTTCAGTAGTGACACACGGAAAATGGGATGTATTTTGAGGTCTATTGGCAATGTAAGCTGTACTGCAGCTTTTCCAATAAGTTTCTTGATTGGGAAAGGTCCCAAGAACAGAGGTCCAAGCTTTTTGCTAGGGATTTTCAGTCTTAAATTTTTTGTTGAGAGCCAAACGAGGTCCCCGATAGCGTACTGAGGAGAAGGTCTTCTGCGAAGATCATAGTACTTCTTTTGTTGACTATGAGCGTGTGCAATGGTAGTATTAAGCAAACCCAGAGAGTCCTTTATTTGGGTAAGATAGTCTGAAGCTACTGGGTTATTTGAAGGAAGGATGCGTGGTGGAAGAATAGAGGGATAAAACCCATAGTTCAAGTAGAACGGACTCTGCTTGGTCGTACTGTGGGTTGCGTTGTTGTAGGCAAATTCTGCCAGAGGGAGAAGATCCACCCAATCATCCTGTTGGTAAGAAGTGTAACAACGTAAATATTGCTCGATGCATTGGTTGACTCTTTCAGTCTGTCAGTTGGTCTGTGGATGGTAAGGAGAAGTGAGCTTCCGCTCGATCCGTAGTATGTGACATAGTTCTTACCAGAACTTGGAAATAAATTGTGATCCACGGTCAGACAGAAGAGTTTTTGGGATACCATGTAACTTAAAGACATGTTTCATCAGGAGTTCTGCCGTTTGTTTGGACGAAGGTAGTCTGCGAATAGCAATGAAATGTGCCATTTTTGTCAGATGGTCCACTGACACTAAGATGGTATTAAATCCTTTGGAAGGAGGCAATTCCACTATAAAGTCCAAGGACACAACTTCCCATGGAGTTTGGGGTATTGGTAGACTGCATAGTAGACCGGATGGTCTCGTAGTGTCAATTTTGGACCTGGCACAGACATTGCATGAAGAGACGAATTTTTGTATAGATGTTTTCATGTCAGGCCACCAGAATTGCCTGGTAATCAGTTTAAGAGTCTTTGTCATACCCATATGTCCTGCCATAGGCACATCATGCGATAATTCCAAGATCTTGGTGCGCATGGTAGGTGGTATGTAAAGTTTGTCGTTGTAGTAGAGGAAGCCTTCTGCATCAGTATTTAGTTGTGGTGGGGGTGAATCCAAACTTATACCATGCAAAACCTCTTCCTTCAAGGAACGGACAACTCCAATAATGCGTTTGTGAGGTATTATAGGAACGGAAGGGATTTCAAAGTAGTTTTCTTCAGTTAGTCGTGATAGTGCATCCGCCTTTTTGTTCTTATCTGCAGGTGTGTAGGTCACTAGGAAGTTAAACCTTAGAAAGAATAGTGACCATCATACCTGTCGGTGCGAGAGAGTCTTGTTAGTCTGAAGATATTGGAGATTTTTATGGTCCGTGTATATAAGTATTGGTAATTGGGTGCCTTCGAGTAGATGTCGCCAATTCTCCAGAGCCAATTTTATAGCAAGCAGTTCCTTTTCACCCACGGGGTAATTTATCTCTGGACTGCTTAGGGATTTAGAAAAAAAGGCGACTGGATGAAGTGGTGAAGTGTGAGTTGGTCGTTGGGAGAGTATTGCTCCTACTGCCATGTTTGACGCATCTACTTCCAGAATGTATTGGAGGGATGGGTCTGGATGGCGTAGTATGGGAGCAGAAGTAAACCTTGTCTTTAACAGGTGAAAAGCTTTATTTGCTTCATCTGACCATTTGAATGGTTTTTTAATGCTAGTGAGCTGTGTGAGGGGTCTCACAATGGCAGAGAAGTTTCTAATGAACTTCCTGTAGAAATTCGAAAATCCAAGGAATCGCTGTAGCGCCTTGCGTGTGGTTGGTGTAGGCCAATCCTGAATGCAGGATATCTTACTCATGTCCATCTCGATTCCTGTTTTGGATATGATGTAGCCTAGAAACAGTACCTCTTCTTTATGAAACAAGCATTTTTTCAGTTGCACATAAAGGTTGTGTGCAAGCAATCTCGATAATACTAGTCTTACATGTCTTATGTGTTCAGACAGGGATCGTGAATATATAAGTATATCGTCCAGATATACCACAACACAGACATCTAGTAAGTCTCTGAAAATATCATTTATAAATCGTTGAAAAACTGCAGGGGCGTTGCATAGCCCGAATGGCATTACAAGATATTCGAACAATCCGTATCTGGTTCTGAATGCAGTCTTCCACTCGTGTCCATCACGGATTCGAATGAGATTGTATGCTCCTTTCAGGTCCAATTTTGAAAAATAGGTAGCTCCACGCACCTGCTCAATGAGCTCAGGGATAAGCGGTAGAGGATAGCGATCTTTTATTGTAATAGCATTCAATTGCCTATAGTCGATGATAGGCCTGAGACTTGAGTCCTTATTGCGGACAAAAAAGAGTCCTGCTGCTGTGGAAGAAGTGGAAGGTCTAATAAAACCTTTTTCCAAATTCTCATCCAAATAGTCTTTGAGATGGGAAAGTTCATCCTGTGAAAGAGGATAAACATGACCGAACGGCAATTTGCTATTTGGGAGTAGATCAATGCTACAATCATAGTCTCGATGGGGAGGTAGTGCTTGAGCATTTTTCTCAAGAAAAACCTCAGAGAGATCCTGATAACATAGTGGTGCAATCTCATCTGTCACCACAGACAGGATCTTCCCGAAAGACGGGAGGTTACACGTACCCTCGCAATAGCAAGAGAGGAAGGTCAGGGTCCGTTCCTTCCAATCTATGGTTGGTTGATGTGTGTGCAACCAGGGAAGTCCCAAAACAATGGGAAAGTGGCGTGAAGGTATTAGATTGAAGGTAGTGGTCTCCATATGAGACCCGTTAGTAGTGACTAGGAGTGCCTGTGTCTGATCAGTGATCGGACCAGAGGATAAAGGAACACCGTTAATAAGACTCACTGAGACAGGTTTAAGTTTAGAAATAATAGGAACTTTATTTAAAGCAGCAAAACGTATGTCAATATAATTTCCACAAGATCCTGTGTCAATCATGGCCTTAGTAGTAATCCTGTTCTGGTCCCACTGTAATGTTAAGCAAACAGAAAGATAAGGGTTAGTGATTGAAGTTGTCAATCCCCCTAGGAGGACATGTGAACACTCACCCTTCTTTTTGTAGACTAGGGGACAGAGACGTTTATCTTGTGATCCGGGGATGCACAGTACAAGCAGAGATTACCAGATCGTCTTCTGGCTCTTTCCATAATTGATAGAGGTGGGCGTATGGTTCCTACCTCCATAGGAACGGGGTCAACGACCGAAATCCGAGAAGAACTGGATAATGGCATTCCCATTTTCTCAGCCTTTCTTTCTCGTAGTCTTCTATCTATGGTGATACTGAGTTGTATCAATGCATCCAGGGTTTTTGGCAGATCCGCTCGGGCGAGCTCGTCTTTAACGGCCTCTGATAGGCCAAGCCTAAATTGGGTTTTCAGAGATGCATCATTCCATTCTGAATCAAGGGTCCATCTCTTGAATTCTGCGACAAAGTCTTCTACAGGTCTCCCACCTTGTTTCAAGGATCTTAATTGAAGATCGGCAGTACTCTGCCTATTGGGATCATCATATAGGCTAGTGAGTTCTGCTAGGAACAAGGCATAGGAGTTGAGAAGCTGATCGCTTTTCTCAAAAAGAGAGTCTGCCCAGGCCCGAGGATTGCCTGTTAGGTAAGAAATAATAGTACAAACCTTAATGTGATCAGTAAGGTAGGTACGGGGTTTTAGCAAGAAAAGTAACTCACATGCGTTTTTAAATTCGCGAAATTTTTTGCGATCGCCTGTAAATACCAAAGGAGGATTTATTTTGGGTTCAGGGGACTGAGCAGTGGTAAGTTGTGTCAGTCTAATTACCTGCTGCGACAGAGCCTGATTGTCTTCTTTTAATTCAGCAAGTGCGTGTATTAACGCAGTTACTTGCTGTTTTAATTGTGTCATCTGAGTGGTTATTTCTGCTGAATCCATTTGAGGTTCGTTCAATCTGTAACGCTCCTGCGTTTTATGTATGATGTGGATTTTCAGCTGCAGAAATATTCCACTTCAGTAGTCATGTAGAGAAACGCTGAGACACCAATCCCAACTCTCAATGACTCATCATGTGTGGATGATCTCAATTCAGCAAGTAAATACACACACTCAATAAGATGTTTCCTAGAGTGACTTATGTATATAGTAACACAGTGATGATAGGCTGAAGAGACAGGTTGGGTAGAGATGGTAGATGACAGACACTTGAAAGGAAATGTTCTTGAAAGTAAGATAGTAGCAGATGGGATGCAGATAGGTTTAGCAATCATGTATGGTAGCAGATGACAGAGTAGCAGGTGGACATACAAGAGAGATCAACCCAGTGCAAGAACAGGTGGTAGTAGGCTCAAGAGCTAGCAATCTTAGATAATGCAGATGTAGTAATAGTCCTTAGTATGCAGAGATAGATAGTGTAAGCTTTAGTATGAAAGTTATAGAGGTTTCCCCTGTGGGGTACTTATCACTAATAGCAATGTAGCAGAGGAGAGGTTCGGCAAGAGCGGATGATCCGGTAGCGGGATACAGGGATCAGCGCAGCGTGGTTCCGACAGCGAGGTATGCTTGCAAGCATGAGAGCTTCAAGACAGGTTAGCATCAAGGCACAAAGCAGTTTGAACGAACACATGTGAGTGAGAGCCGGCGATCTAAATAGCCATCCAGTCCGGCGCTCAGTGATGACAGCATCAGTCTTAAAGGTGTATGCGCACCTTACCAAAAGAGAATGGTGGGGCGCATACACTTATGAAAGAGTAATTAGGGTACCCAAAGGTACCAGAACATTACAATCTAACAGCTGAAGATGGGACAAGAGGAGGAGCAGAGATGTCAGCCTAACAATCTTCCATCTCCAGCCATGCAATCAGAAGCTGATGGGGAGAGGATTCAACAACAGGAATTACCCCATCTGCCGCACTCCAGGGTCCATTTCCTGCCTGCTACTCTGCAAAAAAAAAAACAGATAACTGGGGAACTCCCCATAAACTGAGCTGGATATTCCTCACTGACTGCCTTGCCCTACCACTACAAACTGTTACTGACCTACCTCTCCCTACATACTGTTCACAGATCACCCTGCCACTACATATTTCCCTATCCTGTCACTACATGCTGCTCATTGATCACCCTGACTGCTCTGTCACTACATACACTTCACTGACTGCCCAGTATATTCATAATGTCCTACCCTGCCACTAACTACTGCTCACTGACTGCCCTGTCATTACATTCTGTCCTACACTGCCACTACATTCTGCTCACTGACTGCTTAGCCACTAAATACTCACCAACTGCTCTACTATTAAATACAGCACTACATTTACTAGATGGACTTATGTCTTTTTTCAACCAGACTAACTATGTAACTATACATCCTGTCCCTAACATACTGCTCACTGCATACTGTCCTACCCTGCCACTACAATGCTCACGGAGTGTCCTGCTACAACATACTGCTCACTGACTGCTCTATCAGTACATACAGCTGCAGGCATCATTCAGATATCATTTTTTCCCCAGGGGATTCCCTTCACCATAAGAACAATCATAGCGGCTGAATAGCTGCCTGATCATTCTTGCAGGGGGCGGGAGGGAACATCCCCCCTCCTGCTGCCCTCCGGTGCTTCTACCGGCTCGCCTGTGCGATCGGCAAGCTGGAGAAGGAATTGGCCGCAGACGGAAGTGTACCATAGAGACGGCGAGGACCAGATGGTCCCCGGCAGTCTCTAAGACTTCCATTATCACGTCCGGCCTGGCAGTTTCAATACTGCACTGATCTCGGTATTCATCTGAGATCGTTTTCTTTTTTTTTTTTATTTCAGGCTTTCTAGCCTGTAGGAGAGATCTGAGGTCTTATTGACCCCAGATCTCCCCATAAAGAGGACCTGTCATTCACTGATCCTATTACAAGGGATGTGATAGGAATAAAAGTGGTTAAAAAAATAAAAAATAAAGGGAAAGTGTCAAAATAAAAAAATAAAAATAAAATAAACCATAAAAAAAAAATTAAGGTGCCCCCGTCCCCGTGTGCTCGCACGCAGAAGCGAACGCATGCGTACGTCGCGGCCACATATGTAAATTACATTCAATCCATACATGTGAGATATCACCGCGAACGTTAGAGCGAGAGCAACAATTATAGCCCAAGACCTCCACTGTAACTCTAAACTTGTAACCTGTAAAAAATGTTAAACCGTCGCCTATAGAGTACCGAAGTTTGCCATCATTCTACGAGTGTGCACAATTTTAAAGCATGACATGTTAGGTATCTATTTACTCAGCGTAACATCATCTTTCACATTATGCAAAAAATTGGGCTAACTTTAGTGTTTTGTTTTTTTTTTCAAATCACAAAACAGTTTTTTTCCCCAAAAAACGCGTTTGAAAAATTTCTGCACAAATACCATGTGACATAAAAAGTTGCAATGACCGCAATTTTATTCCCTAGGGTCTCTGCTAACAAATATACAGAAAAGGAGAAAATTGCCTAGCGGGACTTTATATGAGGTGGACCCAATAGTCATAATACTCAAGTTGAAATGTATCTGGTTTATTGTGTAGAACCAATATACAAAAGTAATACAACATGAATGTTTGACATACACAAAACAAAACAGCACAATGACGTGGCTATATTTGTTAGTATGTTGTCCCCCCACATGGGTTATTCAAACTCCAATAGCCTTTAATCCTGCATGTCTATAATACAATAACAATAATTTATTTTCAGGCTTGCATGCACACTTACACTCCTGACGAGTGGGCAATGCGACCCACGAAACGTGCATCGAGTTTCAAGATATTTTTATTGATGTGCATACTGTTACGAGATATTTTAATATATTTGTATGACCATGTTATGTTTTGTGCATGTCTAACATTTACTTTTTTATATTGGTTCTACACAATAAACCAGATACATTTCAACTTGAGTATTATGACTATTGGGTCCACCTCATATAAAATGACCATGTTATGTTTTGTGTATGTCTAACATTTATATTGTTTTACTTTTTTATATTGGTTCTACACAATAAACCAGATACATTTCAACTTGAGTATTATGACTATTGGGCCCACCTCATATAAAGTCCCGCTGGGCAATTTTCTCCTTTTCTGTGTATTCAATTGGAATGGAGGTGTACTCCAATATGAAATGGCATTGTAGGTCCTTTTTATTCTTGTTTGCTAACAAATATATATATATATATATATATATATATATATATATATATATATATATATATAATGTTTTGGGGTTCCGAGTAATTTTCTAGCAAAAAAAATGATGATTTTTATATGTAGGAGGGGACTGCCAGAAATCACCCAGTATGGAATTGAATGCCCTGCCACTACATACTGTTCACTTACTGCTTTGTCTCTACATGCTACTACTGACTGACTCTGCCACTACATACTGCTCAGTGACTGCCTTTCCACTACATATTGCCCTATCTTGTCACTATATACTGCACTTTAAGTGCCAAGCCACTAAAAAATGCCCTACCCTGGCACTGTATACTGCCCTGGCACTATATACTGCTCAATGCCCAGCCACTGCATACTGTTCGCTGACTGTTCTACCACTACATACTGCTCACTGACTACCTAGCCACTACATATTTCCCTACCCTCCCACAACGCAGGGTTTTTCCGGTTCATAAGGTCCTTACGGAATCTATTGAGAAAGAGTGGAAGGACCCAGAGAGGGCCCCTTTTTTCTCTAAATCCCTAAGAAGGAGATTTCCGTTTGAAGAGGATACGGCACATCTGTGGAACAAGAAGCCCAGAGTGGATGCAGCTTTTTCTCAGGTGTCTCGCCGCACGGATTTGGCGTTCGAAGACATGGGTGTTCTGAAAGACGCCATGGATAAAAGGGCAGATTCTCTCCTTAAAAAGGCTTGGGATTCCTCTACGTCCAGCCTTAAGCCGGCCATGGCCTCCACTGTGGTAGCCAGAAATCTTGAATGCTGGCTCGAACAACTCAAAGGGCATGTCGAGGCTGGAACAGCAAGGAAAGATCTCCTGGAGTCTTTTCCGCTGCTCCTAAAGGCAGTAAAATATATGGCCGATGCTTCTTCTGAATCTATTGAAATGTCCGCCAGGTCAGCAGCCCTTGTCAACTCTGCCAGGAGGGCGGTCTGGTTGAAAACCTGGTCGGGTGATTCAGCTTCTAAGGTGAAACTCTGTGGTTTACCTTTTGCCGGTGACTTGCTTTTCGGGCCAGAATTGGAAGCAATTCTTGACAGAACGGCGGATAAAAAGAAGGCATTTCCGTCAAAAAAGAAATCGCCTCCTAAAAAGAGATTTCGTTCTGTTCAACAAACCAACAGAGGTCATGAACAAGATCAGAGATCAAGATGGGCCTCCCAAAAAGGCAAAGGGAAAGGTGGAGTCCTCTTCAGACCACCTGACTAGGCGAATAAAAGCAAGTGACAGCAGTCTTCCAGTGGGAGGAAGACTGTTATGGTTCCTCCCACGTTGGGAAGAGGTATCCGCAAGCCCCTTTGTAAGGAATATAATGGATCAAGGATACAAACTGGAATTTTCGGAGACGCCTCCAAGCAGATTCTCTGTTACTCCCCTTCCAAGGGATCCGGAAGAGGCTTCCTCAATGATGTCTCTTTTACAAGAGCTGATTCAACAGGAAGTGATTATCCAGGTCCCCAAGGGGCAACAAGGCCGTGGGTTTTATTCTCAGATTTTTCTAGTGAAAAAGCCCTCAGGCAAGTACCGGATGATCCTAAATCTAAAGATCCTGAACAAATCAATTCCGTACAAGCACTTCAGGATGGACACCATCTATTCAGTGACCAAACTGTTGTCCCCAAACTGTTTCATGGCATCCTTGGATCTGAGGGACGCCTACCTGCACATCTAAATAAATCAGGAGTGCCAGAAATTCCTAAGGCTGGCGGTCAATCTGGGGGAATCGGTCTGGCATCTACAGTTCAGGGCCCTCCCCTTTGGCCTCTCATCTTCTCCAAGGGTGTTTACCAAGGTGATGGCGGATGCCCTAGAGCCGTTAAGGCTGAGGGGTATTTCCATTGTCCCTTATCTGGACGATCTGCTAATTTTTGCAGAATCCAAGAGCCAGGCGTTGGTACACCTCCAGGAGACTCAGGACCACCTAGAGAGTCTGGGGTGGCTCATGAATTTGGAGAAGTCCAGTTTGATTCCATCTCAGCAGATTCGGTCCTCCAGAAGGTATTTCTACCTCAAGAGAAGATCGTGAAAACTCAGAACGCAGTTGCCCGGTTGCAAACCAATCATCAGGTTACTGTCAGGTCGGCCATGGCAGCTCTGGGCTTGCTCACAGCCGCTATCCCTGCAGTACAGTGGGCAAGGCTGCATTCCCGACTTCTCCAGAGAGACATCCTGCAGAGTTGGTCATATCCGGAACATCTGGAGAAATCCATCAGAATCACCACGAAAGCAAAAAGATCTCTGTGGTGGTGGAGAAATTCCAGAAATCTGGAAGAAGGTCTGCAATGGAGTTTCCAGACGAACAAACGTCTGACCACGGATGCCAGTGCGTGGGGCTGGGTAGCCCACTTGGAAGGTCGGACAATGCAAGGAACATGGTCCAAAGCAGAGTCCAGGAAATCATCCAACTGGCGGGAGTTGAAAGCCATCCTTCTGGGTCTTTGGTCCTTTCAACAGACAGTCAAGGGCCATCGTGTGCAAGTTCTGTCGGACAACATGACAGCAGTGGCCTATGTGTCAAAGCAAGGAGCCACAAGAAGCAGACAGCTATCAGACCTGGCAATCCAGCTACTCTCCTGGGCGGAGAAAAATCTAGCCTCTCTGACAGCGGTACATCTAAAGGGATCACAAAACCTTCTAGCAGATTTGCTGAGCAGGAGAAAGGTGTTGGAATCAGAATGGAGTCTGAACCAAGAGGTAATTACGCAGATTGTGGAAGCTTGGGGTCTTCCCCAAATAGATCTGTTCGCTTGTCAACAGAACATCAAAGTCCAAAGATTCTTTTCCCTACACAGGGAGGATCAGGACTGGGGCTTGGATGCTCTAGCTCATCCATGGGACTTCCCTTTGTCTTATGCGTTCCCTCCATTCCAGCTGATTCCGTTGGTTCTCAAAAAATTCAGGGAAGAAAAGACCAACTTGATTCTGATTACACCTTTTTGGCCAAAGAGACCTTGGTTCGCCAAGGAAATGGGCACCGCTTGCTTCCAGGACACTTCTCTACTGCTGGATAGCATGATGGCGTCCTCAAAACCTGATGTGGCTTACGCGTTTCGAGGGAGGACCCTCTTCCTTCCAGTGGCGATTTTGGCTCTGAGGAAGAGGGTCCTCCCTCGAAACGCGTAAGCCACATCAGGTTTTGAGGACGCCATCACGCTATCCAGCAGTAGAGAAGTGTCCTGGAAGCGAGCGGTGCCCATTTCCTATATGCTTGTTCATATGCTACATTTGTGAGTATATTGTACGCTACCCTTCTTTGATTTGAATAAACTTTTAAGTGGTTATGCACAAGGTCGGTGCGCCCTTCTATTGTTGTTTTCTTGTAGTGCCTTTTGGATACCCTTGGTCCTGAGGGGGGCAGCAAGACCACTTCATTTGTGTCATAAAACCGCCTAGAAGATTCACCTTCCCGCATACCACTTGAGCGCAGGAGAGATATTGTTGTTTTTTGACATCTGTGAGAGCCAGTGGTTCAGAAGATGGTCTATGTGGACAGCTTTACCCCGAATGCCTGCATACTTAGATGTGCCTGTTTAATCATCAACCATTTAAGTTGGTAAATGTTGTACCTTCATTAAATGTCCCCATACTGCTACACTTAGAGGCGCCTCTCTTCTCTTTTATACTCTGTAGCTCCTGCTGGATTTTGCTTCCAATCCCCTTGTGGAGGAGCCATTTGTGGATGGACATTTTATGATGACACAACCTATCACATTGCTATAATCTTTGTATATAGACTATAAACTGAAAGACTTATGAATAAATGGTTGTGGAACGAATCATCTGAGTTTCCATTATTTCTTATGGGAAAATTTGCTTTGATATAAGAGTGCTTTGGATTACAAGCATGTTTCCGGAACGAATTATGCTCGCAATCTAAGGTTTTACTGTATTTTGTAAATGTTTAACCTGTGGTAGTTGTTTATGTTCTGTTTTCCAGCATGTCAGAGGCTACTCTATGACTGAGGCATGGTGGAAGAGGAGGAGTTTTTATTTGGCAGTGTTTCCTGTGGATTGGGTGGAGCTGCGCTCTCTCCAGGTGCTGTCCTGAAAGGCTCTTAGAAATACCGTCACCGGTAAGTAACTAAGGTTATTAAATTTGGTTTTAAAGGATAATGCACTATTAGTCCCTTACTTTCTTTTGGGAATGCATCTTTGGGCCGTTTTATCTTGAGCCGCACCAAGTTTTTTTCTGGATGCTGTGGGTGGATGTGATCTGGAGGATCCTCAAGGAGAGTGCTCCACCTCTTCAGTCCTGCTAACACGGGATCATCTACCAACTTTGCTTGAAGTTTTTACCTCCATCATCTCTGGTAAAGGCCCGTACACACGTACCGATTGTCGGCCGTAAAGATTCGGCCGACGACCGATCGGCCGATTGTAGGCTTGTTAGTATGATGCTTCCGACAGCCGACAGCGCACTTTCGGCCAAAAAGAATCTGTCGTGCAAGCATTAAAATTTTTGTTGGCCAACACCAGAACGGCCGATTGTTCACCAGTCAGTACAGAATTCGGCCGACAGACAGCAGATTTGCAAGACTGGGCATGCTCAGAAAAGAAAAAAGACCAGGAAAGTTAACCATCACATGACATCACTTCTGCAGTTGGCTGTTGTTGGCCGACAAAATTCGTGTGCAGTCTTTTGCAGTTTTCAACAGACACGACAGCCCTGGACAAAAGACAGCCGATCGTTCGGCCGACGATCGGTACGTGTGTACGGGGCTTTAGAGTCCATCTTTATCACTGGGCGTTATTTTATTATCACATTGTCAAGTTTATTTGGAGGCTCTGTTTTGTCTAACACATGGTAAGAGGCCATTCACTACGTTGGAATTTGAACACAGTTACCTTTTAAATGTGGACCCACCACTGAACATATTATTTGCACATGTTTGATTATGGACTTTAATTGATGAACTGTATTTTGTTTACACATGATTCTGAAGTCCTCCAATTTTTGTGCACTATTTTTGCACCTACAAGATTTGATTGTTTTACACATTAATATAGTTGGTTTACTATTGAAGCGCATTACTATTCACTTTCACTTCATTTACATATTTCTCTAGTGCTGCTTCTACTTATTGATTTGCGCACCTTTTTTTGACTTTTCATCACTTTAGTGACACGGACATATCTGATCCTATGTGTGAAATCCAGATGGATGGAAACCCTATTTTCCATCCGTCTGGAGGATTGGATCGGATGAAAACGGACAGGCGGTCTGTTTTCATCCGATCTCCCATAGAGGAGAGCAGGGTTCTGGCAGATCCTTCTCTGAAAAGACCTGTCATCCTCCTGCTCAGAGGGGATCGGCGGATCAATCCCTGCTGAGCAAAACAGAGTGCCCTGGGCAGAAAGCCTGTGTGAAAGGGCCCTTTATGTCTGTATGCTTCTTTGCTGTGTGTAAACCAACAAATGTTTGGAACTGTTGGCCTAAACACTGGAACTTTTGTGTTGCATTTCGATGTACTCCAGAAAGAAAGAAGACATTTTCTTCTGGACTTCTCATACTCCCAATCTGCTAATAAGATGTTCTAGAGCTGTTATGCCGATATCCCTTCTACTTGATATTATTGCCATTTGACACATTTGGTATCTATTGCTATTTTAGGCTAATTGCTCACATAATACATATAAACATGAGGTATGTAATATAAAAGTGTCTAAGCCAGAGTTGCTTTGTCATTTGGCTTATCCCCACTTATATTCATTTTAAGTGTCTTTTAGCTTTGTTTTTCTGTAATGGTATAGGATATTTATAGGAGGTATAAAGATAGCAGCTAAATAAGTGCCAAAACTAACATGGTACCATGGCTCACTGTTTGAAGAATATGCCAAGCTGGTTTTTCACATTTGAATGCTAACACAATAATTTCATGTAATATCTAATAGTCACATTGGCCATCTGCCCAATTTTTTGTCACAACGCCAGCAAAGGAACTGTGAAGCCACATGGCTATTCTGCAGTTTGTACTCGTTTTTTCATATTCAATTCTGTTCTATATACATGCAAATATTTTCTTCTCTACAGTCAATGCAATTGCTAAAAATGTGTTACTAACCAAAACATTTGTTATGGAGACAGTTGCACTCTTGAATTAATTTCATTCTTTTTAAATGTGTGTCTTAACAGTGCACATACATTTTTTCAGATTAAACCAAGAACAAAGACTGTCACAAATGAATTTTGTGGAAGAATACTGGCAGAAATTTTCTTTGTATTACAGGTGACCCAGCATGGATTATAAGCACTACTCCATCAGAGCATATTCCGAGTAAAATGTATTTGATTTTTTTTTTTTTGGGGGGGGGGAAACCAGTGGTTTCCACAATCCTTTCCATCAATGAAGAGAAAATTCTCCTGTTTTTACTTGTCACAATCAGTGCAAAATCTGGTGCAGCCGTGCATGGCAGCCAATCAGCTTTTAAATTCACCTTGTTCTATTAAGCTTTGATAAAAAAAAAAAAAAAACTGGAAGCTGATTTGTTTTTATGCAGAGCTGCATCAGATTTTGCACTCTCCAGTTTTAGTTAATCAACCCCATCTGTGTCTAAAATAATATCACAAGTTTAGTTCGGACCCACAGTTTAAGGCCCCTTTCACATTTGCGGACCGTTCAGATCTGCCTGTCAGTTTTTCAGGCGGATCTGAACGGATGCCTCATGTATCTCTTTGGGGCATCGGATGTCAGCGGAGACATGTCCGCTGACATCCAATCCGATCCTGTTCGTCAAATCCAGACGGATAAATACCCTATTTTCTATCCGTCTGGCGGATCGGATGAGAACGGACAGGCGGTCCGTTCTCATCCGATTCCCCCATAGAGGAGAGTGTGGATCTGACACCTCCGTCTCCGCACACAGAGTGGATCGATCCCCGCTGAGCAGCACGGCTTCGTCGACGGAACGGAGCCGTGTGAAAGGGGCCTAAAGGGTCTAACATATTGTCAAGTAATTGCTCTGCTTCAATGCTCATTAAGCTGGACAATTACCTCATTTACAACTGGGTATTTAGAAACTTCATTTCATTTGTTCAATTTTCCAGTATGTACTGTACATGTGCAAGACAACAAAAAAAAACGATCTTCCACCTTCCAAAATATGCATATACTGTACAGCAGTGGTCCTCAACCCTGGCCTACAGGGCCCACTAACAGGCCAGGTTTGCAAGATAACTGAAATACATCCCAGGTGATATCATTTGCTGCTCAGTGATTGCAGTACTCTAGTCTGCATCTCCCCAAGGTAATACTGGCCTGTTAGTGGGCCCTGAGGACCGGAGTTGAGGACCACTGCTGTATAGGATATACTGTAGATGAAGAAAAGGAAATTGTTGTCTTAAATGTATAGATTTATGTGAACATGCAATATATATGTAAAGTGCTGCATAAATTGTTAGCTCTATATAAGTACCAGTAATAAATAAAAAAATAGTATTGTATTACATTTAAATATTTCAAATTTCTAAAAACACTTTTAAACTCCTTGAGAGCAGAGTTACACCAGAATGCCCGTGTAAAGTAAGGACATTGTTTCTAAGTTATTTTAGTGCTAGGATTATTCAGGACTTAAAGGTATCCTGTCAAAGGGTTAACAACATTCAAAAGCACCAGTCTGTAAACAATACAGCATAATACATATCTGCCCTTTAGCCCATTCGCTAATACTTTGTTTTGTAGCATAACCCCGAGCACTGATCTGAAATCTGGGTGTGTGGAAAAGTGTCCATCAAGCAGGCCACAGTGGTTCCTCTCAACGTCCCCTAAGTCACCATTGTGTCCTTCAGTGACTAATAGTGCACATGAGGAACCACAGTAGACAGACCCACCATTTATTGAGCCCAAGTAGTCAAACTGGATACAGATGAAAAATTTTAGCAAATAACCTAAAGCACAGGTAAAGTAGAGTCTAAAGCCGGCCATACATGGATCTAAATTTGGCCAGTTCATCAGGGAATGGCGGAGTTTTGATCTATGTATGGGCACTGTGGTTGTACAGAAGTTGATCTACTGATCGACTTCTGTATAACCACCCTGTCAGATTTTCCCCACTTAATCAGCACTGCAGGCTATAGCCTGAAATGCTGATCAGTATATTCTGACAGCAGGGAGAAAACAATAGCTCAGAAGGAGGATTTCCCTATCCACCTTGAATGTGTGGTTGAAAAAAAAAAAAACATGACTTCTCTACGGGCTGCATTAGTGTAGGTAGGGAGAAAATTAACAGGTTAATTTAGGGGTTTGATTGTTTAAGTTTAGGGGTGGGGTTAAGGTTAATTTTTAGAGTCCGAATTAGGTGTTAGGAATAAGTTAGGGGTCAGGGGTGAAGAAAGATAAGGAGATGCTTGTGTGGTTTTTGTATGGCTATTTGGTGCAGAAAGCCTTACTACATTTCTCATTATTTCAGTTTTGATAAATTGAGGCAGACATAGGCACAGTAGCGACCACCTAAAATTCAAAAGGCCAAGAAGAGGGGGAGGTTGAAAGGAGCAGCAAGCAACACTCGGGCAATGTTCTCATTTTTTGTAAAGTAATTGCTTCAGGCTAATAATTGCTTTACACAATCATCTTCTTAGAAACCATTACAAACTACCCTAAAGTGTCTGATGTAGTAGACTGGTTTGTTTGGTTGCCAGTGCGGTACCATAATAAAATCAACACCACTATATCTAGGAAAAGCAAAAGTATGCAAAGAACATTAGATCCCACAATTCCCACTTCTGATGATTCATCTTATGTAGAAGCCTTTTTGTTTAGGTTTTCACACAAATGCAAATGCAGCCAATGGCCAGGCAGGAAGCCAAGTGAGGGGAAGAGAGCCCCTACTTGGCTCTATGCCCTTGGAGGACTGGAGCGTCTGACCCAGGGGCAGATCCGGGGGGGGAGGGGGGGAACGGGGCAATTGCCCCCCCAGAAAATAGTGAGCCAGCCAGCGGGTAAGAAGGCAGGCCATTTATTGGGCAGACAGGCAAGTTAGCAGGCAAGCCAGTGAGTGGAAAGACAGGCAGGGGAGTGGGTGGGTAGGCAGGTGTGTGGATGGGCAGGCCAGTGAGTGCGCAGGTGAGCAAGCAGAGAGATGACATCATCTCACACCGCCCAACTGCATCACCGCAGTTTAGCATTTGACAGAACACCGCAGTCACTGTGCAGCCGTGGGTAGCAGAGAGATTGCATTATCTCTCACTGCCCGCCCTCACTCTGGGACACAGCTACTGGCAAGTAAAAATCTGCATCTTGTGACAAGTGACACTCTGCTCTAGCTGGCAAGTGACATGGCAAGTGACAAGCTGCATCTGGTGGCAGGTGACATGGCAAGTGACAAGCTGCATCTGGTGGCAAGTGACCTGGCAAGTGACAAGCTGCATCTGGTGGCAGGTGACATGGCAAGTGACAAGCTGCATCTGGAGGTAGGTGACGTGGCAAGTGACAAGATGCAATTTGTGGCAGGCAACGTGGCAAGTGACAAGCTGCATCTAGTGGCAAGTGACGTGGCAAGTGACAAGCTGCATCTGGTGGCAGGCAACGTGGCAACTGACAATCCGCATCTGGTGGCAAGTAACGTGGCAATAACAAGCTGTATCTGGTGGCAGGTGATGTGGCAAGTGACAATCCGCATCTGGTGGCAGGTGACGTCGCAAATGACAATCCACATCTGGTGGCAAGTAACGTGGCAAGTAACAAGCTGCATCTGGTGGCAGGTGACATAACAAATGAAAAGTTGCATCTGAAGGCTGGTGACTTGGCAAGTGACAAGCTGCATTTGGTGGAATGTGACGTGGGAAGTGACAATTCACATTTAGTGGCAAGAATTGCGGCAAGTAAAGGTAGCGCCCTTGGGAAGTAACAGGTGCGAGAGGAGCAAATTCAAAACTGAGGTCAGGTACTGGGTGTGGACAAGAGCAAGCATAGTCAGGAGGATAGCCAGGGTAATACACAGAAAAAGCAGAATAAGCAGATTGTTAAACAAGCTGAGGTCAAATCAGGAGGCAGGCAGAAGAAAGGTCCAGGGGCAATTGATTACAGGTATCCACAGATGCAAGGGTATTCACAAGAACAAATGCACTGAAGAGCTGAGGATCAACCAGCAACCACAGAGGGTGATTAATTCCCTTATAAGGGCATGTTTGGCACCAGTTTGGGCCGAAAGCGTGCACACGTATGCGCCGTAATGCATCTGTGTTCATCCTCGTGCATCTATTATGTGCCGGCATGCATTCCTACGGTTATATAAAGTACTGGCTGGAATGCCAGGACTTTGTGAGCCTCTGCTGTGGACAGTGCCCTGACAGTTAAATGGTTTGTCTTATCCATGTAAACTGATACATTCTGCTAGAGAATTTGTGCTGTGAAAAACAGACTTGCTGGCTAGATTACCAGATAAAAGTCAAAGTAATAAAGCCTAAGCGGGAAAATAAATGCAGCCATCACATCTAAGAATTGGAAATCTGCATAATAATAAATGTTTCTTTGGGCCTAATACTACATCAACAGCCATAATGATTGATAGTTCATTACAATGTTCACTATCCCCCAACAGAAAATGAGCTAAAATGACCAAACATAAAAACTCTGTTAAATACCACATTAGGAAATGCATGTTATACCTACTATTATTACATTCATGCAAAACTGATTCAGTACCACCAGATATACATGTGTTCCACAGCGCTGAAAAACCATGAATTAATATTCCTAAACCTTGCGGCTACCTACTTCCCCAAAAAATGTGAAACTCTTATCAGCGTTCAAAAAGATAAATGATTCACAGTAGTGCATCAAATATAAATAAATAAATAAATAAACGTGAAATTAAAAAAAAAAATGAAACTAGTACAAGTATTAGTGATAATACTGTAAACAACCATCAAAAAATACAAGCAAAAAATCTGTGCATAACTGAATCCACTTAAAGTCCATATAAAAGTAGCTAAATATTTCAACAGTGCACAGCCCAAGTAATCATCACACCCTTGTGTGAAAATGTGTGAAGAGTCAATACACCTCAATTCCATCACCACAGTGAAACAGATTGACCTTTCTCCCTTTGGAATCAGACTCCCCAGACCATATCCCCCCCCCTTTCTCATGAGAAGGTTATAGTGCTTTATTGGTAGCTGAATCTCTACTTGGAAGTATTATTCTGCCATAAAACAACTCTCATCACATATATAGAGGGGCGGGGGCGTACCAACAGGGGGTTGCGGGGGGGGGCCCACCCTGGGTGCCACGCAATGGGGGGAGTCAGGCCGCTCAGGGGTGCCCGCCGGCGCCACCAGGCTGGCCCACATCTCCCTGTGAAGGCAGCTGCAGTAGCAGCTCCTTCGGTGTGCGCTGCTCACAGGGGCGGCGGGAAGAAGGTGAATGCCTGAGCAGTGTGTGTGACTGGATAGGAGGAGCGGTGGGGCAGCTGCATATAGAGGAACTGATCTTTCCATATTCCTACTGTAGCTGCCGAATGCCTGGTTCTCCTCCTCTCCCTCCTGCAGGCATTCAGCAGCTGCAGGAGGAATGTGGAAAGATCAGTATCCTCTATATGCAGCTGCCCCACCGCTCCTCCTATCCAACTTCTTTTGCTGGCCCCCAGTTCTGTCCAGCACCCCCCCCCCTTACTAGCACCCCCCCCCCCCCCGAGTGCTCTCCAGCCCTCCCCAGTGCTCTTAAGATCCCCACAGTGCTTTTCAGCTCCCCCTCATGCTCTCTGGCTCCCTCAATGCTCTCCACCCCCCTGTGCTCCTTGGCTCCCCCCCTCAGTGATCTCCAGTTCCCCCCCAGTGCTCTCCAGTCCCCCCCAGTGCTCCCCAGTTTCCCCCCCCGTGCCATTCATCCCCCTGGTTTTCCCTGCACCCCCAGTGCTCTCCTCCCCTTCCTGCACTCTCCAACCCCCCTGCAATGCTTTTCAACCCCCCAATTCTCTCCAGTCCCTACTAATGCTCTCCAGCCCCCCCCCATGCCCTTCAGCTCCTCCAGTGCTCTCTGATTCCCCTGTGCTCTCCGGCCCCCCTAGTGCTCTTCTATCATGTCCGCAGTCTCTGACCATTTCTTGTATCGTGTCCAACGTCTCTAACCATCTCTTTTATCATGTCTGCAGTCTCTGACCATCTCTTGTATCACACCCGCAGTCTCTGACCATCTCTTGTATCATGTCCACAGTCTTTGACCATCTTTTGTATCATGTCCACGGTCTCTGACCATCTCTTGTATCATGTCCGCAGTCCCTGACCATCTCTTGTATCACGTCCGTAGTCTCTGACCATCTCCTGTATCATGTCTGTAAGTCTTTCACCATCTCTTGTATCACGTCCGTAGTCTCTGACCATCTCCTGTATCATGTTTGCGGTCTCTAACCACCTTCTGCATCATGTATGCGGTCTCTGACCATCTCTTGTATCATGTCTGCAGTCTCTGACCGTCTACTGTATCATGTCCCGGTCTCTGATCATCTCTTGTATCATGTCCTCAGTCTCTGGTCATCTCTTGTATCATGTCTGAGGTCTCTGACCATCTCCTGTATCATGTTTGTGGTCTTTGACCATCTCCTGTATCATGTTTGCCGTCTCTGACCACCTCCTGTATCATGTCTGCGGTCTCTGACCACCTCCTGTATCATGTCCCCGGTCTCTGACCATCTCCTGTATCATGTCCGCAGTCTCCGACCATCTCTTGTATCATGTCCACAGTCTCTGACCATCTCTTGCATCAGGTCCGCAGTCTCTCACCATCTCTTGTATCACATCCGCAGTCTCTCACCATCTCTTGTATCATGTCCGCAGTCTCTGACCATCTCTTGTATCACGTCTGCAGTCTCTGACCATCTCTTGTATCACGTCCGTAGTCTCTGACCATCTCTTGTATCTTGTCCGCAATGTCTGACCATCTATTTGGAATCAGTCTCTTACTATCTCCTGTATCATGTCTGCAGTCTCTTACCATCTCTTGTATCATGTCTGCCATCTCTGACCATCTCTTATGTCATGTCCTCAGCCTCTTACCATCTCCTGTAACATGTCTTCAGTCTCTGACCAACTACTGTATCATATCCACAGTCTCTGACCATCTCTTGTATCATGTCCCCAGTCTCTGACCATCTCCTGTATTATGTCTGCAGTTTTTGACTATCTCCTGTATCATTTCTGTAGTCTCTGACCATCTCCAGTGTATCTTCAATCTCTTACTCAAACTTAAACACATTGCTAATATTATTAGCTATCTGTTTATGCCGAAGGTAGGACTGTGCAGGGGAGGCAGAGAGTTCAAATGGGGGAACTGTGATTAGAGGGATGGGGGGAGGCAGACTGCAAGGGGCACTGTGATGGGGGGGCTGTGAAATGTGTGCAATAAATATATAAATATTCTTAAAAACATTACAAATCTTTGGGGGTGTTTTTACATTTTAAAGTTTAGGGGGGGGATGCCGGATATAGAATCCGCCCCTGGGTGCCCAAATCTCTGGCTATGCCACTGTACAGGGGGAAAAGAACAAAAGGGGCTCTATTAGGGCATTAATCCCATTACAAAATTTGCACTTTTAAGAAGCACAAAATGCAATCTTAAGAAGTGAATAGGGGGCCTATTTTCTTAATATGTATGCTGCATACCTATTGTGCAAGTTCTGCACTAGCAATTCTTATTAGAGTACTTCTACTATATGTATACTATATGTTACACTCTATTGCGTTCTTCTTTATAATTTCAATTAAAAAAATATTGAACAGAAGAAGTGAATAGGGGAACATATATTGATATTCTGAAAGGATATAATTATCACAGTGTATCAGATTACGATAGATGGTTTCACACTAAGGACCCGGCCACTCTCCAGTTTTGGGGTGTGGAAAAGGGGTCTCCCACCTGGAGGGGTTTCAACTGGATTAGGGAGTTGAAATGGATTTACTTATTACAATCTTTATCATTACTTCATCAGCGATTACTAACAGTTTAGGTATTTTTTTATCTTTACTATTACTCCTTATTAGTTGGATTGTACTAATTGGATAGTCATTTCTGGTTGGTCTCATATGCCCCTATAGATGGTTTGATAAACCTCTATTAATGGGCGTAGTTTTTATATATAGCTTTTCATTTTTTTTTTTTTTTTTTTTCCGGGTTGTTTTTTTATATGATATGATTTATTTTCTAAACGTGATGTATTTGAATGTCAATTACATTTTGTAAATTAGTATATGGATATTGTATGTACTCTCCCTCCTAATCACCAGAGCACCGACTATTTAAAGTTTAGACCTATGCCACTGTAGTTAAGCTAATGGGTAGTTACTTATGCCATTTAATTATTATATCTAATATAATTCACTAGCATGTCCTTATTGGATTGTTATATGAAATAGATCGCTATTTGATTGCTCAATATTGAGTTATATTAAATCCTATTTAATTTGGCATTTAAGAGGTTAATGCTACAACACCCACTTTACAACTGAAGGGTAACAGCCGAGGCGGATAAGATGATCTATTCAGTTTTGCTATGCAAGCACTTTGAGTGATAATGATGATTTGGGAGATGCTGATTGTGAGGAGGAGTTGACTAGATACAGTGCCTTGCGAAAGTATTCGGGTCCCTTGAACTTTTCAACCTTTTGCCACATTTCAGGCTTCAAACATAAAGATTTAAAAATGTAATTTTTTGTGAAGAATCAACAACAAGTGGGACACAATCATTAAGTGGAACGAAATTTATTGGATATTTCAAACTTTTTAACAAATAAAAAACTGAAAAATTGGGCGTGCAAAATTAATCAGCCCCCTTAAGTTAATACTTTGTAGCGCCACCTTTTGCTGCGATTACAGCTGTAAGTCGCTTGGGGTATGTCTCTATCAGTTTTGCACATCGAGAGACTGAAATTTTTGCCCACTTCTCCTTGCAAAACAGCTCGAGCTCAGTGAGGGTGGATGGAGAGCGTCTGTGAACAGCATTTTTCAGTTCTTTCCACAGATTCTCGATTGGATTCAGGTCTGGACTTTGACTTGCCCATTCTAACACCTGGATATGTTTATTTGTGAACCATTCCATTGTAGATTTTGCTTTATGTTTTGGATCATTGTCTTGTTGGAAGACAAATCTCCGTCCCAGTCTCGGGTCTTTTGCAGACTCCATCAGGTTTTCTTCCAGAATGGTCCTGTATTTGGCAACCATCCATCATCCCATCAATTTTAACCATCTTCCCTGTCAAACCATGTTTGACAGTGGGGATGGTGTGTTCAGGGTGATGAGCTGTGTTGCTTTTACGCAAAACATAACGTTTTGCATTGTTGCCAAAAAGTTCGATTTTGGTTTCATCTGACCAGAGCGCCTTCTTCCACATGTTTGGTGTGTCTTCCAGGTGGCTTGTGGCAAACTTTAAACTACACTTTTTATGGATATCTTTAAGAAATGGCTTTCTTGTTGCCACTCTTCCATAAAGGCCAGATTTGTGCAGTATACGACTGATTGTTGTCCTATGGACAGAGTCTCCCACCTCAGCTGTAGGTCTCTGCAGTTCATCCAGAGTGACCATGGGCCTCTTGGCTGCATCTCTGATTAGTCTTCTCCTTGTATGAGCTGAAAGTTTAGAGGGACGGCCAGGTCTTCGTAGATTTGCAGTGGTCTGATACTCCTTCCATTTCAATATTATCGCTTGCACAGTGCTCCTTGGGATGTTTAAAGCATGGGAAATCTTTTTGTATCCAAATCCGGCTTTAAACTTCTCCACAACAGTATCTCGGACCTGCCTGGTGTGTTCCTTGTTCTTTATGATGCTCTCTGCGCTTTAAATGGACCTCTGAGACTATCACAGTGCAGGTACATTTATATGGAGACTTGATTACACACAGGTGGATTCTATTTCTCATCATTAGTCATCTAGGTTAACATTGGATCATTCAGAGATCCTCACTGAACTTCTGGAGAGAGTTTGCTGCACTGAAAGTAAAGGGGCTGAATAATTTTGCACGCCCAATTTTTCAGTTTTTTTCTGTTAACAAAGTTTGAAATATCCAATAAATTTCATTCCACTTCATGATTGTGCCCCAATTCTTGTTGATTCTTCACAAAAAATTACAGTTTTATATCTTTATGTTTGAAGCCTGAAATGTGGCAAAAGGTCGAAAAGTTCAAGGGGGCCGAATACTTTCGCAAGGCACTGTAAGTCGATGAGCTGCGCCATGTAGCCAACCCACTGTGACAAAGTCATAAATGATGAAACGCGTTGATGTGTGGCTACGCGGAGATCGGGATTAAAATGGAAAGTTCTGAGGGTGAGTCTACAGTGCCAGTCAACACTAGCGTGGAGATGGTGAGATTGGTCCTGAGACTGCTATGGGACTATTGTATATTTTAATGCTGGTTACTAGATTTTGGAAATGTGAGTGTGTTATAGAATGTTTTAATAAACAATTTTTAATGGCATTAATGTATTCATACAGTATACATATAGTAGAAGTACTCTAATAAGAATCATCTGTGCAGAACTTGTTCAATGGGTATGCAGCAAACATAATAAGAAAAGAGCCCCCCTATTCGCTTCTTAAGAGTGCATTTTGGGCTTTTTAAAAGTGCAAATTTGTAATGGGATTAATGCACTATTTGAGCCCCTTTTGTTCCTTTTCCCCTGCATATATGTGATGAGAGGAGCCCAGTTGTTTAAAGGCAGGAAAAACCAAGATCTAATACTTCCAAGTAGAGATTCAGTTACCATTAAATCGCTATAGCCTTCCTATTGAGAATTGGGGGCAATATGGTCTGGTGAGTGTGATTCCAAAAGGAGAAGCGCAGTGGTGGAATTGAGGTATATTGACTCTTTAGGAACATTTTAACACGAGGGTGTGATGATTACTGTGGAAATATTTGACTACTTTTATGTGGACTTTAAGTGGATTCAGTTATGCACAGTTTTGTATATGTATTTATTGGTGATTTTTTTGTAGTATTACTAATGCTTGCACTAGTTCAATTGATTATTTTTACTTTTATTTTTTGATGCGCTACTGTGAATCATTTATCTGTTTGAAGACTAATGAGAGTTTCAATTTTTTTTGGGAAAGTAACACCAGATACCCTTACTCTGTTAAAATTGCCAAGTTGTTAACACGATTGAAACATAAAATTGCCAGGTTGCAACATAGGTTAGATTTAAATATAACAGCATGGGATTGATTCCATAGTCCCCCAAGGGAAAATGCACCTGACTGCATCTCCTATGACACGCAGCCTTTCAGCGGCATTCTAAACAATCATTATTAGTACACTGATAGAACACTGCAGAACCTCTTAACCATTTTAATTAACATCAAGGCAGAGCCTGACAAAACAGATAACCTTTTTATTTAGCCCATGAGAAACCATCATAAACCCCATTAACAGGACCTAGGCAATTAAAGGAATAACCATCTGAAAGTTTGGTGCCCTAATAGCTTTCATAAAACATTCTAGTTTCCAGTCCTAAGATTGGAATCTGTAAGCAGACATCCTTGCAGCTTAAGGGTATCAGCCTGGCTTTATTACCCAATCATAAAATAGTTTAGTTTGAAGAAAACAGAATACACAATATTTCAGCCCTCCTGTCTCCCACCCGCAATCCTTGTGATAGGGAGAAGGGTGGGCTCAGTGACACAATTAACAAATTTCAGCCACTATTATTTATATTCTACTTCAGTAGCCCTACTTTTTTTCTTTTGTTCATTATTTTATTGGGTTTGGGGACACATTCCAATGCTGGCAGCTACCTAAAAAAAATTGCCCTATTAAGAGCAATGGGAAGAACAGTATATTGTCTGTTTGCCACATATTTGTTGTAGCACAGTGGGATTTGACACCACAGTTGCCATCCCCTGCCAACCCTGAATGCACCTTAATACTTTATTTTGTTATTTTGCCTATTCTTGTGGTTGATATTCACTACTAAAGCAAATTTTTATTTCATTTTAGTCAATCAGTCATGGTTGAAATTTGCACTGACCCTCTCATCCCTATTGCTGATGTGATGAAGGTGAAGTCAAATGCAATCATTTAAAGAGCATACAGTTCTGGTAAGTTACATTTTACATAAATTGATTTTTGTTGATTTTTTAAATAAGAAAAGTAAGCTAGTTTTGCCTATTTTCTAATTCTAATTATTTGTTATAAATCTAAGGGATGTATTTTATTTCTTGCTTAGGAAATCTTTATTCACCTAAAAACTTTGGAAGGTTACCAATTTTTTGCTGCTCTAGGTAAAAAATATACAGCAAAATGTTCACTCTTAGCCATTTATATAGTTGCGTAAGTATACAGTTTGTTTAAAAGACATTCATTAATTACAAGTAAGCTCCTTTGGCTAGCAAAATCTGTTCATAAGAGCAGTGAAATGTGCAACTATATTTACCACATTTGAGAACAAAAGCTCAATTTGAATCGCTGTTTGATGATTAAGGGCTGGAAAAAAAGTATCTCCACATGAACACTTAATTATACATAATGAAACAGTATAGTGCTGAGTTCCTTTATACAATTTCTTTGAGCCCTTACATCAAAGAAATATCAATTCAGGTAAAATATTTTGTTTTATGTTTAGCTAAGTATTATTTCACAAGTTGCAATAATGGCTGCTCAGCAGTTGAACTAACACATTGTGACCTCCTTTAGACCCAGGACGCCAGCCATATTAGAATCTTAGATGTTAAAGAAAATATCTAATCAGGGCATCATCCATAGATGAAATATAACCTAACATTTTAGGTATTCTAGTTCTTTTTAACAGAAGAATAGTGCCCTAAAAGGTTAAAAATCAGCTTATTGCAGCTAAACCATGTAATGATCTACAGTTAGCGGAGTATAAGAGTATTACCTATTGGATCACATTGCATTATCTGTACAGATATCTAGCTATGCAATTCACCATAGGAGATTACAGAATTTGCATTGTTTTCAAAGAGCAACTCTTCTCTACATCAACAAAGCCATACTTACAGCCGTTTATTATGGTATGAATGCCCCAGACACCGGGAAATATGGCTGGTGTTATAATATTTAGGACTAAGAAATTCCTATTTGCAACACATAAATCCCCTTGAAAACCAATGGAATAATCAGTGCCTCTTTCCCAGAAAAAGCTGTGCTTTTCTAATAACACACCAAACATGGAGATGGAAACAGGTCCTATGCTGCAGTTGTTGCCCAAAAGCAAACTCACCAATAGATTTACAGGTTACTATGAAGGACGGAAGGGGCAGAATTCTGGGAACTCTCTTATCTTAAGTCGTCCCCCACAGACCCCCCTCATCTACTGGGCCCGTGATGTGGGAAAGATTAACATGGGGACAAGGTGCTTTGCTAGGGCCCACCTCCTGGCAAGGCACTCTCCCCATGTTGAGGGCATGTGGGCTGGTAGGAGGAAGAACCATCACTACCCCACTTTCTTATCCAAACAGGCTGTCTGCTCAGGAAATGATCTGATATGGAATTCATAAGGGACCCAAAGCATTTTTTTTTTTTGTGCATGGGGTCCTGCTCAAAATCCATACTAAACCCCCATTCACAATATGGGTCTAGTATGTATTTTTTAGCAGGATTCACACTTTCTTCTTTTGTGTGGGGTCCTTCTTAATATCTACATTAGACTCTCATCTGGGATAATAACCTGGTAGAGATTAAGGGAATCATCAGCTAAATAAAGTGACTGAGAAATGTAATTTAGAAGTATTTTTTTTCATTCACATTTTTGCTGTAGAACGTTGTATGCATCACACAGGTGTGCCACTTCTGAGACAAGATTAAAGTTCCCCCAAGCACAGTGTTTAAAGGAATTATGCATTTTAATGTTTCGTTTTAAGCCTTGTTAAAATAGCTACTTCCTGACAATTGTTTTAATATTTGCATTGGCACATGTCCTCCAGGGCAATGTCTCCCCATACCCTTTTTTTTTGGATTTGGTAGGTCCCCATAGCATTTTTGCAACAAAAAAACAATCCAATTGGTTAATATAATTTAGAGGCAATATAATTTTTTCATTGTAAATGTGACTTTTGTTGTAATACATATTGATGCAATACTTCACAAGCAGGTTTAAGGTGTCCCTCAAGCATGTAATTTAAGGGAATTTTGCATTGATAATGTTTGACATTGAGCACTATTAAAAAAAGCTGCTTTATAGTGAGTGAAAACCTTTTTTTTTATTTTTTGTTTTTGCATTGGTACATGTCCCCAAGTGCAATGCCCACACCCCCACACCCTTTATTTGACAACCCCTTGTTTATTAGCCTTTAAAATAGCCAGAATTGATTTTAAAGATTCTGCTCCTATTGACTTCAAGGGGTTCAGATTATTATTTATAAACGCCCTTCTAAACAAACTTCTAACGAGAACTGCCAGTACAGTTCAAATGGGATTGAATGAAAAAAAAAAAGCTGACCTGATTACCCCCATCCACACATTCGACGTGGATAAGGGAATCATTCTGGCTGTGCTATTGTATTCTGACAGTGAGTAGACTTCCCTGCCATCAGAATACACAGATAGCATTGTATATTGTTGCCTGCAGCACTGATTGAGCGGGGAAAATCCGACAGGGTGGTTGTTACTCCACAGCCTCTCCTAAAAATTGCAAAGCAGGGGAAAGCTAGGTAGGATTTGTTAAGCAGGTAAAAAGCTCTTAAAAAGGTAAGCATCCATTTGTTTTAAGTTATGCTAAGTATACAAATATACTTAGCATATAACAAATATAGGGGACATTTTCTAAAACTGGAGCTCACAGAATCTGGTGCAGCTGTTCATAGCAACCAATCAGCTTCTAAATTCAGCTTGTTCAATTAAGATTTTTTAAGACAATAACACCTAGAAGCTGATTATTTACTATGCCCAGCTGGATCTGATTCTCTGTGCTCCAGTTTTAGTAAGTAGGTGTTATCCCAATTTGGCTGCAAAGGTGAAACGTTTTAGCTTTAAGTGACAAAGTAAATTATCATTGCCTATGGCATTACTTTGCATTATACAGTATATATCTATAGATAGAATATAAGTATATACACACTCACACACAACAGGAAAAAAGTTAATCTGTACTGCCAGACAAATTTTGTTGGCACAATAGAATAAAAAAGTAATATTTACTCCAAAACTTTGGTGTAGAAATTAGAGATATATAAACTGGTTAGCTGAAATCTGAAATGCTTGCTGAGGTTATACATTTAATTTTTGGCAGATTATACCCAGAAGTTTGGTTCATTTATACAGGGCCTTAGGACTGTTCTTCGTTTTACATATAAAAGTTCTAATGTCATTATTTGCATTTCCCAATGGCCAGTGCTTACTGTTAGATGTTAGTAAATCCTGCTTTTTAGTCAGTACTGTGCTGTTACTTTTTGCTTCTGAGATAAACACATAGAAGTAGATGATTGGTTGAATTCATACAAAGGTCTGTTATTGACCGAAGAATAAACCTGGATAGTGTAGGAAGGAGGTTCCTGGAGGGTTGTCACTGGGCTTGAGCATGCTGGGTAACTACTTTGGATTTTTTCCCCAAATAGGGTGCAGCAGGATGCTCTTAGTTCAGGGATCTCCAAAGTAAGGCCCTTCAGCTGTTCCAGAACTATACATCCCATGAGGCATCGTAAAACTCTAATATTCACAGACATGATGGGAATTGTAGTTCCTGAACAACTGGAGGGCCATAGTTTGGAGACCCCTGTCTTAGATGATGCCTGCCATGCAAAGATTGGTAGATAATAATATATTTGCAGCCACCCAGTGCTATCTTGTGGCCTTCCCCCGGCCCACCCTGTGTTACCTCACTTTCCATACCTTCTATTAGAGAGCACAAGCTGTCCAAACGTATGTTTGTATGCAATGAACTGCTGTTCAGGACTTTTCTTGTTCCCATTAGGACTTCACATTATTTGGAGAATTAATAATGGTAATGGTGGTTATAATGAATGGGTAATAGCTATTAATAAACATTCATTCGTTTTTAGTCAATATGCATTACTGGTGTAACTGTTAATTAAGTCTTTTTGGCTTTTGCTTGTAGCAGAACATTTTAGTTCAACAAAACATAAGCTAAACAGGCATAGGAAATATCTGAATTTACATGCTGAGCAGATTTCCACAGCATTGGATTTTCTGTTTTTATACTTTTCCACAGAGCTGAAGTTCAATACCACAGAGAACTGTCTGTAGCATAATAAATATGTAGGAAACCATTCTTCAAATTACAATGCATTCCGGTTAACACATTTTACATACCTAAATTTGCTCAGTGTTGATAAAACGTCCCCTAAATGAAGCCGTTTCACGCTATAGCGATTTCAGACATTGCATGTGATTCGCATCGCACTGCTATGCAAATCACGTGTTATATCTGTGCGATGCAAATTCAGTCAAACATATTGTATGGCTGAATTTGCATCGCATTCGGACCAAAGTCATGCAGAACCTTTTTTTGGCTCACAGTAGAATCAGATAGCATTGATGTACACACCTATGCAATCCGATTCCTGTCCAAATTGAGAGTTCGCACTGCGATATGCAGAACTAATCTGGGGGTGTCAGTAACTTTGTTTTGATACTCCCAGCAGTTCGCATATGACATTGTGAACTGCCCGGCGAGTTGGGTGTGATGTGGGAACCTGCAGGGGATTGCAGGGTTCCCGCATCGCACCAATGGGAGCTGGCATTTGGGGCAAATAATAAAATCTTGTTAGATGAAAGGCATTGTGCACTTTCAAATGTTTTGTTGTTTTACTTGGTATTAGTGCAGTTATATTCCCAGTATTGCTGGTCTGCCTTACCTTGCAATGATGAACTTATGTGTTGCTGCGGTAGTTTTAGTGTCATGGCTGATCAATTTCCCTATGTCCATATTTCAATGTATTCCTTCACCTTGCCTGTCACTATTCACTAAAGGGGAACGGCAATGTCTTGTTCTGGGTCATGCAGCGTTCAGTCAATGCCTCACTATTCCTTCTGTGCTGCATCACAAATGTGGGAGTGCTAATGTAATGAAAACATATCTTTTCCCTTTGCTCTGCCTGCTTGTGTCTGTCAGATCAAATTACTACAACCTACTGAGCACTAGACTAGACTGAGAGCAGGACTGGCACTTGGGTTGCCACCTCATCCATTTAAGCATTTGCCGACCAGCCGCCGTCGTTTTATGGCAGCAGGTTGGCTCTGTCCCACGAAACAACATAGCTGTATGTCGCTTCACAGAACCGCTAGCGGGGGTGCGCGCGTGCGCATGCGCCCATTCACCACAGGGGAAGCTGATTAGCAGGTCCGGCAACTGCGATTGCCACTGGGCACCCACGATCACTCCCTGTGGAGACAGAACAGCAGTCTGCCGTTGTAAACACAGCAGACCGCTGTTCTGTCAGTCATGAACACAGGGATCCTGTGTTTCTCTTATTTAGGAACACAGGTCTCTGTGTTCATGCTGAAAGCCCATCCTCCCCACAGTTAGAAAGCACCCCCTAAGGACACATTTAACCCTTTTATAGCACCCGGTGTTAACCCCTTCCCTGCCAGTGTCATTAGTACAGTAACAGTGCATATTTTCAGCACTGATTACTGTAGCAATGTTACTGGTCCCCCCAAAAGTGTCAGAAATGTCAGTTAGGTGTCTGATCTGTCTGCCGCAGTCCCTCTAAAAATTGCTAATCATCACCATTACTAGTAAAAAAAATAAATAAATAAAGATGACATAAATCGTTCCCCTAGATTGTAGACGCGATAACACTTGCGCAAACCAATCAATATATACTTAATGGGATTTTTTTTTACCAAAATTTGTTTTTGTTTTTTTTATTGGGAATGTTATAGAGCAGAAAGTAAAAAATATTGGTTTTTTTTTTTTCAGAATTTTTACTCTTTTTTTGTTTATAGCGCAAAAAAATAAAAATTGCACAGATGATCAAATACAACCAAAAGAAAGCTATATTTATGGGGAAAAAAGGACATCAAATGTATTAGGGTACAGAGTCGCGCGACCACGCAATTGTCAGTTAAAATAATGCAGTGCCGTATCGCAGAAAATGGCCTGGTCATTAAGTGGTTTAACCAGGACACATATTAATTACACAGGTTCTGAGGCTAATATAATGCACATAAGTCACCAAGTGAGTTTAATTACCACCTTACTCAGGCTCAGAACCTGTGTAATTAATGTGTGTCCTGGTTTAAAGGGATGAGGGGACAACCCTAACCGGCGCTACCTATAGGCAAGAGCACACATCAGTCTGGGGTGGTGCCCTCCCTCCCCCCCTTCTGCATTACTCCAATGCTGACAGCATAGCAGGATAAATAGCAGTGTGAACATCCATCCAGCACAGCTAGGGATTGGTGGGCTAGCCGGCAGGCGTATGGCCGCAATGAGAGTGAGAGTGAGTGGAGCTGTCAAATCGAAACTCTGATGTCAGGGATGGGCAGGGCCGATATGTGGGGCTCCACCCCTTTGTCCTTTACATAGACAAATCTGCCAGCATTTACACATTGGTGGGTGCGGAAGCTGGTGGCAGTGAGCAGGAACAACTACTGCATTAGCACCCACAGCTGTGTATAATCAACCTGAATTATACACAGCTGTGGGTTCACATGCAGTTGTTGGTCCTGCCCCTGCCACCTTCTTCCCCACCCACCAATGTTCAAACACTGGCTGTTTTGATAAACACTGGCTGTTTTGTCTATGCAGAGGACAAAGGGGAGGAGCCCTGCATATCGGCCCCCCCATCCCCGACATCAGAGCTGCGATTTGACAGCTCCACTCACTTTCATAGCGGCTTGTCCACCAATCCCTGGCTGTGCTGGATGGATGATGTACTGCTGTATGTCCTGCTCGGCTGCACTTATTTGTCATCCATCTAATGCCACCATTCTTCCCTCGGTTCCTGTATGCTGGTAATCAAGGTTTTAGAAGATAAGTGTGCTATGTTTAATTATTTTGCACCCTGTACAACGCACTCCTGGACCTTGCATCCTGTATATTGCAATCCTGAACCTTGCATCCTGTACAATGCACTCCTGAACCTTGCACTCTGCACAATGCACTCCTGAGCCTTGCACTCTGTACAGCGCACTCCTGAACCTTGCACTTTGTACAACGCACTTCTGAACCATGCATCCTGTGTAACGTTATCCTGAACCTTGCATCCTGTACAATGCACTCCTGGACCTTGCACTCTGTACAATGCACTCCTGAACCTTGCACTCTGTACAATGCACTCCTGAACCTTGCACTCTGTACAATGCACTCCTGAGCCTTGCACTCTGTACAGCGCACTCCTGAACCTTGCACTTTGTACAACGCACTCCTGAACCTTGCACTCTGTATAAAACACACTCCTTAACCTTGCACCCTGTATGAAACACACTTCTTAACTCTGTACAAAATTCAACCCTTAACCTTACAACCTGTACAAAATTCACTCCTGAACCTTGCACCCTGTACTAAACGCACTCCTTAACCTTGCACTCTGTACAACGCACTCCTGAACCTTGCACTCTGTTTAACGCACTTCTGAACTTTGCATCCTCTATAACACATTTCTGAACCTTGCATTCTATATGAAATGCACCCTGAACCTTGCACTATGTACGAAACACACTTCTAAATCCTTACACACAAAGCATACCGCACTCTTCCACAGTTTGTGCAAAACCATTTGTAATGGGAGCTTTTTATTCTTTTTTGGATGTACTGGGGTTTGTGTCCTCCAGCTTGTAGAACAGCAATCAAAGTTTTTTTTTTTTTAAATACAAGGAAACATGTTTTTAACCACGCCCCTTCAGCCCCTCCCACTCTTTAGAATTTGGCAAAATCCATTTTCCCACACTACGCGCACAGCAGGTCACTTCCTCCCTTAAGTGTCCCTTGTTCTGAATTTCAAAATTTGTGAGGTATGGCCAAACTAGTGTAGCCTTCCAGCTGCGAGAGTCAAACAGCCTGTCTCCTCCACACTACACAGTCAACTAACCAGCTCGGCCTGACATGGGAAGTCTCGGGTTCTGTCAAGAGGGAGGAATTTTAAAAAGAGTTCCAAATACCCACTGGCTGAGGAGGCAGGGGCGGTGCAGCCTGGAGAACTGCTTTAAAGCTTAAGACTTTGTGTAACAGTATGTAGAGGAAAAGGCTTGCATAGGAATGAGGAAGAGTCTTCATGTCCTAGCCGACCGCAGATGTACAGACTTATACAATGTCTTTAGTAAGCATTATTGTTTGCCAGAACCTATAGTTAGATTTCTGGTAAAATGAGCACATAGATGGACAGGTACTTTAGTGGATAAATGCACTCACCCATAAGAATTATGTCCTATCAAGGTATACCACGGTTGGGTGCCACCTTTAATTATCATGTGATATCTTATATTGTGCATCATTACATCCTGTAATCTGATTTTTTTCAATAGTGTAATATGTTTTTATTAATAAAAGCAATAAAAACAAATGCTCAGCTTACATTCAATGGTACCATTCCAGCACCAGATACTGCGGCCAGTCCTCACACTCCCCCGATCTTCCCGGAGTGGAGCGTGTTCCAACCAAAATGTAACGACAACTCCAAAATACAGGGACAGAGACACTCTTCCTGAGAGGGACACCTTTTAATGTTTCCGTATTTCAGCAAAAGGCATGCCCCTGCACACCCCTGATCCTAAGGGCCATGAAGAATTTACATTTACATTCACTTATTTATAGATACGTACATGGTCAACATCAGCAAATATGGATAATACAAAAATGACAAATCACTTAAACAGTTTTTTGCCTATATCACTACTACTATCTTTTGTAAGTAAGCAATGCAATACATTTCTGCCCACGTTCACATTGGTCCGATTTGACATGCGATTTGACATCTCAATCACTGTTTTCCTATTCCCTCTACTACCCATCCCCCCCTTCCCCAGTGAACATTGCTGGACCGGAGGAGGTGCAGGTAAGGATTGGGTGGGGGGGCTGCTGCACACAGAAGTTTTTTTTATCTTCATGCATAGATTGCATGAAGCAGTGGCAGTGGTGGCCCATCCAATCACGTACAGGGGCGCCACCCCCCCCCCCCGTATCCATGCTTCCGGCCCCCTAATCTACATGCAGGGTGCCGGACGCGTGGATTACAATGTTTTTTTTTTTAAGCATGTGATTAGAGCCAGAGGCTCTAATAATTTTCAAAAAAGGATGGGCCCGGGGCTCAGACCATTGCGCCCCGAGCCCACCCAGTTGTGTGACAATAGTGAATGAATATTCGCTATTATCACACTGATGCTCCTCCCAGCCTATCAGGAAGCGGGTCCTGAGACCCGTTTCCCGATTGGCCGAAAGGAGAGGCCAGGCTATTGGCCAAGGAGGAGATGCAGGGGAAGCGTGGTATGGTGTGTGAGCTGGTGTGGTCTGGGGGCGGGGGGGGGGGGGGGGTATGGTGTGGTCCATCTGCCGCCCCCCCGGCCCATGGAGCACCAGCCGCCACTGGCTTCAGCCTTTGGAACAACTTCAATTACTTTCTTTCTTTCTTTTTCTTTCTTTCTTTCTTTTTTTTCTTTCTTTTTCTTTCTTGTTTCTCAATAATTTTTATTAAAGAATAACAAAAAAACATGCAACATCAGAAATGATACAGCAATAAAGACGACTCCAAAACAAAGAAAGGTCGGAAAACATAGAATATTATGGTCCAGTGGAGTGGGCCTGCGGAGTACAAGGCAGCCCGCAATACAGGAGCCCATAAGGATGGAAAAAAAAAGCAGTCAGTGTTACAATTACAACTCAAAACATGGGCACTATCAAGTGGTATCGGGGGGTCGCCCCCGTAATAGTAGAGCACCACCCCCAAGACACCCCAGAAGGGAGCATACTGTGTCTCAGGGGAAGCGCTCCACATGTCAACTATGCAAATTGGTAGTGACCAAAACAGAGAATATAAAATCTACAATCCAAAGGCGTAAAACATAAAGGTTGCTTACAAATCGGCCCCAGGTGGGCCCAGAGATAAACCCAAACTATAAAAGGTTAGAATTCTCCGAACCATATCCAACTTGAGACAAAAAAAAAGAAACTCCAGACCGTGTCCTAGGAGCCCTTGCAGTTGAGTTCGTCAGCAGAATGTTATGGTGACATTATAACCAACATTAGAGTGAGGAAAAAGAAGATAGCGGAATGGAAGAAGAAGCAGACAGGCAGGAGAGAGAAAAGAGAGAAAGGGGATAGGAGAGACAAGGAAAGAAGTAGGTTCCTGCGGCCCAGCCACTGAAGACGTTGAGGGAGTCAAAAATTAACAAGGGGAAAATGGAGGAAAGGACCAGCACATAGAACCGTATCCACTCTCCTCAAATAGAAACATTTACAAAGGTCGCCCAGGGTTCCCAAATCATTTCAAACTTTTCTTTGGAGTCATCTAGAATACTAAACATCTTTTCCTGTGTCATCATCCAGGAGATTTTACGCTTAGCCTGATGAGCTGAAACTGTAGGCTGTTTCCACTGCTTGGCTATCGTCATCTTGGCACCGAGGAAGATGTAAAAGATAAGCGTCTGGGTGTGTTTAGGGACTTTGGGGATGCGTTGGCACAACAGAGCCTGAGCCGGGGACGGGTGAACGGTAATACCGGTGATCTGTCGGACTATTTTAAAAATACGTTGCCAGAACGTCCTAAGCTTGGGGCATTCCCAAAAAGTGTGAAGAAGAGTGCCAGTCAGATTGCATCCTCGGAAACAAGTCGGGGAGGTGGAGGGAAACATAGCGGCCAGTCTAGCGGGCACCAAGTACCATCTCATGAGAACCTTGAGATTAGCTTCCATGAGACCAATGTTGTGTACTCCCCGGAAAGAGCGTCCAACATTGGCGTGCCAGTCCGAGAGGTCCCAGTCCAGGTGGAGGTCTTGCTCCCATTTGAGCATGTAAGTAGGTTTGGTTTGGGCGTCATTCAGTAGTGCATAAATGAGAGAGATTCCTCCCCTAACATCAGAAAATTGGGCACACCATTGTTCATACGGGGTTACCCGCAGGGGCTCAGAGGATCCAGCCCTAAGCGAGTTGAGAAAATGCGTGATTTGGGTGAGACGGAATCTCTCCCCAGGTGGCATCTGTAGCTTAGTGGTATAATGAGAGAGTGTTAGAGGACCCGAGCAGTCCAAAAAGTGGCCTATCCTGTAAAGGCCTTTGTCAGTCCACCATTTAAATGCCCCTATGTCCTCGCCAGGAGGGAAATCTGGGTTATGAAAAATGTGGGAGAGGGGGGCCCAGGGGGAAGTGACCTTGAATGACTTGTGTATGGTATCACAAATGGAAAGGGAGTGAGAGAGAGAGGGGGCCATCACAGGGGGGCGAGATTGAGCCGGTCTCCAGGCCAGGTAATCAATGGTGTGTAGGGGAACTGCTTGACGTTCCATGGAATGCCAGACAGGCTTAACCCCTCTGGCATAGATAGCAGAAAATTGGGCCAATTGTGCCGCTTGATAGTATGTCCAGAGATCTGGAACTCCCAGGCCCCCTTGTTTCCGGGAGCGAAGAAGAGTGTGTTTATTAATCCTATACCCCTTTCGTCCCCAAATAAACTTGAAAATATGTCCTTGCAGTTTCTGAATGTGGGATTTCAGCACCGGGATAGGAAGCGAGCGGAACAAATAGAGAATACGTGGCAGAAGAGTCATCTTGACCGCATTAATCCTGCCTAACCAGGAAATGTGACAACGTGACCAGTCGGAGAGATCCCGTTTCAATTTTTGGATCATGGGTGGGTAGTTAGCAGAGTAAAGTTTGTCTATTGTAGGAGTTAAGGAGACTCCCAGGTAAGGTATGGCGTTTGAGTGCCAGGAGAAGGGAAAATGGTCCTTAAGGCGTTCCACCAGTGGCGAGGGGAGGGTGACATTAAGTGCTAGGGATTTAGTCATGTTGACTCGCAGGCCAGAAGCCGCTCCAAAGGAATCAAGGAGGGAGACTATATTGGGAAGGGAAAGCAAAGGCGAGGTGACAAAAAGCATTATGTCGTCCGCGAATAGAGCGCATTTGTGGGTCTCAGTCCCGCACTGTAGGCCATGAATATCTGGGTGAAGACGGATAGCCGTTGCCAGGGATTCCAGGGCTATGGCGAAAAGGAGTGGGGATAGAGGGCACCCCTGCCTCGTTCCCCTGCGGATCAAAATGTCCTCAGAATAGTACCCCTGCATCCTAACTTGAGCCGCCGGGCGGGAGTAGAGGGCCTTAAGTGTAGTGATAAAAGAGGGACCAAAACCCCATTTTTCAAGAGTGCGGAAAAGAAATGGCCAAGAAAGGGAGTCGAAAGCCTTTTGTAGATCTAAGGAAAGCAGAAAGCCAGATTGAGCCTGGCCTCCATCCCACCCTGAGTTCAACAGAGAGATGGCGTCCACCACCCTCCTTACCTGGTCTGGTCCCTGCCTACCCGGGATGAATCCCACCTGATCCTTATGAACATATTTAGCAATAAAGCTGGATAGGCGGTTAGCAAGAATTTTCGTCATAATCTTGAGATCATTGTTAATGAGCGAAATTGGTCTATAATTTCCTACTTCGGAAGGATCCTTTCCCGGTTTGGGGATAACAGAAATGTAAGCTTTGTTAGAGGCATCCTCTAAGCGGGCCCCGCCCCGAAGGGCGTTGAAGAACCTGACCAGATAAGGAGAAAGGACGGACGAAAATGCTTTATAATAAGTATTAGAAAAACCATCGGGGCCCGGAGCGGAGTTGGGGCGGAGAGACTTGATGACATCAAGCACCTCCTGTTCGCCTATAGGGGATTCCATAAGAGATCTGTGCGAAGGTGTGAGACGGGGGAGCGGTACGTCGTTCAGGAAAGAGTCTGGGGTATCCCTTGTGTGGGGCGTAGGTGCAGCATAAAGCTGTGAATAGAAAGCGTGAAAAGATTCCATGATGGAATTGGGATTGCTAGTGAGAACTCCAGTGGGGGATTTGATTTTGGGCAGAGAGATCGCCCTAAACTTTGGGGAGAGTTTTGATGCTAATTTCGTGCCCAGTTTATCCCTGAATGCATAAGAACGCGCCTCTTGCCAGCGCAGGCTTTTTTCGGCTCTGGAGGTAAGGGCCAGGTTAAGCGAAAGTTTAACTGCATCTAATTCCGCGAGGGAGGAAGAAGAGGGGAAGCGCTTGTGAGCTCTACGAAGGCGCGTATACTCATCCTCTAAGCGAGCAATGTCAATTTGCCTTTCCCGTTTAACTTTTGCCCCCAGTTGAATGAGGTAGCCCCGCAGGACTGCCTTGTGGGCCCCCCAGAGGGTGGAGGGAGAGGTATCAGGGAGATCATTCAGAGCAAAGTAGTCACGAAGTGCAGATTCTATCATGGAGCAACTAGCAGGATCGCTCAGAATGGAATCATTTATTCTCCAAGGGGCAGGGCCCCTGCGCTGAAAGGAGCAGGAGAGCTGCAAAGTGACCATAGAATGGTCCGACCAAGGGACGTCTCTGATTTTAGACTTCTGGGCAGAGGGAACGTCAGTAGTGGGGATGAAAATATGGTCAATTCGTGCCAGCGAATTATGGGGGGCCGAAAAATGTGTGTAATCTCGGGTAGAAGGGTTCAATTCGCGCCAAATGTCTATCAGGCCTAGGGCATGAAGCGATCTGGCTACGCTAAGGCTCTGTTTAGAGGGCCGACGGAGCTTACCGCAAAAGGATACAGATTTGTCTAGGGAGCAATCGAAGGCAAGGTTAGAGTCCCCCCCTATGACAACACGACCCTCGAAGTGGGGAGAAAGGAGGAGAAGCATCTCAGAGAGGAATTTCGCCTGCCCTTTGTTAGGTGCATAATAGGAGATAAACGTGTACAACACCCCGTGTAGATGGCCTTTGACCAGAATGTAGCGACCTTGGGGATCCCTAACAGTGTGTAGATGCAAGAAGGGGAAGGATTTTGCAAAAAATATGGCCACCCCTTTCTGTTTAGAGGGGGCATTGGCAAGAAAAAACATGGGGTATTTATGGTGGACATATGTTGGTTGATAGGACGCCGGAAAGTGAGTCTCCTGAAGCAGGAGGACCCCCAGTCCTTGTGAGTGGTAGTGCTGAAATGCCTTTCTACGTTTAACAGGAGAATTTAAGCCCTGTGTGTTGTGTGATGCCACCTGTAGAGAGGAGACCGTACTTACATTAGGCTGCAT
Organism: Pelophylax lessonae; assembly: GCF_965119305.1. NCBI lineage: Eukaryota > Metazoa > Chordata > Amphibia > Anura > Ranidae > Pelophylax > Pelophylax lessonae. The sequence goes on along the minus strand of NC_138770.1, from coordinate 253,634,570 downwards.
GTCGCTTGGGAAGGAAGTACGCTGGTGCAAGCGGCAAGTCGGTGGCCCGGGGGTTCCCCAGGGGGCGTCTAGTCACAGTGTCAACAGGCGGAGCAAAAACAGTAGTGAACCAGTTGGATCGCAGGAACCTGGAGAGAAGAAAAAAAGGCAAGTAAAAGAAGAAAAAGAGGGAGTAGAGGATAGTAAAGAAAGGAGAGAACTGCAAGAGCATGGTCTTGCAGGATGATGGGGAGACCGTGGGCGTAACCCCCGGTTCCCCATCTGGTGAACAAACGCGTCCTGAACCAGTCAGGGCGCATTCCTGAGGGATGCAAGATGAAATCATCTTACGTCCGACAGGAGGAGGCGCATTAAGGCCTCTCCGGCCATAGGGCCCCAGCCCGGCATTCCTGAAAAAAAAACTGAAGTAAATGACTAGGTACACCCCTAGACGTACGTGGTGGGTAGCTGACCAATGGGCACTAGGGGGGGTTAGGAAAAGGGGAGGGAAGAGCACAAAAGGGAAGGGGAAGTGGGGGCAGGTTAAGGGGGAGGGGGGGGGGGATGGGGGGGAGGAAAGAAGGCAGGGATGAAATAGGCAAGACGGGGATGCACCGGGAGGAGGGAAGCAGCCTCAGACCATACAGCAACTAAATAAACAGTTAACAATACTCAATAGTCCCAGCATTTAAATGAAGACCTGACCAGTGTAAAATCAAAAACATGGACAGCATTGAAAAAAGTGTAAAAGGAAATGTCCAGTGAAAAATAGCGACCAATGGGCGCTAAAGGGGGTAAGGAAAAGGGGGGGAGCACAAAAGGGAAGGGGAAGAGGGGGCAGGTTAAGGGGTAGGGGGGAAGGGTGGGGATGGGGAGGGAGGAAAGAAGGCAGGGATGAAATAGGCAAAACGGGGATGAACTGGGAGGGGGGAAGCAGCCTCAGACCATACAGCAACTAAATAAACAATTAACAATGCTCTATAGTCCCAGCATTTAAATGAAGACCTGACCAGTGTAAATTCAAAAACATGGTCAGCATTGAAAAAAGTGTAAAACGGAAATGCCCAGTGAAAAATAGTTACAACAGAAAAAAAAAAAAAAAAAAAAAAAAAAAAAGGGGAAAAAAAGGGGGGGGGGGGGGAAACAGTTCAGAAAGCTGCCAAAAACGGAGGCGGGGATCCATGCAGACCCCTTGCAGGCGAAGAAGGTTGAACTTCAATGGCAAATAAGAGAAGGTTCCCAGGGATCAACCAAAACATCATGGAGGCTTGACATCACAGTGGCGTTTCGTCTGTTGCTTGTTCCCGACTGAGGGTACTGGGCTGATCGGTGGAGGTCGCTTGGAAGCATCCCTTCTGGAGGTGGACGGAACAGGGGAGGGGTCCCTGGTTACGATACCAAGTTGCAGGAGCATTCCCTCACCCTCCTGGAAGTTGGAGAAGCCATAAGTCCTGTTCTGGAATTGAAAATTCAAGCGGAAGGGGAAGGACCACCAATATTTAAGCGCTCTGCCCGATAACGCCAGCGTAAGTGGTTTCAAAGCTCTGCGGCGCTGTATAGTAAAGGGGGAGAGGTCAGCAAAGATTTGGATCTTGTGGCCCTGAATGGAGAGATCCTCTCTACCCCTACTCTTTTTCATGAGCTCCTCCTTAACCCCAAAAAAATGTGTCTTGACGATAACGTCCCTTGGGAGGCCATCTTTGCGGGGCGGTTGGAGGGCTCTGTGTGCCCGATCTAATTCCAAGCGGTGGTCAGAGATGTCCGGGAGAAGATCCTTAAGAAAGGCTTTGACTGTGTCTGGGATGTCTGTGATGGTCTCAGGGATCCCCCTGATCCTAAAATTCAGGCGTCTGCTTCGATTTTCAAGATCATCCAGTTTACTCAGTGCTGTTTCTAGTTGATCCTGTAAAGTCTGTATGCAAGCAGTATTTTGATTGGTTCTAGCAACCGTATGATCAATAGTATTTTCGATCGCCTCAATCCGGGTGCCAATGTTCTGGAGTTCCGCTTTAATGGAGCCTGTAATCTGTGAGGCATTATGGGCTAGCCCAGTGGCTAGCATTTCTGAAAATTTGGCCATTAAAATTGATAGGTCAGGGAAGTGTCCTGGAGAGTGCAGGCCCAGTAGGTGGTGTGAAGCCAGGGCCTCAGGTGATTGCAACCCCTGGATCCCTGGGGCCTGCTCCATGGATCTGCTGAGGAGAGATGCAGTGGAAGCTGGAGAGGCAAGTGGGGGCTGAGGGAGGTAAGCGGGGGTTGCTGGGGAGGACCAGGGGTCTGGGGAGGCCGATGGAATGTCCATAAGGCTAGGTAGAGTGTCTCCTACCTCCCTGGTACAGCGCTCCTCTGAGGGAAGGGAAGGCGCGGTCGCCATCTTGTCCGTGTCCTGCTCTGGGGAGGAGAAGTGCAGACGGCGGGAGACCTCTCTCCGGTGACCCGCCGACATCCGAAGGAGGGCCGCTGGTGTGAGCTGATGCTGATGCTGCCGGGTGCGGGGTGCGGTGCGCTCTAATGCCCGTGCCGGGGCCCCCTGGAGACCGGAGAAGCGCGGAGCTCCTGGCTAAGCTGCCATGTCGGAGCAGCCGCGCATGCGCACTCTTCTGTAATCTGATTTTGTATAAATGATTGAATGCAGAGAATAAACATTGAGCATCATAATGACTTCCATTGTATGTGTGTATGGTTCTTCCCGCGCAGTCTCTGCGCAGATTGACGAGAAGGTAAGAGGTTAACCTGAGAATATAGATAAAGTATAAATGAAGTATTTTTCTAGGTATTAATAGAGAAATAAATCCTATTAAATGGTATTGGAAGTGTACTTAGCAAATCTACTTAACTTAACAGTCGTTTGGCTACAGTACTTTGGGAAGGTTGTGGCCACTTCCTTGGTGATAGAATTGGTTAACTCCTAAGTTGCACCTGGGAGTTGCTCATCTTTATAGCAGTGGTTCTCAATTCCGGTCCTCGGGACCCACCAACAGGCCAGGTTTGCAAGATAACTAAATTACATCACAGGTGATCTCATTTGCTGCTCAGTGATTGCAGTATTCTAGTCTGCATCCCCCAAGGTAATACTTAAAATCTGGCCTGTTAGTGGGTCCCGAGGACCGGAATTGAGAACCACTGCTTTATAGGACAGATGCCTTAAATGCTGGGACAGCATTCAGGAAATATGTGCACACAAGTAGTATCACTGGTAGCATTAGAAGTTTGTGAGTACAGGTTTTGGTGAATAGGGAATAGGAATAATAGGAAATAAGCATAATAGGAAATATATATATAAAACATAGTGTCAGTATAGGTTAGGGAACTCTCTTCAATATGTTCAGAAAACACAAATAATTTCATGTACATGGCTTGTTTTACATTTAAAGTGATAAATGCCTAATTGTATGCATACAAATAGATTTTCTAAGTAGTTACAATTAGTGTTGAGCGAACACGGACTGTATTATTCGTGTTCGTACCGAATAATTGGATTTTTGTTACCCGAACACGGACCCGAAAACTTTACTGTATGTTCCGGTTTAAAATCCGTGTTCGGTCATTTTATTTCCTGTTTTGTATGTAATGGCGCGCTTTTAATGGCGGGCTTTCAACAGCCAATCAACAAGCGTTTAACTGGTGTGCCTTAAGCCATCCCAGCCATGCCTACTAATGTATAAGTAGCTGTGATTGGCCATCTGAAGCATGTGACCATGTTTTTATAAGTTCGAGAGCCCCAGCGCGCTGCGTCATTCTGCTGTAGATTAGGGAGAGAGCACACATCATACGTGCTGGCTGCTGATTAGGGACAGACAGTGATTCTGTGAAAAATTGTGTCCGAAAAGAATGCAGGGTCAGGTTGGAGTGCAGGCAGGGAGAGTTATTAGAGCATTTTAGGGCGAGGCTGGAGATTAGGCAGGGTCAGTGTTCTACATCGATTTTGCTGTGTGGGGGGTTGTGCAGTGAACGATCTTATTGAGCATATTAGGGTGAGGCTGGAGATTAGGCAGGGTCAGTGTTCTACATCGATTTTGCTGTGTGGGGGGTTGTGCAGTGAACAATCTTATCGAGCATATTAGGGCGAGGCTGGAGATTAGGCAGGGTCAGTGTTCTACATCGATTTTGCTGTGTGGGGGGGGGGGGGGGGTGGTGCAGTGAACGATCTTATCGAACATATTAGGGCCAGGCTGCAGAGATTAGGCAGGGACAGTATACATCGATTTTGCTGTGTGGGGGGTGGTGCAGTGAACACAATCCTTTTGCCCTCACTTGAGCCCACTGAGGAGGAGGAGGGAGAAAAAAATCTATTTTTATCAGTCAGTTGTGTGCAGCGTTCATCTTAGATCTATTTTACTACAAGTTAAAAGGGTTTTTTTTTTCCCCCCCTTCATAGCCTTTTTGCTTCAGTGCTGACTGTGATAAGACACTGCTGTGTTCACATGTGCTATTGAGTGATTTTCAATTTTATACACTTTTTTCTATTCCACTGTTCAATATACACCCTTTTGGGTTACAAAAAATTAAATTGTGGCATAGTCTGTACTAATCTATTTAAAAATTACAAACTTAAAGGGGAATTTTCTTTTTCCCTTCATAGCCTGCAGCAGAGCTGACTGACATAAGAAACTGCTGTGTTCACATGTGCTATTGAAAAATCACCAATTTTATATCATATTTTCTATTCCGCTATTCAATCTACACCCTTTGGGGTAAAAAGAATTAAATTGCGGCATAGTCTGTATCGGTACGTGTGAGATACACCTTTCCAATTTTTGGGGCGCATCTTACACCGCCGAGGATTGCAGGGTGTTTCAGTTTGCCTCCTGCCTGTTCCGAACTCCTCCTACTCCTCATCCTGCCTTTGGGGTACAAAAAATAGTAATCAGGGCCTAGTCTGGGTCTGTACGTGTGAGATAGATACACCTTTTGATATCATATTTTCTATTCCGCTATTCAATCTACACCCTTGGGGTAAAAAGAATTCAATTGCAGCATAGTCTGTATCGGTACGTGTGAGATTCACCTTTCCAATTTTTGGGGTGCATCTTACACCGCCGAGGATTGCAGGGTGTTTCAGTTTGCCTCCTGCCTGTTCCGAACTCCTCCTATTCCTCATCCTGCCTTTGGGGTACAAAAAATAGTAATCGGGGCCTAGTCTGGGTCTGTACGTGTGAGATAGATACACCTTTTGATATCATATTTTCTATTCCGCTATTCAATCTACACCCTTGGGTTAAAAAGAATTCAATTGCGGCATAGTCTGTATCGGTACGTGTGAGATACACCTTTCCAATTTTTGGGGAGCATCTTACACCGCCGAGGATTGCAGGGTGCTTCAGTTTGCCTCCTGCCTGTTCCGAACTCCTCCTTCTCCTCATCCTGCCTTTAGGGTACAAAAAATAGTAATCAGGGCCTAGTCTGGGTCTGTACGTGTGAGATAGATACACCTTTTGATATCATATTTTCTATTCCGCTATTCAATCTACACCCTTGGGGTAAAAAGAATTCAATTGCGGCATAGTCTGCATCGGTACGTGTGAGATACACCTTCCAATCTTTTGGGGCGCATCTTCCACCGCTGAGGATTGCAGGGCGCTTCAGTTTGCCTCCTGTTCCGAACTCCTCCTACTCATCATCCTCATCCTGCCTTTATGGTACAAAAAATTGTAATCGGGGCCTAGTCTGTGTTTGTACGTGTGAGATACACCGTTTTATAAAATTTTTCCTATTCCGCTATTCAATATACACCCTTTTGGAGTGTAAAAAATTAAATTACAGCATAGTCTGTATCGGTACGTGTGAGATACACCTTTTAAATTTGTTTGGCGCATCTCCTTCCACCACCAAGGATTGCAGGGCACTTCAGTTTGCCTCCTGTTCCGAACTCCTCCTACTCCTCTTCCTCATCCTCCCTTTAGGGTACAAAAAATTGTAATCGGGGCCTAGTCTGTGTTTGTACGTGTGATATATACCGTTTTATATCCTTTTTTCTATTCCGCTATTCAATATACACCCTTTTGGGGTGAAAAAAATTAAATTTGCGGCATAGTTCGCATATTTGACTGTGAGATACACCCGTGCGATACTGTTGTTGTTTTGTTCCGCTATTCAATAAACACCTTTCTAGGGCAAGATCATAAATTACAGAAATATGAGGAGACCGTCAAATAGGGGCCGTGGCCTGGGTCGTGGTGCTGCTGGTAGAGCTCCTGTTGCAAGGAGAGGACGTGGTCGATCTGTGCCAGCTACACGCACAAGTGAAACACCTTCCTCATGTGTGAGTAGGCGACAGAACCTGCAGCAGTATTTGGTAGGGCATCATGCGCCTCTAGAAGTGATGAGGCCAGAAGAAGTACAGGCAATAGTAGATTGGGTTGCTGACAGTGCCTCCAGTTCCTTCACATTGTCTCCCACCCAGTCTACTGCAGAAAGGTCAGAGTTGGCACCTGCAGCCGATGTCCAACCGTCTTTCACCTCACCCCCTTGCAAATCAGGCAAGCAGTCTGAGCCCCAAGTCATACAGCAGTCTCTTCTTCTTTTTGATGACTCTGTCAGCAAGGTTTCCCAGGGCCATCCACCTAGCCCTGCCCCAGAAGTGGAAGAGATTGAGTGCACCGATGCCCAACCACTTATTTCTCAAGATGAGTACATGGAAGGACCATCGCAGCATGTCTCCGATGATGACGAAACGCAGGTGCCAACTGCTGCGGCACTCAGAATTGTGGAGACCGACAAGGAGGGCAGGGGTGAAGACTGGGTGGAAGATGATGTGGAGGACGATGAGGTCCTCGACCCCACATGGAATGAAGGTCATGCAGGTGACCTGAGTAGTTTGGAGGAAGAGGCGGTGGTCGCACAGAGCCACCAGCACAGCAGAAGAGGGAGCAGGGTGCAGAAGCGGAGCGGCCGTGCCCTAGACACTACGCCTGCTACTGCCCAACGCAGCAAGGGACCGAGCGCACCAAAGCCAGCTCAAAGTAGTTCTCTAGCGTGGAAGTTCTTCAGAAAATGTGCTGATGACAGGACATGAGTGGTTTGCACGCTGTGCAATCAGAGCCTGAAGCGAGGCATAAACCTTCTCAACCTGAGCACAACCTGCATGATCAGGCATCTAAGTGCAAAGCACGAGCTGCAGTGGAGTAGACACCTTCAAAACCAAGAAAGGTCTCTGGCTCCTCCTGCTTCCTCTTCTGCTGCAGTCTCGGCCACTCCATCCACCTCTGTAGTGATACCGGCACCTACCACCCCGCAAACAGACGATCTGTCAGCAACACCACCACCTGGGTCACCAACAACCATCTCCACAATGTCCCGTGGAAGCGTTCAGCTTTCCATCTCCCAAACACTTCAGAGGAAGAGGAAGTACCCCCCTACCCACCCGCGTTCCCTGGCCCTGAATGCCAGCATTTCAAAATTCTTGGCCTTTGAAATGCTGTCATTCCGTCTGGTGGAGATGCACAGTTTTAAAAGCCTTATGTCGGTGGCTGTCCCACAGTACGTTGTGCCCAGCCGCCACTACTTTTCCAGGCAAGCCATCCCTTCCCTGCACAACCAAGTGGGGGAAAAAATCAGGTGTGCACTGCGCAACGCCATCTGTGCCAAGGTCCACCTAACTACCGATACGTGGACCAGTAAGCACGGTCAGGGGCGTTATATCTCTCTAACGGCACACTGGGTAAATGCAGTGGCGGATGGGCCTGAGGCGGATAGCAATTTGGCGCATGTCCTTCCACCACCGAGGATTGCAGGGCGCTTCAGTTTGCCTCCTGTTCCTAACTCCTCCTACTCCGCTTCCTCATCCTCTACCGCCTCCTCATCAGGTCAGCGTAACACCTTCAACACCAACTTCAGCACAGCCAGGGGTAAACGACAGCAGGCAGTTTTAAAACTTGCCTGTTTGGGGGAAAAACCACACACCGCGCAGGAGTTGTGGAGGAGCATGGAACAGCAGACAAATGAGTGGTTGCTGCCAGCGAGCCTCAAGCCCGGCCTGGTGGAGTGCGATAATGGGCGAAATCTCATAGCAGCTCTGGGCCTAGCCGGTTTGACGCACATCCCTTGCCTGGCGCATGTGCTGAATTTGGTGGTGCAGAGGTTCCTTAAAAATTACCCCGATATGTCAGAGCTGCTGCAGAAAGTGCGGGTCGTCTGTGCGCACTTTCGGCGTTCTCACCCTGCTGCTGCTCGCCTGTCAGCGCTGCAGCGTAACTTTGGCCTTCCCGCTCACCGCCTCATATGTGACGTGCCCACAAGGTGGAACTCCACCTTGCACATGCTGCAAAGACTGTGCGAGCAGCAGCAAGCCATAGTGGAGTTTCAGCTGCAGCACGCACGCGTGAGTCGCTCTGCGGAACAGCACCATTTCACCACCAATAACTGGGCCTCCATGCGAGACCTGTGTGCCTTGTTGCGCTGTTTTGAGTACTCCACCAACATGGCCAGTGCCGATGACGCCGTTGTCAGCTTAACTATGCCACTTCTATGCCTCCTTCAAAAAACGATTTGGGCGATGATGGAAGAGGATGTGGCACAGGATGAGGAGGAGGAGGATGAAGAGGTAACATTTCCAAGGCTTTCAGGGCAGTCATTCGCAAGTGGCTCAGAGGGTGGGTTCCTGCACCCACAAACGCCAGGGACACAATTGTCCAGCAGGGGCACAGTTCTGGAGGATGAGGAGGAGGAGATGGAGGAGGAGATGGAACCATGTTCACAGCAGGGTGGCACCCAGGCCAGCTCATGGCCATCACTGGTGTGTGGCTGGGGGGATACAGAGGACACAGACGATACACCTCCCACAGAGGACAGCCTTTCGTTGCCTCTGGGCAGCCTGGCACACATGAGCGATTACATGCTGCAGTGTCTCCACAACGACCGCCGAGTTGCCCACATTCTAACTTGTGCTGATTACTGGGTGGCCACGCTGCTGGATCCCCGTTACAAGGACAACGTACCGTCCTTACCGTCACTCACTGGAGCGCGATCGCAAGATGCGCGAGTACAAGCGCACGCTGGTAGACGCGATGCTGCTGGTATTCCCACCTGACAGCGGGGCCACAGTGGAAGCACAAGGCCAAGGCAGAGGAGGAGGAGGAAGAGGTCACCAATGCAACCAGGGCACCGCCAGCACCTCAGAAGGCAGGGTTAGCATGGCTGAAATGTGGAAAAGCTTTGTCAGCACGCCACAACAAACAGCAGCACCAGCAGCTCATATGGAACGTCTTAGCAAGAGGCAGCATTTCACCAACATGGTGGAGCAGTATGTGTGCACACGCCTACATGTAGTGAATGACGGGTCTGCCCCCTTCAACTTCTGGGTCTCCAAATTGGGCACATGGCCTGAGCTTGCCCTTTACGCCTTGGAGGTGCTGGCGTGCCCTGTATTTAGCACGGCTGGGGGCGTTATCACAGACAAGCGCAGCCGTCTGTCCAGAGACAATGTGGACAAGCTCAAGTTCATTAAAATGAACCAGGCATGGATCCCACAGGACTTTTCCGTACCTTGTGCAGAATAGAGATGGATACCGACCTTACCCAGCCATTGTTCTATTTTTGATCTTTCTCACTCTTTTGGGGTGTACCCTCATTTAAAATGACTGAAAAAAAGCAGTGTTGGCTACCTCGTCCTCCTCCACCGCCGCTTCCACCTACACCGCCACATCCACCACCACCTCAACCTCCCTTTTACTCCATATGGGCCTCGTCCTTCACAGATGAAGAAAATATTTTTATTTTTCTGTTTTTTTTTTGTTGTTTTAAGTTATTTCCCTATCCACATTTGTTTGCAGAGCACTTGCCATGCTCTTAACTACGTTTTGCTGCCATTTGCAGCACTCTAGCCCTTTCCATTGGTGTTTTAGAGCCATTTTAGTGCCTGAAATTCCCCATTGACTTCAATTGGGTTCGGTGTCCGGGTAAAGTTCGGAAAAAGTCCGGGACACGGACCCGAACTTTTTTTTCAAGTTCGGCCGAACCCACCGAACACGGACATCCAGGTGTCCGCTCAACTCTAATGACGACTTGCCATGCAGTCCATTGACAACAGCACCTGAAAGACCCAAATCATAATAAAATGCAGATTTCTCCTTGCTCCTCATCTGGGATCTCTACCCCTACTATACCCCAAGCTCTCTTGAAAAACCTGCACTAAGATGGATGATGGTATAGCAATGGGTGCCACAGGTACTTGCACCCAATCTGCTAGCAGTACACCACCTGTTGATTGGACCAGCAGGCAAATTTTGCTACCCCAGTTGCTGAACTATAAAAAAAATACTGTTCCAGCCATCCACATGCTCAGCGGCTAAATGCTAGCTTGGCCAAATTGCTAGCACTACAACTGCTGCCTTTTCATCTGGTAGGCTCTGCCCCCTTTCATTAATTTGTGGAATGTGCTGTACCCCAGTGGAAGGTTAAAAAAATACATTTATTTTCATGTAAAGGCCATTCCAGCTCTCTACCATCATGTGAAAGCCAATGTTGTGGCCTCGTTGGACAGAGCAGTCAGCAGGAAGGTTCACATTACTGCTGACTCATGGTCCAGCAGGCATGTTCAGTGACGTTACATTTCCTTCATGGCGCACTGGATAACTCTGCTGGCAGCTGGGAAGGATGCAGGACAGGGTTCAGTGCTGGAGCTTGTTCCGCCACCATGCCTCCAAAACTATGGTGGTGATTCTGCCACATCTGTCTTCTCTACCCCCTCCTCTTATTCTTCCTGTATGGCCTCTTCTGCTGAATTGTCCTCTGAACCAGCAGTGCTCCTTGAGTGTTCAAGGGGCTACGCAAGCAGTCAGGCTAAAAGATGTCATGCAGTGCTTCAGTTTGTCTGTCTAGGGGACAGGAGCCACACTGTGGCAGAGATTCTGTCAGATCAGCAGGGGCAAGCTCAGAGATGGTTGACGCCATGGCAGCTTGACCCAGGAATGGTTGTATGTGACAATGGCACCAACCTTCTCTCCACCCTTTGATAGGGACACTTGTCACAAGTTCCATGCTTTCCACATGTCCTAAATTTGGTGGCGCAGCATTTCCTGAACAGATACCTGGGCTTACAAGATCTTCTGAGGCAGGCCAGAAAAGTCTGTGGCCATTTCCAGTGGTCCTACAATGCCAGTGCTTGGCTGGCTGACATTCAACCAGAATTCTAGTCTACCTGCTGGAGCACATGCTGCGTGGAATCATGAACAGGGCACTTGAGGCAGAACAGTGGGAGGAAGAGGAGGACTTCCTTTCCTCACAAGGCCCCCTTTATGCAGATATCATTCCTGCAGGGCCACAAAACCCACAGGAGGAAGAGAAGGAGGAGGAGGATGATTTTGGCAGCATGGATGTAGAGGATAGCATAGAGCAGTCTTCAAGGGATGGTTTTCATTCTCCAGAAACCCCAGGAGTTGTACATGGTTGGGGAGAGGTTGCTCCTGACAATGTCCTCCTTAGTGACCCAGAGGACTCAGAATCTCATGCCTCCTCAAACTTATGCTGCATAGGCTCCTTGATGCTGCAAAGCCTGCAAAAGGTCACAATGATTCATGGTATCAAGGAGAGAAATCATTACTGGTTAGCAACCCTTTTTCCACGTTACAAGGGTAAAGTTTCAGAGCTCATCCTGCCTTTGTAGAGGGAGCAGAGGATGAAACATATTGGGGACGCCTTGAAAAATTTGTGTAACACCTTTCCAGACACTGGGAGGTTACCATTTCCTGGACAACGTGTTTCTAAGGCTTCAGTCGGCCAAAGGAGAAGCAGTGGAGAAGGCGGCTGGCTGACCAATGCCTTTAAACAGTTCTTTAGTCCTCAGCAGCACCCAGGGCTGTTATGAGCAACCATGAGCAGCGTCTCCATCATATGGTGCATGGTTATCTAGGGGCAAAAATAGACTTGGAGACCTTTTCAAGTGAGCATCCACTGGGTTACTGGGTCTTGAGAATGGACCACTGGCCAGAACCTGCTCAATATGCAATGGAGCTACTGGCCTGTCCTGCTTCCAGCCTGCTTTCTGAACGGACGTTCAGTGCTGCTGGAGGTTTTGTGATGAACAAAAGTGTGCGTCTGTCCACAGACTCTGTTCACCAGCTGACTTTTTAAAATTAATCAGTCCTGGGTTAACAGCAACTATCAAGTCCCTGGTGCTGATGTAACTGATTGAATTTTATAGGGATTTGGGATCCTTTGAAGACTGACTATCCCATTCCTGAATCTTGATTATGCTAATTCCAACATTGTTTTTAGCTTACGGCACCACCAACACCCATATTTTTCTGCACCTGTATTACAGGTGCATGTCATTTCAATTTCTGTTTCCAATTTTTAACTGCAGGGCCTGTTCCTGTGCCCAGAAAGAGTACCTGTGAGAGGTTACAGTGTTCAGGTACCACCAACACCCAAGGCCCAATTTTTCTGCACCTGTATGACAGGTGCGTGAAATTTTTAATATTTGTTTCTAATTTTCAACAGCAGGGCCCATTCCTGTGCCCAGCAAGAGTAACTGTGAGGGTTTACAGTGTTTAGGCACCACTAACACCCAAGGCCCAATTTGCACCTGTATGTAATTTCAATGTTTGTTTCTAATTTTTAACAGCAGGGCATGTTCCTGCGCCCAGCAAGAGTAACCTTTTTTAGATTTTTAAAAACTTTTAGACATTCGCAAATTGAATTTGGATACTTTGTTTTTCGATCGAAGAAAATGTTGCTGATAATTTGAATGCAACTTTGTTATCTTGGGGGAATACCCTGGAGAAACAAGTTAATTGGTGGGACATTGTCACCTTTGAGCACTATTTGAAAAAAAACGTTTATTATGCGTAGTCTCAGGTGGGAGGTGTGTCCCTAAGATGGTTTAGATCATAGTGAATCTACTCAGGAGTAGGGATGATCGAACGGTTCGGGTCGACCATCGGTTCGGCCCGAACATTGGGTGTTCGAGGTTCGGCCGAATTTAGAACTTTTTGCCCAAAAAGTTCGGAATTCGGCAACCAGAACCGACCAAAATGCAATGCTTCAGGAAATGGGCTTTAAAAGCCCGTGATTGGACCAGAACCATTAGCAAAAGCCAATTGAGGGGGCAGGAGAATGCTAGGAATGTGATTGGAGTGACTAGGGGGTCCCTAGACCAATCATTAGGGAATACGCCCCCCAGTATATAAGATCGCCCCCGCCATATTCCTAGCATTGTTATACTGGACATGGAAGAGAGTGGAAGCAGTTCTGCTAATTTTACTTTAAAAGTGTCATTTAGCTATTTATTAGTGTGAGGAAAGGGATATCTAGTGTAGTTAGAGTGCTCCTTTACACTTAAGTTAGCTTCAAAAATTTAGTTTCTGTAGGGAAAGTGTTAAGTGTAAAGGGACCGTAGTGTAGTGTAGGGTTAACTGGCAGTGACTGCTATGGCAGGGTGACAAAACCCTTCCATAGCAGGGTGACCGCTATAGAGAAATGATAATTTCTCTGAATTGCTTCGGCACAGGAATATGGCTTCTCACCAACCAAGCATTTTTAATGCTGCAGGGGCTGCCACTGCCAGTGCTTTTTTGAGGACATGTTTGATGTCAGACATGACATCTGAACATGTGTATAGGGGGTATATATACACATATATGTCTGTATATATACCCCTAGACATATATAGGTGTGATAGTAGCAGAAATAAATGCTTGCGCTAATGAAATCATTTACAGTAATATATTTCTGCTACTATCACACCTATATATGGCTAGGTGTCTATATACATATAATTATGTGTGTATATATACCACTATACACAAGTTCAGATGTTTTGCCTGCCTCAAAAGAACCCAAAAAAATGCCAAAAAAAACGCTAGCGTCAAAAAAAAATGCCCAGGTGTGTTTTTGCTAGCATTTTTTGGGGGGTTTTGGAGGCAGGCAAAACATCTGAACTTGTGTATAGTGGTGTATATACACACATCCATATATTTATATACACACCTAGACATATATAGGTGTGATAGTAGCAGAAATATACAGTGGGTACGGAAAGTATTCAGGCCCCCTTAAATTTTTCACTCTTTGTTATATTGCAGCCATTTGCTAAAATAATTTAGGTTCATTCTTCTTCCTCATGAATGTACACATAGCACCCCATACTGACAGAAAAACACAGAATTGTTGACATTGTTGCAGATTTATTAAAAAAGAAAAACTGAAATATCACATGGTCCTAAGTATTCAGACCCTTTGCTGTGACACTCATATATTTAACTCAGGTGCTTTCCATTTCTTCTGATCATCCTTGAGATGGTTCTACACCTTCATTTGAGTCCAGCTGTGTTTGATTATACTGATTGGACTTGATTAGGAAAGCCACACACCTGTCTATATAAGACCTTCCAGATCACAATGCATGTCAGAGCAAATGAGAATCATGAGGTCAAAGGAACTGCCTGAAGAGCTCAGAGACAGAATTGATGCAAGGCACAGATCTGGCCAAGGTTACAAAAAGATTTCTGCTGCACTTAAAGTTCCTAAGAGCACAGTGGCCTCCATAATCCTCAAATGGAAGACGTTTGGAATGACCAGAACCCTTCCTAGAGCTGGCCGTCTGGCCAAACTGAGCTATCGGGGGAGAAGAGCCTTGGTGAGAGAGGTAAAGAAGAACCCAAAGATCACTGTGGCTGAGCTCCAGAGATGCAGTCAGGAGATGGGAGAAAGTTGTAGAAAGTCAACCATCACTGCAGCCCTCCACCAGTCGGGGCTTTATGGCAGAGTGGCCCGACGGAAGCCTCTCCTCAGTGTAAGACACATGAAAGCCTGCATGGAGTTTGCTAAAAAACACCTGAAGGACTCCAAGATGGTGAGAAATAAGATTCTCTGGTCTGATGAGACCAAAATAGAACTTTTTGGCCTTAATTCTAAGCAGTATGTGTGGAGAAAACCAGGCACTGCTCATCACCTGTCCAATACAGTCCCAACAGTGAAGCATGGTGGTGGCAGCATCATGCTGTTGGGGTGTTTTTCAGCTGCAGGGACAGGACGACTGGTTGCAATCGAGGGAAAGATGAATGAGGCCAAGTACAGGGATATCCTGGACAAAAACCTTCTCCAGAGTGCTCTGGACCTCAGACTGGGCCGAAGGTTTACCTTCCAACAAGACAATGACCCTAAGCACACAGCTAAAATAACGAAGGAGTGGCTTCACAACAACTCCGTGACTGTTCTTGAATGGCCCAGCCAGAGCCCTGACTTAAACCCAATTGAGCATCTCTGGAGAGACCTAAAAATGGCTGTCCACCAACGTTTACCATCCAACCTGACAGAACTGGAGAGGATCTGCAAGGAGGAATGGCAGAGGATCCCCAAATCCAGGTGTGAAAGACTTGTTGCATCTTTCCCAAAAAGACTCCTGGCTGTATTAGATCAAAAGGGGGCTTCTACTAAATACTGAGCAAAGGGTCTGAATACTTAGGACCATGTGATATTTCAGTTTTTCTTTTTTAATAAATCTGCAACAATGTCAACAATTCTGTGTTTTTCAGTATGGGGTGCTATGTGTACATTCATGAGGAAGAAGAATGAACTTAAATGATTTTAGCAAATGGCTGCAATATAACAAAGAGTGAAAAATTTAAGGGGGTCTGAATACTTTCCATACCCACTGTATTACTGTAAATGATTTCATTAGCGCAAGCATATATTTCTGCTACTATCACACCTATATATGTCTAGGTGTGTATATAAATATATGTATGTGTGTATATACACCACTATACACAAGTTCAGATGTTTTGCCTGCCTCAAAAGAACCCCAAAAAATGCCAAAAAAACGCTAGCATCAAAAAAAAAAAAATGCCCAGGTGTGTTTTTGCTGGCATTTTTGGGGGTTTTTGGAGGCAGGCAAAACATCAGAACTTGTGCACAGTACCACTATACACAAGTTCAGATGTTTGTCCTGACTGCAAAGAACCCAAAAAAATGCCTGCTATTAAACCGGCAAGGTGTTACAGCAGCGAAGCCAACCTCCTGTGCTGAAAGTTTTCTAATACAAACAATCTTTTTTTTTATGGTTCTGGATATGCTACAGAGCTGAAACTTCACATGTACACTTTTTAGACCCCCCAGATCTGAAAATCTCTTTTTTTTTAAATTTTTTCAATAATTGGCTTTTTTTATCAAAAATTACAATTTTTAAGAACTTTTTTTGTGTGATTTTGTGTCTGGGGGGTCTAAAAGGTGTACCTGTGAAGTTTCAGCTCTGTAGCATGTCCAGAACCAGAAAAAAAGATCACATAGGTGTTAAAGGAGGGTCCCACATCCCTGTTCTACTGAAAAATTATCCTTTTTTTTCATGGTTCTGGACATGCTACAGAGCTGAAACTTCACATGTATACTTTTTAGACCCCCCAGATACTAAATCCAAAGTCAAAATCAAAAAATCTCTCTCTTTTTTTTTTTTTTTAATAATTGGCTTTTTTTATCAAAAATGACAATTTTTAAGAACTTTTTTTTGTGTGATTAATAGTTAATGGAGCATGACCCAGAACCCTAGGCACTTTTTAGGGGCATTTATTGGGTTTTAGGGCTTAAAAATTGTGTTTTTTGATTACCGAAGTTCGGGTCCCATTGATTTCAATGGGGTTCTTAAATCCGAACCGAACTTTTGGGAAATTCGGGTGTTCTGGTCGAACCGAACTTTTCAAAAGTTCGATCATCCCTACTCAGGAGTGATTTGAATTTTTTAATATCATGGGTTTACAACTTCAGGAATCGGTTTTAAAAAGGAAAAAAAAATGCAGATCCTTGAGAAAAAAATAGCAGATTTAACTGCCAAATTCAATTCTGAAAAACATACACCCCAAGTTATTCATTTTAATAATGAGTTGAAGAAAAAATTGGATAAGGTTGATAGGGAGACACAAAAAAGAAATTAAAAAAGTTACATAGAGATAGGATGGATTTTAAAGAGAATTCATTCTATCTTTGGCAAAACGCCTCTATTAACCAGTTCTGGACTGGAAGGACTTGCCCCCTTAATGACCAGGCCATTTTTTGCAATTCGGCACTGCGTTACTTTAACGGAAAATTGTGCCGTCGTGTGACACTGTACCGGAATAAAGTTGATGTCCTTTTTTCCCACAAATATAGCTTTTTTTTTGGTGGTAGTTAATCATCTGTGCAATTTTTATTTTTTGCGCTATAAACAAAAAAAGAGCGAAAATTTTGAAAAAAAAAACCCAATATTTTTCACATTCTGCTATATAACATTCCCAAAAAAATACATAGTAAAACTGCGGTGGGCGGTTGGCAAGTGGTTAATGTAAATGTCCCATTTCTAGGTAATCAAGGGGTACCAATTACTAAACCTTCTAACAGTAATGTTAGGAGAGATAGTGTATAGCCCCGTACACACGTACCGATTGTCGGCCGTAAATATTCGGCCGACGACCGATCGGCCGATTGTAGGCTTGTTAGTATGATGCTTCCGACAGCCGACAGCGCATTTTCGGCCGAACAGAATCTGTCGTGCAGGCATTAAAATTTTTGTTGGCCAACACCAGAACGGCCGATTGTTCGCCAGTCAGTACAGATTTCGGCCGACAGACAGCAGATTAGCAAGACTGGGCATGCTCAGAAAAGAAAAAAGACAAGGAAAGTTAACCATCACATGACATCCCTTCTGCAGTCGGCTGTTGTTGGCCGACAAAATTAGTGTGCAGTCTTTTGCAGTTTTCAACAGACACGACAGCCCTGGACAAAAGACGGCCGATCGTTCGGCCGACGATCAGTACGTATGTACAGGGCTTTAGGAAGCAACCAGTCTCAATGGAGTGGAAGGGTGTTCTCACCCCTAACAATGATTCAAATAATTGGATTAGTGTTAAAGGGGGTGAGGGGTTACAGTGTTCAGGCACCACCAACAGCCAAGGCCAATTCTTCTGCACTTGTATGACGAGTACATGTAATTTCAATGTTTGTTTCTAATTTTTAACATCAGGGCCCATTCCTGCAACCAGCAAGAGTAACTGTGAGGGATTACAGTGTTCAGGTACTACCCACACCCAAGGCTCAATTATTCTGCACCTGTATGACGAGTACATGTAATTTCAATGTTTTTTTTTCCAATTTTTAACAGCAGGGCCTGTTCCTGGGCCCATCAAGAATAACTGTGAGAGGTTACAGTGTTCAGGCACCACTAGGGATGGGGAAACGGTTTGAGCTGAGCATAAGTTTGGCCTAAACATCACCCATTCAGGTACTCACCTAACATCTGAACTTTCTCGGCACTTAACGGGATGTTCGCCCACCGAGCATTGTTAAGGCTTTCCTGCTGAAAGCTGAGTTAAAAAAAATAATTGTTGAAAGAAAATGTAAATAAAAAAAATTAGATTAAAAACAGCTTTGGGAGTGCCTGTGTGCCGGCTGCGACAGCCCCACCTCCTCCCACCCTGGTTCTTCTGACGCTTCTCTTCACCTGTAAACCTTAATAAAAAAGTTTGAACAGTAAAAACAGCTTTGGGGACCCTTTTTTCCTTTTTCTTTTTTAATCTGTATTGCCGGAAGCCGACAATACATTACAGCCGCGAGCAAGTTTAAATTACATTTTTTTTTCCTTTAGAAATGTCAGTATTGCGGAAGCAGGTTACATATATCGCACAAATGCGCCACTTTATAGGCACATAAAGGGGTCCCCCCAGGCGTAACATTTAAAGGAATTTTTCATTTTTATTTTTTCACTTTAAGCATCATTAAAATCACTGCTCCTTTAAAAACGATAATTTAAAAAAAAATTGTTTGCATTGATGCATGTCCCCCAGGGCAGTACCCGGGTCCCCATACACTTTTTATGGCAATAACTTGCTTATAAAGCCTTTAAAATTAGGACTTTTGATTTTTCATGTTTGTGTCCCACAGACTTTAATAGGGTTTGAATGTAGAACTTTGCCCCTGTTCGAGATGTTCTGGTGTGAACTAAACAGGGGGGTGTTCGGCCCATCACTCATTACCAGCCCCCTCCCTGTAGTACAGTGGACCTAGGCAGCCATCACTACCGATGGCTCCTATGTCCACCGACAACTGATCAGCAGATCATAGTTAACTGAGAGTTTACTATGTCAGACTGTCAGTTTATAAATGGAGAAGAAGTCTCTATACAGACTCCTTATTTCATTCATGTAAAGTGGTGCAGCGAAAGTGACTTTCTCTGTCTCAAAAAAAGAGACATGGGGGTCTATTTAGACCTCTAATATCTCACCAAAGACCTCCATCCCCCGAAAAAAATAAAATAAAATAATTATATATATATATATATATATATATATATAATTGTAAAAAAAACTTAAAAAGTAAAAAAAAAATAATGAAAAAAAGAAAAACACGAGGCAGACTCTGTCAAGCAGATCCACCTGCTCAGCGGGGATCTGCCTGCTGATCCTCGCTGAACAGGCAGATTACAGGTCTGCATCCACTCTGCTGATGCAGAGGTCTCAAAAAAGAGATATTGGGGTCTGTTTAGACTTGTAATATCTCACCAAAGACACCCCCCCAAAAAAAACTAACACAAAAAAAAAAATAAAAAAAAATAAAAAATATATAATTGTAGAAACATTTAAAAAGTAAAAAAATAAATAAGTAAAAAAAAAGAAAAACATGGAGCGGACTCTGTCAAGCAGATCCGCCTGCTCAGCGGGGATCCTTCTGCTGGTTCCCGCTGAGCAGGCAAATGACAGGTCTGCGTCCATTCCGCTGATGCAGAGCAGACACGGACACAGCCTGCTGTTCTCTATTGGGCGGCCGGATGGAAACGGACCGCCTGTCCATTTCCATCTGATACCATCCAATCTGATCTTCTATATCAGTGTTTCTCAACTCCAGTCCTCAGGGCACACTAACAGGCCAGGTTTGCAAGAAAACTGAAATACATCACAGGTGATATAATTTGCTGCTCAGTGATTGCAGTATTCTAGTCTGCATCTCCCCAAGCTAATACTTAAAACCTGGCCTGTTAGTGTGCCCTGAGGACCGGAGTTGAAAAACACTGTTCTATATGGATGGGGAATGGGATCCCCATCCGTCTGTTTTTTTGGTGGATCAGACCGGATGCAGGCGGGTGTAAACGGACACATCTCCATTTACATCAGCCTCTCCATAGAAAACAATGGGTAGTCCGATTGGGCCCGCCTGAAAAATGGATAGGCAGACCAGATCAGTCTGCCTGTGTGAAAGAAGCCTAAGGCATTGTTCACACAGTGTATACACAGCGTACCTTTACAGGGAGGCACAGGTGTTCCGTGCATCGCTGTGCAGGCAGACCCATTGATGTCATTTGGGATGTAGCAACTGCACGAACAGAGCTGTTGTTCCCATTTTGACATCCATGTAGGTCCATGTGCATGTCCCTGAGCTCAAACTGTCTGCGTCGGGGTCATGCACCCACACCTACACGGACGTCAGATTTGGAACAGAAGCTTTGCCTGTGCAGCCGTTGCATCCCAATTGACATAAATGGGACTGCCTGTACGGGTATGCATGGAACACCTGTTCATCCCTGTGTGGGTAAACATGGCCCTCCATGGGCATACACTTTAGTAGGCCACATGTGAACGATGCTTTAGTAGTAATTTAGTAGGAATTTTGTAAGTTACTCTGTGTTTATGTGCTCTATTAATGATTTTGTGTATTTTAGTGAAAATAGGGATATGATGAATATTTGTGCAATTATTGTGGGGCCCAAAAAATCAGTAGCACATTTTTATTCTACAGGTCATGTGCTTTCAAAAATGTATGGTTTGAGGGGTCTTTTCAAATTCTGAAAGCTGTAAGTGAAAAATGGTAACCTTCAGAGTAAGTTGTCTTTATTTACAGTTTTGCGTAGCTTCAGTTTTCACCATTTCACAAAAGGTGCAATTTAAAATGTATAAATATTTGTTATTTATTAACTCAATATAGGTTTAACATTTATATTTACTAGGAACTTGGCAGGAATTTTGTAAAATTTGCTGTGTTTGTATCCATTCAGTTAATGATTTTAGTATATTTTTAGCAAAAATATTAGTTTGATAAATAATAAATGTGCGCAAATATTGCTGTGCCTAAAAAATCCGTAGTACCTTCTTTTTATGCTACTGGCCATGTGCTTTCAGAAAATATATGCTTTGGGGGATCTTTTACAAACTCTGAAAGATGTAAGTAAAAAAGGAAAACCTCCAGATTTTTAGAGAAATGTTTTGCGTTCGGCCGATTTTCACTATTTTTCAAAAAGGCGAAACTTAAAATTTACAAATATTTGTTATTAACTCAATACAGGTTTAGCGTTTTATATTTAGAAGAAACTTAGCAGGAATTTTGTAAAAGTTGCTGTGTTTGTATCTGCTAATAAAGATTTTAGTGCATTTTTAGTGAAAATATTGTTTTGTAAACACTTGCGCAAATATTGCGGCGCCTTGAAAATCAGTAACACCTTCCTTTTATTCTACTGGTCCTATGGTATTAATGGTTTGGGAGTCTTAAACTCTGAAAGCTGTAAGGGACCAATGAAAACCTCTAGTTTTTTAGAGAAAATTGGATATTTTCAATTTTGTGCATGTTCGATTTTCACCATTTCACAAAAAGGTGCAATCTAAAATTTACAAATTTACAAATAGTGGTTATTTATTAACTCAATACAGGTTAGATTTTATATTTTGTAAAATGGGCTGTGTTTTTATTTACTAATAATGATTTTAGTGTATTTTTAGCGAAAATATTGTTTTCATAAACATTTGCGCAAATATCATTGTGCCCTAAAAATCAGTAGCACCCTATTTGTATTCTAATGGTCATGTGCTTTTAGAAAATATATGGTTTGGGGGTCTTTAACAAGCTCTGAAAGCTGTAAGGAAAAAATAAAATAGTAATGAAAAATCAATAGAAAAATTGCAAAAATGGCCTGACCAGATACGTTTAAAAGTGGAGCACAGGGCCTGGCAGTGAAAGGGTTAAAAATGTATTCAATGATATGTTGATGAGTACAGGGCGGTATTTATTTGTACCTTTTATATCTGTCTAGAGTGCGGCTTTAAATAACCTCAAAACATGTTATAGGTAATGTGGCGCTAATCTGAACACATTGGCCATAAAGTCCATAAATCAATAGTCCATATGTGTCCACTCCAAACAGAGGTGTGTAAAGCCACAGGCCCGGAGAACCACCACCACAGAATCCAAACAGGAAACGGAAAAGAGGATTATACCATGGTATAATCCTCTTTTCTGTTTCCTGTTTGGATTCTTTTTGTATAGAGGTGGCAGGAGGCAGCGGGACTGTCCCGGGGTGACGGAGCAATGAGGAGCACTGCGTGTGCTGCGTGTGGGCAGTATAGAGGGAGTGCCTGCACAGCCATATACTAACAGGACAGGTACCTGCACCGCCATTGATGCCCGCTGTGTCATCTGAGGACAGCAGCCCACATAAGGTTGGAAAGTCATCAGGTGCCTTTATTAGAGGGAAGAGGACCGTACCTACCTTTATCATCATGCTGTGTATGACCTTTGTAATGAGGGTCATTCAAGTCTGGTAAGAGGCAGTGTGATCTGTATATGTGCGGCTTTACACACCTCTGTTTGGAGTGGACACATATGGACTATTGATTTATGGACTTTATGGCCAATGTGTTTAGATTAGCGCCACATTACCTATAACATGTTTCTGATCTGTTTTTCAATTTAAGATTTGTGTTGGCTGCTATTCGTTTCTTTTATGCATATATGTTTTAGAGATTTTTAGCGCAGCAATATTGATACATGTAACCTCAAAACATGTCTCAAAAATAATATTAAGAATGCCAAAAATAGAGGGACCTGTTCGCTCTAATTACACAGTCAGTCCAAGATGTAAACCGTCTATGCCAAAAGCTAAAAAAAAAAACTGTTTGCCGCAGCTGAGTATAAAGTAAAAGCTGGAGTGTGGAATTTGTTGGACTTAATCAGCGAATATATTTAACATTACCCCCCCCCCCCGACTGACAATGCTGTTGTATCTCCTATTCTCATTCCTGCAGAGTTGTGTCTCATTTATATAGGAAGTTTGTTACTCTGTTTTTATTAGGTGAAAACAGAGGGAAAAGCCAAAGAAGACAAAACTGTTGCAGCCACCACATCTAATGATCGGTAAGCGGCAATATAATACATTTTTGGTTTGGGGCTTGTTACAACTTTAATTAAATTAATTGCATCCTGGTATAATTACTATAAATAATCACTGATATCTGGCAAGCATTACTGTCATCAAGAACGCATTTTACTTACAGTATAAATATACTTCTAACAGTTGTGGAGTTTATTATAAATTCTTTAGAGTCGACGACTAGATTTTTTTTCTGTATTCTCACCTAGGATGTTGTAATTCATCAAAGACATAACTTTAATTAATCATTTTTGGTTCATTGATGCTTTTCCCTTTAAAATACCAGATTACTGGAAATAGCATGCGCTCAAATGAAAGCACTGAAAATGTACAATCTCCACAATCACATTTATTTTCATTAGGAATAAGAAATAGAACCATTTGAAGATGAATTGTATATCCATGAGTACATTTAATCATAATGCACTTTTGAAAATTAAAGGCCTGTTCATCATGTATTCTACGAGGTAGTAGAAAGAAAAAAAAAAAACAACTGGGAAAACAAACAACCAAGCAACTTTTTTTTGTTGTTGTTAATAAGAAAGTTTTGCTTGAAATCGAAATTTTTTTTCTTTCTTTCCTTTTTTTCTTTCTTTCTCATCTACCATCTTGTCAAAAGATATATGTTGCTCTTCCGATAGAAGGATAAATCATACAAGAAAAATGAAAAGTGCTTTCAGACTCTCAAAGAATGTGTTTTGATGACCATGTATCATTGTGAATTGAACAAGAGCTTGCACGCATCAGAAAGAGATCATAAATTATGGAGGGTTGGAATCGTGAGCTAGACAGAGAGTAAAACTGTTAGAAGTAGATTTGGTATTTCATTAAGCACAGAAAAACCATATGTCTTACTCAAATACAAAACTTAAAAAAAAGAAAAAAAAATCATCCCAAAAATGTAACATTTTTGTTTCATTGAACATTGAAGGATACATTTTTGTGCAGCATGACTTAAAATTATTTTTCTGTAAGATATTCAAGGACGTATAAATAAGTATAATGGGTTGTAAGGTTTGATTTTGCTCAGCTTTTATTTGCTGATAGTGATGGACGAGGTATTTTAGAGAGGTCTTTTCCCACTTCCCACCCATTTTTTGTTGTTAGGTCTTCTGTGTCTTTTGAGAGCTTAAGCTCATTGCTTCAGATTTGTTGTCATTGACCTTTAAAGTTAGAAAAGTATTTGAAAAATTGGAAGGATTTATTTAAATTTGGAATGGTGATATGTGGTTGGGTTATATTAAAAAGTAAATCATCTGGATAAGCCACTATTTTCGCTAGCTCCTCATATGAATCCATGAATCGCTTTTTGTAAGTTTATAGTCCTTATTAATGGTAATTTCAAAATAAATAGTAAGGGAGATAGAGGGCATCCTTGCCTGGTTCCATTCTGGATTTGTATCAGCTCAGAGTAGGTATCATTAACTTTGACTTTTGCAAGTGGGTTAACATATAGAAATTTTATCCAGGTCAGCATATTTTCCAAAGCCAATATGTTCACAAGTGGAGAACATGTAGTCCCACACCACTCTATCGAAGGCCTTTTCTGCATTTGTAGATAACAGAAGGCCCTCAATTTTTGGTTGATGAACTTTATGGATTAAGTTAAGAGTTTTAATTATGTTGTCTTTTAGCTTCATGACCTGGCATGAAGCCTACCTGTTCCAGGCCAATAAGCCCTCCTAAGAGAGGTCTGATTCTATTGGCAATTATTTTAGCTAGTAGTTTCAGGGCTAAATTTAGGGATATTGGTCTGTAATTTGCACAATTAGTGGGATCTTTGTCAGGTTTTGGTATGACTGTTATGTACGCTAGAAGGAATTCTTGAGACCTATTTTGGTCTGTATTGATAAAGTTAAGTGCCTTTGTTAATGGTTCATTAAGTGAAGATTCAAACATTTTATAAGATTGTGATGTGAAGCCATCGGGTCCAGGGCTTTTCCCTGGTTTTAGATCTTGAGTGGCCGCCCAGGATTCTTTTTTTAATCTGCTCTTTTCAAATGTATTCTATTTGAAATTCAAATTTCGGAAGACTGACAATTTTGTTCTATTCTATTGGTTCTCTATTTTACTCTCTTATTTTCTATTCTAATTTTTTTTTTATTCAAATTCATTCTATTTGAAATTTGAATTTCTTAACATGGTTAAGTTATATTCTTTCTATTTTATTCTATTCTATTCTATTTTATTGTTTTTGTATTCTATTTTTTTTAATTCTCTTATTTTCTGTTCAATTCTGTTCTATTTTTTTTATTCCATTGTATTGGATTCTATTTTGCACTGTGACAGATGTGCATGGGGTACTGGTGGTACCATGTGAGACAGATGTTGATGGAACAATGATAAACCGTGGCAGATGTTGATGGGGCACTGGTAGTACACTGTGACAGATGTTGATGGTTTACTGGTACACTGTGACAGATGTTGATGGGCCACGGGTACTCTGCAAAAGATGTTGATAGGGTACTGGTGCACTGACAGATGTGCATGGGAGACTAGTGGTACCCTGTGACAGATGTTGACAGGACAATAGTACACTGTGACAGATGTTGGTGGGCCACTGGTGCACTGTGACAGATATTGATGGGGCACAGGTACTCTGTGACAGATGTTGATGGAGCACTATGGTACCCTGTGACAGATGTTTATGGGATAATGGTACACAGAAAAATGTTGATGGGGCACTGGTGGTACACTGTGACAGATGTGGATAGGACAATAGTACACTGTGACAGATGTTGATGGCGCACTAGTACACAATTTTGTTCTATTCTATTGGTTCTCTATTTTATTCTCTTATTTTCTATTCTAATTTTTTTTTTATTCAAATTCATTCTATTTGAAATTTGAATTTCTTAACATGGTTAAGTTATATTCTTTCTATTTTATTCTATTCTATTCTATTTTATTGTTTTTGTATTCTATTTTTTTTAATTCTCTTATTTTCTGTTCAATTCTGTTCTATTTTTTTTATTCCATTGTATTGGATTCTATTTTGCACTGTGACAGATGTGCATGGGGTACTGGTGGTACCATGTGAGACAGATGTTGATGGAACAATGATAAACCGTGGCAGATGTTGATGGGGCACTGGTAGTACACTGTGACAGATGTTGATGGTTTACTGGTACACTGTGACAGATGTTGATGGGCCACGGGTACTCTGCAAAAGATGTTGATAGGGCACTGGTGCACTGACAGATGTGCATGGGAGACTAGTGGTACCCTGTGACAGATGTTGACAGGACAATAGTACACTGTGACAGATGTTGGTGGGCCACTGGTGCACTGTGACAGATATTGATGGGGCACAGGTACTCTGTGACAGATGTTGATGGAGCACTATGGTACCCTGTGACAGATGTTTATGGGATAATGGTACACAGAAAAATGTTGGTGGGGCACTGGTGGTACACTGTGACAGATGTGGATAGGACAATAGTACACTGTGACAGATGTTGATGGCGCACTAGTACACTGTGACAGATGTTGATGGGGCACTGGTGCACTGTAAAATATGTGAATGGGGCACTGATGGTACCCTGTGATAGATGCTGATAGGGTATAACTGTAATATTCTTACTATTTTATTCTATTGCTTTTCTATGCTATTCTTTTCTGTTCTATTCCTTTGTATTATTTTCTATTGTATTCTTTCCTATTCTATTCTAATCTTTTCTAGTCAAGTTCATTCTATACGAAATTTGAATTTCTGAAAATCATTATATTCTGTGAATTTCTTTTCTATTGTATTGTTTTTCTGTTCTATTTGATTCTCTTATTTTCTCTTCTATTAATTTCTAATAGTTTGGATTCCATTGTTTTGGATTTTATTTTAACCTATTCTATTCAAATTCTAGTTTAGAAGACATATTCTATTTTATTTTATTCTATTCAATTTTATTCTGTTCTTTACTCTTCTTTCATTTTTATTCTATTGGTTTATATTAAATTCTATTTTAATGTATTATTTTTTAGAAAATGGATTTCTAATTTTTTTAATTCAATTTTAATTTCAATTTTGTTTTTGAATTAAAATTTGTTTTAGAATTTGATTCAAATTTCGTCTTAATTTTTATTTGTTATTTCAGATTTGTTTAAATTTGTTGCTATTTTAATTCGGTGATTCAGATACATACGTATTTGTCACCTGAAAAGAAGCTCCTGCTCCTTTTTGGGTGGCAAGCTTTATGTGATTTTTAAAGGAGAAAATTGATCATCACGGCAAAATCGTATAACATTGGAAATAGACCCCCCAGGTAGCATGTCTTCACTTACTGGCTCCAACCTTAGGCTCCATTCACACTTTGCAATTTGGAATAGTGTACAATCACACTTATGGTACTACATCCATATTCCCCAGAAGGTTGAGAGGGTGAGTTGCTGTGGACCTTTTGTATGTGGGAGGACCTGGAGCAGTGAAGACTCCAACGATGTGTATCTGTGCAATACCAGGAACCATGGGACTGAGTCACCAAGTGTTATTTAAATGCAATGGAAACCAAATGGACCTGTTGCCTTGAGGGCCTACTGCCTGGGTGAACCAGTCAGGAACAGATTGTGAGGCCTGAGAATACTAGTGCCTGCTGACCGCCAAGCAATTGGGACCGGATTAGTCACCTACCAGGAACAGAGAGTTGAAAAACACATCTTAAACTTTTGCCACACACATAGTCAACGCCATAGAGACTGTTTTTATCCGCATTCTCATCTACATGATGTACATCACTAAAACTCTTAAAGGGACAGTGCACCACCAAAAGCCGGCCAAAGTTAACTAATAGGCGCCAGGTGCCTTTAGCTAAGGGGTACCCCATACATTAGGAACGCATAATCACAAATGGCATTATTGGGTAAGGAGTTAGGTAACCTTCCTGAGGCTTGCCTTGCTATAGCTGTGCATTTTTTAATGGCCGAACATCTCAACATCCTTCGCAAACGGAGATTGAATAGTGTACCTAATTTATCAGAAGTTATACAAAGAGTACTTCTGCAATGTTCTTTCAAAAAGTCTTTTGCTGCTGGTAGAGGTGGGATGCATACATTTAGAAAGAGGTGGAAAAAATGAATACTGACCTATGACCCTATGTATCTTCTCTGACTATAGTTGTGTTCTCCTTCTGGTTTGTTGATATCCAAGAAATAGTAGTGATTGATCTTTAGATATTTGTGTTTTATCATATTACATTTTCTTTAGTGGTGTTAAGTGACTCTAACTATGTCCATGTACAACATTGTGCTTACTCTTTAGAACTATTACAGTACTGAAGTATGTATCTCTCTTATGTGGGGGAAAAAAAAAAGTTTTGGAGTGTTTAGGATAGGAACGTTTATGAGCATTAAGTGTTTTTTCAGCTTGAAAGCTCCTTTTAAAAACATGACCCAAAATGTTTTTTTGTTTTTTCCTATTTCTAAACACTGTGCCTAAAACATGCCTCTAAACATCCTAATGTGCATAAACACATAGGATAGCATGGAGCAGCTTCTACAGGCAGTAGTAGAAAATTAAAAACCCTGTGGAATTAGTGTATTTTAAACCCAGTGTGCGTAGACTCGGAAATAAAAAAAAAAAAAACTCAGCAATCATTATTATAAGAGTCTGTATATGTGTATATACTATCTCTCTCTCTCTCTCTAGATAGATAGATAGATAGATAGATAGATAGATAGATAGATAGATAGATAGATAGATAGATAGATAGATAGATAGATAGATAGATAGATAGATAGATAGATAGATAGATAGATAGATAGATAGATAGATAGATAGATAGATAGATAGATAGATAGATAGATAGATAGATAGATAGATAGATAGATAGATATAGATAGATAGATAGATAGATAGATAGATAGATAGATAGATAGATAGATAGATAGATAGATAGATAGATAGATAGATAGTGTGTTTGAGCTTTGGGGTGCACACCCCAATTTAATTGACTGTGCACAACTATTCCTCTAGTGTTCCCAGTTTCTGTCCAGCCTGTGCCCAGCTCCTGTGTGTCTCAGTAGTCCCAACAATTTCCAATGTTGTGACTCTTTCCAGCCTTGTTATTCCTGTATACTCCATCCTGCTCCAGTGATCCCTGTGAACCCCTGCCAGCATTCAGTCTTCTCTCACCACCATGTTTTCCTCTGCCTGTATCAGTCATTTACCTGATTCTCTGCACCAGTGTGTTTTCCTGTAAGTTCCAGCCAGCCTCCCATTATCAACACCTGTGCACTCCCAGCATTTTTTTTTTTTTTCTTGTGTTACCATACACTGCTACTGCGTTACCTACTGCCTTGTGTATCAAGCACCCCAGCACTGCAAAGGACTTTCACCTGCATTCAGTAGCTAAACCATATGAAGAAAAGAGATACCCAGGACCCACCTCCAAGTAAGGTCGAGGGGATAGGGGGGAGGAAAGGGAAAGATTGGATGGGGACTTTCTCAGTACAGTATGAATAAGATAATCCAAGGATAAAAATACAAATTTTTATTTAATACAAAGGTTTAAAAACAATGAACATATATTGCATATAGGTACTGTTTTGTTAACCCAATAAAGGATTTTTCAAACTTCCAGATGTGTGTACCTTGACATGTTTCGTGGCGGACCACTTCTTCAGGAGGGTATATACATATTCTATATACATATTGTGCTATCTGTGTTTTATATTACATCATTTCTAATTGATTATTTTCTTAGAAAGAGCATAGTGTGTAATATACCCTCCTGAAGAAGTGGTCCGCCACGAAACATGTCGAGGTACACACATCTGGAAGTTTGAAAAATCCTTTATTGGGTTAACAAAACTACATTTGTGCTCATATAAGTGTTTCAACACTCTGTAAACAGTACCTATATGCAATATATGTTCTCATTGTTTTTAAACCTTTGTATTAAATAAAAATTTGTATTTTTATCCTTGGATTATCTTATTCATACTTTTACATTACTGCTTATTATTGTCTATCAGCAGTATCATGGACTTTCATTGATGTATTTATTATTATTGTATTTTATATACTTTGAATTGGCACTATTTATGCACATTATGCACTTTATGATGATTTAATGTTTTGATGTAAGTGAGTTATTGCAATATTTCTAAATCACTATAGCACTTCATATATTTGAATATTTCAAATCACTATAGCACTTTACTAAGTCCTCACATTTACCTAAGGTTAGCGCAGTATTTTTCTATTTATCTCACTCTCAGCTGCACCCTGCACAACGTTTTTCCAGCTCACGAGACCACAATCTAGGTGCCAGCAGGCTGAGAGCGATTGTCACCGGGCTAATTAAGCAATTAACCCTTTAAGGATAAATGTACATGGGAAGTTTGCAAAACTCCTTTGAACGCTGGAATTTAATTGCTATGTAAAAATTATTTAAAACGTCCATTGTGTCGCGTTTGCATGCCGCGTTTAGCGGCATTTAGCGGGCGTTTGCGCTCAGATCCGTTTTTAGAGGTCAAAAAATCATTCCCCTTTTAAACAGTAAAAACGCAAGCGCTAAACGCGGGTGACCGCGTTCGGTCGCGTTTAGCATTTGAAACGCCAGTAAACACACGTTCTGAACATCCTGAATGCAAATAATTGCTTTCCAAAAAACGACACTGAACTCAACTGCCTCTAAATTACTGTAAACGACTCAGTGTACATGGACAGATAAGATAACATAGAGGAGGGTTTAGGGGCTGCTGAAAAAAATGCCCAACTGCTCCTAAACGTCCGTTTATCAGCAGCAGTGTACATGAGGCCTAAGAGCCACCACCCCCATTTGGTCCAAGCAGCAGGAAGCTCGTAATTCTAGCAATACCAATTATGATTTTAGAGTAATCGTCTGTAACACACACTGTCACCACAGACAAGTATGTTTATAGGATTTATCCTACACAGTAGCACTCTTAGGCTCCTTTCACACGGTCCGCCTCCGCAGGCGGATCCATGTTGCTCAGCGGGGATCGATCCGCGATCCCCGCTGAGCCGGGCGGATGACAGCTCCGTCTCCGCTTGCAGAGCGGAGAGGGAGGTGTCTCAGCACCCGCTGCCCTCTATGGGGGATCGGAGGAGAGCGGACCGCTTGTCCGCTCTCATCAGATCCGCTCCGCTCTGATTACTGAACGGATGGAAAAATAGGGTTTCCATCCGTCCAGATTTCAGCACAGGATCGGATGCGGATGGCAGCGGATGTCAGCGGAGGTGACCTCCGCTGACACCCGCTGCCCCATAGAGCTGCATGGAGGATCCGATCAGATCCGCCTAAAAAACTGACAGGCGGATCTGATCGGACCGCCCGTGTGAAAGAGCCCTTAAAGAAACAGCTTCTTTGTTAGCTTGCATTAAGAGCTTAGGGATAAGTTAAACACTTTTCTTAATATCATTTTAATAATGAAAAGGTCAAAGTTGGTGCAAATAAAATATTTACCGTACAAAAAAAAGTTGTTTCAAAGACATAGAGACATAATTCAAATGCAATAGAAAAATAAGGTAGAATTGAGGAGGAAGAATACCTGCAATCAATGTTCCGAGTGTTATCAGAGTTCGGTCGATGAGGCAGGTGTGATCAGTTCTCAAGCTTGGAAATAGGTTATTGGAAAAACATGGACTTTAACGGCACTGAATATGTTAAAATATAAAAATTTTATTGATTTACAACTAAAAGTACATTAACAACATGTTTAACACGCCTCAACAGAGGCGTTGATATGTATAACCACCATAAAATAATAATAGTATAAAAATACAATCAAAACAATAATGACTGCAATATTTTTGGATACTTCACATCAAAGAAATCTCACAGACGATGATAGGTACGTGTGTTGCCGTCCATCTAGATCAGTTGATATAATACAAGATATGCAGATAATTCATAGAGCCAGATTGCTCAACATGTTTCGCTTGAAAAAGCTTCTTCTGGAGATAATAATTCAATGCTCTGAATATATGCAAAAAACATCATTATGGTGAAGGGCACAAAGCCACAGTATAGTAACGGGGAAGGTGGAGTCAACAGCCAGGAACGCCTTGAAAATAATTGAAGCAGGCGCAGATCGTGTCCATGCACACTATCCGCCTGTAGTTTTTATCAGGGTGAGATAGGTCAGACAATATAATTACTTAGTAGAAAGCCATATAGGGCAAAACTGCCCAGTAGGGGGGTCAGCGAGCATACACAGCAGGGATTGCTGCCATATAGACGCCTGACGCACTTGTCTCCACTTTCCCCGGATGGGGATAAACCACCATGGTTCTCAAGCTTGACACATGTTCCTGATTTGATGGTAAAGGAAAACTCCCAACTGGTTAGGGATCTCCCTTTTTCTCTGGGATAAAAGAGGTGTTGACAGATGTCCCTGACCAATAAAACGGAGTGGCCATGGGCTGTCCTGGGGCTATGACAATATCAGGTCCCTCCCTTATAGACAGTTTTATACCACTATTCATATCTTCCAACATGTACTGGTTGCATTCTTGAAACGGATAGATTATTGTTCAGCATTGGATTTCTCATCCAGGGATACTAAACATAGGGTAGCTCAGATAAACCTGTCATCCAGGCAATATCTGACAGTTATCTTCCCTTCATATGTGCTAATGCGGTCATGTATGACCTTAATATGTTCAGTATGACATTTCTCATTCAAATATATACTTATTATTATTGTGTCATTTTCCTGTCTGAGATGATGAATCATGTGCTGATTTGTTAGGTTTTGAATTGGGCAGAGCTCTGATTGCCTTTTACGATTTTAATGGATTTGGCCATAGTTTTACAATAGGCCTGGACAACAGAAACAGACATCTTGCCAGGACTCAATTAGCTGTTTACAGCTCTGCACAAGCCTAAGTTCTGGTTTCTGATGTCTCTGTTGAGATAACGGCTCTTTTGACGTGTAGAATCTATGCATTCCATGAATTAGAGGAGGAAGGAGGGGATAATCACTGCGGCAATGTGTAACTGTTCTGCAAGACTGCCATGACTGACCTATAATGACTGAACAACATGGCCGCTGGCTACAGATTTTCGTGTGTCCAGTATGGGATATTATTACACCTATTATGCAACGTAGTTATATATGATCAATTATTTCATCCAATAGACCCCGGCCCTTTATTTATAACAGTCTTTGTCAGTTTACTCTGTCATTCAGTGAGAGGATCTGATGCATCTCGGCAGAAGCATTTTTTTCCTTTCAGCTGGTCAGTAGGCATTGTGATTGACGTGTAGCTACATTGCTCAACAATGTGATTTGACAGTGAATGTGCATTGTAGAAACATGGAAAATTGATGGCAGAAAAAAGACAGTGAGTCTGCCCCTGTAGTTGTTTTTTTTTTTTTTTTTATATACATTTTTTTATGTCTTTTTTTGTTAAATTTTTTGTCTGAGTATAAATCTATAGGTATTAGGACGCCTGCCTTTACATCCATGTGGACTTTAATGGCCTCCCAGTCTTAGTCCATAGGGTTCAATATTGAGTTGGCCCTCCCACTGCAGTTATAACAGCTTCGACTCTTCTGGGAAGTTTGGGACGGTTTAGGAGTGTCTATGAAAATGTTTAGCCATTCTTCCAGAAGCACATTTGTGAGGTCAGGCACTGATGTGGACGAGAAGGCCTGGCTCACAGTCTCCGTTCTAATTCCTCCCAAAAATGGGCGTTCTATTGGATTGAGTGCAGGCCAGTCAAGTTCCTTAACCCCAAATTCACTCATCCATGTCTTTATGGACCTTGCTTTGTGCACTGGTCCAAATCATTTGATGGAGGGGGGATTATGGTATGGGATTGATTCCAGGGGTTGGGCGTGGCCCCTTAGTTCCAATGCATAAGCATACCAAGACAATCTGGACAATTTCATGCTCTTAACTTTGTGGAAACAGTTTGGGGATGGCCCCTTCCTGTTCCAACATGACTGTGCACCAGTGTACAAACAAGGTCCATAAAAACATGGATTAGCGAGTGTGGGGTGGAGGAACTTGAATGGCCTGTACAGAGTCCTGACCTCAACCCAATAGAACATGTTTGGGATGAATTAGAGTAGATACTGTGAGACAAGCCTTCTCCTCCACATCAGTGGCTGACCTCACAAATCTTTCCTTTACTATCCTATTTACCTCTTTAGTGAACCATAGTGATCTTTCCTTCTGTTTATTCTTATTAACTTGCCTGACATATCATATAGTTGCACGCAGGATGGTAGACTTTAACAGTGCCCACTGATTACCTACTCATTTTACTTCAATCTTTTAATACATTTTTTAGAAATATCCCCATTTCAGCAAAATGTGTCCTTTTGAAATCTAAAATGTTTGTTTTAGAAAATTAAGAAAAGTATTTTTCAGTTCTTGTTTTAATATCAAACCAAAGACCTTGGTGATCACTAGAACCCAATTTGTCAATACTAGGTCTAGAATATGTTCACCTCAGGTTGGGTTTTTACCAAGGCTCCATTCACACTTGAGCGTATAATTTTCAGGCGTTTTTTTGGGCATTTTTTCAAGCGTTTATTCTGGCATTTTTCTGGCATTTTTGCAGGTGTTTGGAGGCAGGCATTGACAAAATCTATCTAACAAAAATACTTGTTATCTGCCAAAAATGAAGCTCATGTACTTTTTTTGAGCTTCAGGTATTTTGCTCCAGGACAGGGGCCATTGAAATGAATGGGATTTTGCTTGTTGGGCATTTTTAAACTTCAGGGATGAGTGTTTTACGAGCTGAAAAATGCTCAGGTGTTAAAAGGGTCTAACTGTTTTAGAGAAACACAATTCAGTGCAGACAGCCGCGCATGTGCAGAAATGGTGGAGCGGAGTTACAAGAAACCACGACTGCTAACCCGGGCCAGCTGGGCAAGGCCCTGAAAGTGATGTGCAGGAACTGCACATCCATCTCCCCTCACAGCAGAAGGGGAGGCCACAGAGTAAAGAGCCCCGACTCACCAAAGACTGGGAAGTCGCCCCAGCCTCCACACACACCACACAGTCTAATCCACCCTCAATGTCCCTGAGGTGGTACTTTTACGAATAGAGACAAAATAGATATTCACTTTAAATGCCACCAAAATTACTGTTTTGAACAAATGAGTTAGTTATAATCCGCTCCTTTAGATTGGACTAATTGTTGCCGACTTAAGTTTTTCTTTTTCTTTCCATTTTTCCATTTTTGGATGTGGTGCCATGTCAAACAAGTTGTTGTGTTTCATTTTTGTCCTTTTTTGCAGGCAACTCAACCGAACAAATTGGCTTACACAGTCTCCTGATATCAGACTACAGGGCACAAATCCAGGAATTCAAGCAAGCAATGTCATAACGTAGACTAGAAATCCACATACAAATGGGACAGCATCCCAGCTTTCAAAAAGTACCACAAAAAACAAATGCCAAACAAGTATTGAACTGAACTAAACCAGACATTTTAAAAAGATTTACTTAAATTCAAAAACAGGTACTAACCAAAAATAGTTGGCTGTCTCCAAACTCCTGCTGTTTTCAAACTACTGCTGTTTAAACGATGCACATTTGTCCTGCTGCACTTCTGCATTGCTGCACTTCAAAAGAGCAAACTCTACACAGTTGCTAACCCTTCTGAAACAGAACACTAAATAGGCAAAATTAGGACAATACCTCTCTTACACATGCTAATTGATATGACCCCACACTCAGCACCTCAGCAGCACAATAACAATTATAACAGTACTTAGTAAAAAATCACCAATAGCAACAGCCAAAATACCAAAGCTAAAAAAGTAAAAACATTTATTAGAGATTAGAAATAGTTTAAACCTAATGTATCCAGCTACTGCTGTTCAAACAATGCACTTTTGTCCAGCTGCACTTCTGAACTGCTGCACTTCGAAAAAGCAAACTCTACATTGCAGGACTAGTGAAAAACCGTTTGTGTTTTTTTTTAAATATATTTTACATTTTGTATTAACAAGTAGGGGTATTCTGCACCTCATACTCATTCACGGGGGGGCTGGTATCTGGGTACTCCCTTATTGTTCACGGTGACTTCTAGATTGTAATAAGCCCACCGGGCCAGCATTGTGGAAAGAAGCTCTTGTCGTCATCAACTTGGGGACAAGGTTCTTTGCCAGGAGGTCTCCCCTAACAAAGTTCCTATCTTTGTTGAGGGCATCTAGCCTAGTATGGTTCAGGAATGGGGGCCGCATGCTCATTTCCCCTCTTTCCTGGTCAGCCAGGCTGCAAACTTGGAATTAAGGATTTTGTGTTCATTTTTAAGGGGATCAGTGCGTCGCTGGACAGAAAGGGTGATATTTTGGTCATCGCTGCAGCTGCAACGATGATCGAGATATCATTTTTTTCATCCAGTGATTCCCTCATTAATAAAAGTAATCCTAGCGCTTTTGGAGCTGCTGGATTACTTTTACAGGCATTGGAAGATGCAATCCAGGCACCCCAGTTCCTGGGACACAGTGAGGACCTGTCACGACACATGCTATCACAAGAGATGTTGATC
Organism: Pelophylax lessonae; assembly: GCF_965119305.1. Classification (NCBI taxonomy): domain Eukaryota; kingdom Metazoa; phylum Chordata; class Amphibia; order Anura; family Ranidae; genus Pelophylax; species Pelophylax lessonae. The sequence goes on along the minus strand of NC_138770.1, from coordinate 253,598,022 downwards.
ATCCATTGTGATAGCAATAAAGTTGATAAAAAAAAAATTCAAGAGACAGTGTACATTTTTTAAAATAAAATAAAAAAGCAAATAATGATAAAAAAAAATGAAGTGCCCTATCTCCTGTTGCTCACCTGTAAATGCAAATGTGTGTGTTTGTCCCACATATATTTGTAAACAGAAATTACACCACATATGTGAGGTATCACTGCAAAATGTCAGAGAGTGAGCAATAATTCTAGCTCCAGGACTCCTATGTAACTCTAAACTGGTAACCTGTAAAGTATAATGTGTCGCCTATTGAGATTTTTAGGTACAGTATTTTGGTGCTGTTCCATGGGAGTATGTAATTTTAACCACTTGCCGACCGCCGCACGACTATCTACGTCGGCGGTCAGCCCCTCACAGGCAAACTAACGTAGGGCTACGTTGCTTGCTTGTGAGGGTCTAGGGAGCGAGCGCGCGCCCCCCGGGGCGCGCTCCCGCTCCCGCGTGGTCACGGACCCCCCCGCGCGTGTGACCAGCGGACCCGATGTCCGCCGGTCACTCGGCGATCGGCGGGGGAGAGGGAGAATGTCAGGCAGCTTGTGTAAACAAACTGCCTGTCATTCTCCTCGCTGCAAAGACACTGATAAAAGGGATCTGGTATGTAGATCCGTTGATCAGTGTCCTTACAGCTAGAGCCACAGCCAATCACAGTAGAAACCACGCCCCTAGGGACACACACAGCCCCTCCCTTCCAAATAAAGTTAACCCCTTCACTACCAGTGTATTTTTACAGTAACAGTGCATATATATAGCACTGATTACTGTAGAAATGTCACTGGTAACCCCAAAAGTGTCAAAAATGTCAGTCAAGGGTCCGATCTGTCCGCCGCAATGTCGCAGTACCGCAAAAAAAATCGCAGATCGCCGCCATTACGCATTAAAAAAAAAAACAACAAAAATGACAAAAATCTTTCCCTTTGTTAGTAAACGCGATAACTTTTGCGCAAACCAATCAAAATACGCTTTTTGCGATTTTTTTTACCAAACATAGGTAGCATAAAATAAATTGGCCGAAAATTTTTAAAAATTTTGATTTTTACATTTTTTTTGGGGGGAATTTCATATAAAAAAATGTGAAAAATATTGCTATTTTTGCAAAATTGACGCTCTTTTTTTGTTTATAGCGCGTGATCAAAAAATCGCACAGGTGATCAAATACCACCAAAAGAAAGCTCTGTTTGTGGGAAAAAAAGGACGTCAAATTCGTTTAGGTACAGCGTCGCCCGACCGCGCAATTGTGCGTTAAATTCACGCAGTGCCGAATCGCAAAATACCCCCTGGTCGGAATGGGGGTAAAATCTTCCGGGGCTTAAGTGGTTAAAGAGAGACATGCTTGGTATGCCTTTTCTGGTCATAACATCAAATTTTATATTCTACAAAAAAATTGGGCAATATATTGTGTTTTTGTGTATTATAATTCATTAAAGTGAATTTTTTTTTTCAAAAAATTTGCATTTAAAAAAATCACTGCACAAATTCCATGTCAGGGGTGGACCCTCCGCATTGCCGATCATGCTATTGAATTCCATACTCTAGCAGCAGAGGTTGCCTGGAACAATGAGGCCCTCGTGGCTGCTTTTTCTTATGGTCTGTCGGATAACATTAAAGATGAGATAGCAGCCCAAGACATACCTTCGGATCTGGAGAAGTTAATCACGTTTGTCATTCTCATTGACTCCAGACATCAAGAGAAACCTTCCTTTAAGGGGTGCCTGTGTGGAAGCCTCCTGTACATTTGGCTCCGAGCTTTGCATTCCCATCCATGCCTCCCTCACCTCCCATGCCTCCTGGTACTAAGCCTATTCAGTTGAGTTTCACACATTTCTCTGCTGAAGAGAGGACCTTTATGAGGAGGGAGAGATTGTGTCTTTACTATGACCAGACAGGTCACTTTTTGAAGTCTTGTCCTACCCCTTTCTTGGTCTGAGTCGTCCATTGATACACAGGCTCTAATTGATTCTGGGGCTGCAGGCCTGTTCATAGATAGTGCCTTTGAGTTTAAGCACTTGATTCTGCTGCAGCTTTGTGCCACTCCACTTGCTATTGAGGCTATTGATGGTAGACCTTTACAGCCTGCCCATGTGACTCATGGGAATGCTCCATTGACCATGGCCGTAGGGGCTCTGCATCATGGGGTATTCCAATTTCAAGTTATTTCCTCACCTCATTACCCGGTGGTCATTGGTTATCCTTGGTTACAGAGGCACAACCCCTCTTTAAAAGTAGGAGACAGATGTCAGATTTGACCTGGACTGGAAGTTGTTAAAATCTGTACCAGACTCAAAAGGATCTAGTATGCATTTACAAAATTTAGAAAAAGATACAGTTTAAACTGCTGACAAATTACATTTTATTGCCAGCTTCTTTTTTTGTTAAAAAGAAACACACAGACCCCCTTCGAAAGTTCCCCAAAATACATATCATACCCTTGGAAGGACCTTTGTGCTGTTTAAAAAATAAAAAACATCCATGATGCTTCAGCACTACCTGTACATCACAGAGATGGAACTTTTAAACATTTTCTTGCTTTTTTTTATGTTGCCCAGAGCATTAATGCTATTTTTGACAACCCTTTTCCTATTTGCCCAGAAAATTGGAATTTGTATTTGACTGGTTTTACTCCCATTGATTTCAATATGGTTTGGGTTTTATAACCGAGTTTATTAGGAGTTTGTCGAACCAAACCTAGGGCAGTTCATCCTTGCTAATAGTGATGAGCACCCCCCTGTTCGGTTCACACACCGCAAACAGGGGAAAAGTTTGTTCGAACAAACAAACTATATTGAAGTCTATGGGACTTGAATGTCAAAAATCAAAAGTCCTTATTTTAAAAGCTTAAATGCATGTTATTGCCCAACTAAAGTGTATGGGGGTCCGTATACTGACCTGGGAAACATGTAGCAATCCCAATTTTTTTTTAAAAAAACAATAATTTTTGAGAGGCGCATGTGCGGCTTCCAGACATGGCGGACGCATAGAGAGTGAGCTCCGGACACCGTCGGCTCTCCGCAGCCCCTACATTGCTTCTTTCTGCTCCACGGGCTACAGGGGTAAGCTGCACACCATCCTGATACCCCACGTGACCCCATTGGAAAAATAGGCCAACAACGGCAAGGGTACACAGCACCTTTGGAGCAGCGCACACAGGCCGCCATGAACCAATTCATTACCAGGCCTCAGTTACGCAGACTGACCCATTCCCCTCCATGAATTCCTCGTTGGGGCTAGATAACGCTGGCCATTCCCCCCCCCCCGGGTGCATCAGCATGGGCGACCTCACCCCCCCCCTACCTGCCCAAATGGTGTTAACCCCTGCTATCCTGGATGAAAAGTTACATGCTCTACTATTCCAGATCACCCGGAATATTGCTGCAGAAGTGGGCAAATTATCTCAGGAATTACGGGGGGAGATCACACAAATTGGGGAACGTACTGATACCTAGAGACTAAATTTGATGATTTAGTACAATATGTGCAAGTTTTGGAAGAAGAAAATTCTACCCTGAAACACTCAGTTACTCAACTCTAGTTGCAACAGGAGGACTGGGAGAACCATGAGAGGTGCCAAAATCTGCTTTTTCGGGGCATACCAGAATCTGTGGGTGATAATAATTTTTGGGTTTGTTTAACACTTTAGCCGCCAATATAGTGGACATTGACTGGCATTTGGATCGGGCACACAGATCCTTAGGCCCAAAACCGCCCTCTGGAGCCAGACCCAGGGATGTAATTGTTCGCTTTCATTATTATGACAGCAAAGAGGCCCTGACTTTGGCTACCTATAATTAAACACAAGTGGAATACAAAGGTGCCAAGATTCAGATATTTAATGATCTTTCACCTATAACTCTCAGCAAATGGAGGAATCTGAGGCCGGTGACCTCCCATCTGCAAAAACATTGTGTTCCTTATTATTGGGGTTTCCCCATTCTGCCTTGTCATCACGAAAGATGGCACTCAACACAGCATACATGATCTCCATGAAGGTGAGGCTTTTATCAGAAGTCTGGGTCTCCCCCCACTGCCTGAAGAGGAGCTGTTGCCACAGCAACCTCTGGGTAGCCCTACTCCAGCCATTCCAGGACGACTGTGAACCCCTACGAAGACCCCACAGCGCAAATCTACTGCTACTCCTCAATGCCCACGCTTCACCAGACTTCCTATCTGAAGTGCTTAAGTTCATTGTCAAGATTTTCTGCATCTTCTTCCCTTCTGGGTTTGTTGCCTTTGTGGCCCTCATGTGGGCTTTCAGCTGCCCTGGCTAGGGTAGCTTTTCCCCCTCCCATGGGCTTTTTATGTCAACGACATTCTAAATGGTTATGGACTGTTGGATTTTTTTTTTTTCCTCTTTTTGCATACCTTCTGAAATAGTTCATAACAGGGCCTTTACGGCCCTTTTTTTCTACCCGCTGGAGTGCCGGCAGGTCCCACTCCCACTAGAGTTTGTTTCCTGGAGGCACTCATGTCGCCCTATCCAGCCCAGGGCTTTGGCCCTGTCTCCCTTTGACACCTGGGTCTCTCTGACTTTTTTTGATGGATTTGTTGGACTTTTTGTTTGTTTTTCTTCTGTTTTTTGATTTTTTTCTCTTTTCTTTTTTTTCAATATCTGGACATTTTTTGGTTGTGGTCCAGCCTTTTGACTTTGAATGTATGGGTTGCTGCCTTTTGTGTCTTGTCTTTTGACACGTCGCAGACTGCTTCGGGAGATAATTGTTTCTATATATACTATGTCTTGCTTATGTATCTGTTGATTTTATTCAACGCTTGTGTCCTCGGCTCAGATTTCTTACGATCATGGCTCTGAGGTTTCTCTCATATAATGTGAAGGGTTTGAACTCAGTACAGAAGCATTGGTTGGCACTTAAAGAGTTTCAGTCCTCAGGGGCTGATGTGATTCTGGTCCAGGAGACCCATTTTCGCTCTGGTGGTTCACTTAAATTTGCTTCCAAATATTTCCCCACTTCCTTCATGGCGCCTCTGATCCTATTGGTAAAGCAGGGGTGGCGGTCCTAGTTAGTAAATCATGACCCCTCTGGGTTAGGGACTCCTTCCTTGACCCCCATGGGATATTGATTGTTTTGGTCTGTGACTATCTGTCGGTCTCCTTTACGGTGATCAACCTCTATGTCCCCAATCCTGCCCAATTATAATTTTTGGATGAGGTCCTGCATTCTACCTCTCGTTTCTCTCAGCCCTTTATGATAGTGGGAGGTGATTTTAATCTAATTATGTCCCCCTATCGGGATAGACAATCCCTGAATCAAGATGTTCCCTCTCGTAGGCTTCTGACACAGGCTAAGGCCTTTCGCAAGTGTGTTCGTTCCCATAGACTTTTTGATTCCTGGAGAATTAAACACCCCACTCATAGGCAGTTTTGGTTTTACTCTGCGGCCCACAAAATGCACTCTAGACTTGACCACTTTCTTATCCCTGCTCCCCTCATACTCTGTATGGTTAATTCTGATATACTCCCCATCACATGGTCAGACCACGAGCCTATTATTCTTGACGTGTCCCTGGCCTCCTTCCCCCCCCCCAAGACTTGTCATAAGCGTAAACGACCGCCTCCTTCAGACTCAGGTAATTCGGGATCGGTTTGCTGAGGGACTGACAGAGTTTTTTTACTTGAACAAGGGTTCGGTGGCTGAGATCCAGAGATGTATAAAGTACTAGAGACCCAGACTTGAGTAAAGTTACAAGTGCTCTATCAAAAAAAGTGACTTGAGTAGAAGTTGAAGTGCTCTTTAAGCATCACACTTAAGTAGAAGTACTAAAGTATTCAACATTTTTTGTACTTAAGTATTGCAAGTAGTTTATTTTAAAATTTACTACTCCAGTACTGAAAGTAAAAGTACAAGTATTGTGTTATGTAGTTATTAAAGAAAGTAGTCAATTTAGTCATTTTAGATCCCTCTTAGAGAAGGCCAGGGTCCACCTCCCATTATAGATCCCCTTAGAGCAGGCCAGGGTCCCCCTCCCATTACAGATTTCCCTTAGAGTAGGCCAGGGTCCCCCTCCCATTATAGATTCCCCTTAGAGCAGGCCAGTGTCCCCCTACCATTATAGATTCCCCTTAGAGCAGGCCAGGGTCCCCCTCCCATTATAGAGCCCCCTTAGAGCAGGCCAGGGTTCCCCTCCCATTATAGATCCCCCTTAGAGTAGGGCAGGCCAGGGCAGGTCCCTCCCCCATTGAATAGATCCGATCCCCTTAGTGAGTGACTTGACTTCAAGACAGTTCTTACTTCTCCTACCTTAGGCTGTCTCAAGTCCTCCAGCCTCTCTCTCCACAGTCCCCAGTCCAGTCCCCCCTGCTGAAAGAAGAATATATTCCTACCTCCATCCAGTTCTCCCAAGCTTGGCAGCCGTGCTGCACAGTGCCAAGAGACAGTTTAGTAGTCTAGACTCTAGTAACTCACAGTCCCTCCCCCAGCCAGGACCCAGAGAGATCACTCCGCAGGCAGGTGTCTCTCCTCTCTCACCACCACCACTTGACTTGAGAGCCGAGCGGGAGGCGGGACTCGGGCCAGTGCTGAGGGAGGGCAGAGGCGGCGAGGCTCTGTCCCTGAGCCATCACATCGGGTCAGGGATTGGTCGTCTCAGAGACAGTGAGACTCGAGTAAAAAAAGTCAGCGGCGGTGCGGGTTTGGAATGGAATGATTCGTAACATTTTTATAATTGTAACGAGTATGCAGCACATAAAAAAATATCAGAGTAGAAGTATTAAACTCATCGAACATATGTGCTAAAGTAAAAGTGGAAGTGGGAGAAAAAAATTATACTCTAGTGAAGTACAGATACCGCCTTTTAGTACTTAAGTACAGTAGTGAAGTAGTTCTACTTCGTTACTATACATCTCTGCTGAGATCTCCACATTGTGGGAGGCTCACAAGGCCTTTTTCCGGGGCACCTGTATTGCTGAGGGCTCCCGGCTGAAAAGGGAGGCCGACAGCCTTAGAACCTCCCTGTTGGCTGACTTGTGGTCGGCGGAGTCCCGGCTTTTGGGCTCTCACTCGGTGTCGGACCTTAGGAGAGTTGTATTTCTCCGGGAACGCATTAAGACTCTAGATCTGTCTAAGACGGCTAAGTCATTGATGTGGGCCAGGCAACGTTTCTATGAATACTCTAATAAGCCTCATAGGATGCTGGTTAACAGGCTTTGGCCATGTCCTTTTCACTCGATCCCGGACTTATTGATGCAACCTGATGGAACACCCAGCCCTCAAATTTTCCACTCGTCTGCTCGCATTTTGCGAGTGGAAAATGCAGAGTTGTATAAAGTACTCGAAACCCATACTTGAGTAAAAGTTCAAGTGCTCGATCAAAAAGTGACTAAAGTATTCAACATTTTTTGTACTTAAGTAGTTTTTTTTAAAAAATTTGCTACTCAAGTACTGAAAGTAAAAGTACAAGTACTGTGTTATGTAGTTATTAAAGAAAGAAGTCAAAAGTTTGAACATCATATTGTTTTTTATTATTTCAAATGCAGCTTTTATTTATACATACAGTAGCATTTATTTTCGTATGCGCTGATAATACACATGTTTTGAGCTTCATGAAACCTGCCATCTACTGTTCTGGCAGTGGTAATTTTTATAATAGTAACGAGTAACTATGCAGCACAAAAAAAAATAATGGAGTAGAAGTATTGAAATCATCGAAAAAATGTAGTAAAGTAAAAGTGGAAGTAGGAGAAAAAAATTATACTCTAGGAAAGTACAGATACCGCCTTTCGGTACTTAAGTACAGTAGTGAAGTAGTTCTACTTAGTTACTATACATCTCTGGGAAAATGATTGAGGGCGAGAGAGAAGAGGAAGAGGAAAGGCGGCCGGATAATCAGAGCGGGGATCGCTGCACTGTAACATCTTTCATTCAAATTGCCAGGCGCTCAGCTTCACACACAGTCCCGCCTCCTGGCTCAGCTCCTTTGATAGATAGAGCACTGTCGGTACGTGCAGGGGTGGGCGGTGTCCATATCTGTGATATGGGGGGGGGGGGGCGCACTAGGAGCTTCTGCCTTCTCCTGCCTGACAGGAGTTAATGTCATTCTCCCTCCTGTTATTGCACGATGCATGATTTCTAGACTCCTCCATTCCAGCCACTTATCTCTCCTGTAGCCGTTAATCACTTCTCTCCTTCCAAGCTCCCCTCCCCCTGTTGGTTTGTTCTCCTTCCCAGCCAGGTCACTTGAGTTGGTCACTTTCACTTTGTCCGTCTCCTCGCACATGTCTTTATCTTCCCTACACAATCATAAGTCAGCAGCGATTCTTGTGCTCCTCTCTCCTGTTCACATTAACCCTTCACCTATTCCTATCTTTCAGCTGTACCCTCCAGAAATCTGTACTGTATGCCCTGCAGCCTCTGGTCCCAGCTCTGAGCATTCCAAGCAGCCATTTAGCTGACCCTGTCCTGTCCCAAAATACAGCCTTAGCACTTTCTCTACAGTCCTTCACTCTGCTCTTCATTAACATATTATTACAATCCAGACCCCCCCCCCCCCCCCCTATTCACTCTCTTATCCCTAATAACTGGTGAAATGTGGCTTGGCCAGTGTAATTGTATGTGCGTTTTACCTAGATTTTAGGTGCATTTCTACTGAATTTCTATTACAAAGTGCGTTTTCATGAAAGGGCTTTAAAGTCCTGCATGCTGCATCTTTGATGCGGCTTCAGAAAATGCAATGTGTAATAGAATTCAATAGAAGTGCACCTAAAATCCAGGTAAAACGCACATACAATCACACTGTTGTTATTAATATTTATTTGTGCAACTTCTTCATTCATGCAAAAACATTTAACAGTGTCATTTTATAAAATAATTTTTGAGGGCACATTTAGGGGTGGGGCAGGGTAGGGGTAAGGTGGGGCAATTAGTGGCGAGTAACCCTTAAGGATTGGCTAGTAGCTCAGGACTTGAAATTTTGAGCCCTGGTACACCTACTCATTGCCTTTTTACTATGGCCAAGGTCTTTGGCTCATTCTATAGTAAGCTATACAACTGCCTCACTCCTGAAATCCACTTCACATTTACTCAAGACAATTTTTTTAGTGATCTTTTCCTTCCCAAGTTGTCCACGGCTGATCTGTCGAAACTGAATGCAGATATTTCCTTTGACGAACTTGCTGCTACGATCAAAGCCTTGCCCTCTTGGAAAACCCCTGGTCTGGACGGCCTACCTTATCTTTACTACAAGACCTTTTTACCTACATTGGCTCCCCACATGCTGGATTTGTACGCTTATTTGCTCCGGGGGAAGGTCCCCCATCCCCAATTTGCCCATTCTTATATTTCGGTCATTCCCAAACCCGGTAAGGATGCCTCGCTCCTGGATAGTTACAGACCAATTGCTTTGCTGAACTCTGACTATAAATTATTTACTAAGATTTTGGCTAATAGATTAGCTGGGTTCATGCCTAAGTTAATTGATAGGGATCAGGTGGGCTTTGTTATGTCCCATCACACTGGAGATAATACCAGTAGAGATGTCGCCAACCTAAAATTTGCCGTTCGCGAACGGCGAACGCAAGCCTCCGCAAATGTTCGCGAACGGGCGAACCGCCATAGACTTCGATAGGCAGGTGAATTTTAAAACCCACAGGGACTCTTTCTGGCCACAATAGTGATGGAAATGTTGTTTCAAGGGGACTAACACCTGGACTGTGACATGCCGGAGGGGGATCCATGGCAAAACCCCCATGGAAAATTACGTAGTTGCCGCAGAGTCGGGTTTTAATCCATAAAGGGCATAAATCACCTAACATTCCTAAATTGTTTGGAATAACGTGCTTTAAAATATCCAGTGTGTGTATACGATCAGGTATGATGTTGTATCAATCAGGTAGTGTAACAGTTACGCCCGCTTCACAGTGACAGACCAAACTCTGACAGACCAAACTCCCCGTTTAACAGTCAGTCAGTCAGTCCATTTGCACAACCGCAAACTCCCCATTTGCACAAGGTTGGATACTAAGCTAGCCATGTCCCGTTCCTTGTCCTCACTGATGTCATTGAAGGTCTCTTCCTCCACCCAGCCACTTACAACACCAAATGTCCCCAAAAGGTGACAACAAGCCCCCTGGGGCGCCTGCTGTGGTTGGTCTTCCACCTCCTCAAAGCCACCTTCCTCCTCTGACTTCTCTTCTTCAAACTCCTCTCTCTGCGTTGCCACAGGTCCAGCAATCGACAACGATAAGGCTGCTTCTGGTGGTGATGGGGACCACAACTCTTCCTCTTCATGCTCATCTACGGCCTGATCCAGCACTCTTTGCTGGGCACGCTCCAGAAAAAACACATATGGGATGAGGTCGATGATGTTTCCTTGGGTTTGACTGACCAGGTTTGTCACCTCCGCAAAAGGACGCATGAGCCTACAGCCATTGTGCATGAGCATTCAGTAACGCGGCCAAAAAATACCCAGTCCTGCAGAGGCTGTCCTCTTTTTTTTTAAATTAAAAAAATCTGTTCTTATCAGTTTAATCCCTGTTACGTTACGTCCCCTATCAGGGGCCGGTGTATGGAATAGATTTTAGGAACCGGGAGATGGAAAAAGATGGTTGGTCTGTCCTCTTACTTCCAATTTTGTGCACTGCGCGTGCAATGTACTGTGCCATCCTATATGAGTGGTGTGTTAAGTAGTACTATTCTTATCAGTTTAATCCCTGTTACGTCCCCTACCAGGGTACGTGTATCGAATAGATTTTAGACAACCGCAAAGAGTTGACACACTCATGACATAAATTTTATTCCTCTATGCGTCAATCTTGCTGTAATGATGACTGTGCTCATGTGCACGTTTGGGAGATTGCAGGCGATGGCGGTTTTTCAAACCCTATGGTCGTGCTGAGGTAGTTCAGTGACAATTAAGTGACCCAGAAAACAATGATTCTGCAGTGTGGGCCCATTGTTGGCCTAGTAGGCTTTAATGATCACCCAAGATGATCATAAAGAAAATTAATGTTTTTTCTATGAAAAATTATCCAGCAGATCGCTTTTGGTCTGTTCACAATGAAGCAGCGACCTTATCATCTGGGGTGTGCCAACATTGCCAACACACTCCTAGAGGTGATCGCTTCATTGTGATACGCAAGCCCCTTCACCACAACAAGGTAACGATCACGAAGGGGAATTGACACATGTATGTGCCTTTTTTTTGTGTTTTGTTTTTGCAGCCACAGTGTAGCACCAGAGGCCAGAAAAATTAGGCATGTACACATGCCTGAAAAAGTAGGCATTGTTGCAGCCGTTGCTGTAGCAGCAGCCGGAAAAATTGAGGTTTTCCAGGCAGAAAGTGCACTAAAACATTGCGGCTTGAACCGTAGTTGGTGGTGGAGAAGTCACGTAAGTCATCCAGCATGCAGAGATTAAATACAGCAGCGTGTGGACCATTTTTAGCCCAAGGCATCTCATCAGGCCTTTTTTAGTCAAATGCATCCCCCACTGTCAGTCCCTTCGGGATCCATGCCTCATTCATCTTAATAAAGGTGAGGTAATCTAGACTTTTTTGACTTAGGTGACTTCTCTTCTCAGTGACAATACCTCCTGCTGCGCTGAAGGTCCTTTCTGACAGGACACTTGAAGCGGGGCAGGCCAGAAGTTCTATCGCAAATTGGGATAGCTCAGGCCACAGGTCAAGCCTGCACACCCAGTAGTCAAGGGGTTCATCGCTCCTCAGAGTGTCGATATCTGCAGTTAAGGCAAGGTAGTCTGCTACCTGTCGGTCGAGTCGTTCTCTGAGGGTGGACCCCGAAGGGCTGTGGGATGCGTAGGACTTAAAAAGCTTGGTGTGGATATGCAAACTGTGCATAAAATGTGCCCATAAATATAAATATTAATTCATAGTCACACAAAAAAAAATGTCCTCCATCAACAACACGTTTGTAAAGCGTCCTGTCCTTGCCGGCGTGATCGTGGTAGGAGGAGGATTACTTTCACCTCTTCCCCTGTTAGATTCCCGTTGTGCTGTGACATCACCCTTATACGCTGTGTAAAGCATACTTTTTAACTTGTTTTGTAACTGCTGCATCCTGTGCGACTGCCGGTAATTCGGTAACATATCAGACACTTTCTGCTTATACCGGGGATCTAGTAGCGTGGCCACCCAGTACAGGTGGTTCTCCTTCAGCCTTTTTATACGAGGGTCCCTCAACAGGCATGACAGCATGAAAGACCCCATTTGCACAAGGTTGGATGCCGAGCTACTCATGTCCAATTCCTCATCCTCACTGATCTCATTGAAGTTCTGTTCTTCCCCCCAGCCACGTACAACACCACGGGTACCAGATAGGTGACAACGAGCACCCTGGGATGCCTGCTGTGGTTGGTGTTCCTCCTCTTCAAAGCCACATTCCTCCTCTGACTCCTCTTCCTCAGACTCCTCTTTCAGCATTCCCGCAGGTCCAGCAAGTGATGATAAGGCTGTTTCTGGTGGTGATGGTGACCACAACTCTTCCTCTTCACGCTCATTTATGGCCTGATCCAGCACTCTTCGCAGGGCACGCTCCAGGAAGAAAACATATGGGATGATGTCGCTGATGGTGCCTTTGGTGCGACTGACTAGGTTTGTCACCTCGTCAAAAGGACGCATGAGCCTACAGGCATTGCGCATGAGCGTCCAGTAACATGGCAAAAAAATACCCAGCTCCGCAGAGGCTGTTCTAGCACCTCGGTCATACAAAGACTCGTTGACGGCTTTTTCTTGTTGGAGCAGGCGGTCGAACATTAGAAGTGTTGAATTTCAACGTGTCGGGCTATCGCAAATCAAGCGCCTCACTGGCATGTTTTTTCGCCGCTGAATATCTGAAAAATGCACCATGGCCGTGTAGGAACGCCTGAAATGGCCACACACCTTCCTGTAAGCCTGGGTACTTATGCACAAAGCATTGTACAATCAGATTCAACACATGTGCCATGCACGGCACATGTGTCAACTTGCCCAAATTCAATGCCGCCAACAAATTGCTTCTGTTGTCACACACCACTTTGCCGATCTCCAGTTGGTGCAGGGTCAACCACTGATCCACCTGTGCGTTCAGGGCGGACAGTAGTGCTGGTCCGGTGTGACTCTCTGCTTTCAGGCAAATCAACCCCAAGACGGCGTGACACTGTCGTATCCGGCATGTGGAATAGCCCCTGGGGAGCTGGGGGGGGGTGCAGTTGGTGTGAAGCAAGACGCAACAGCAGAAGAGGACTCAGCCGAGGAGGTTAGCAAAGAGGATGGAGTAGGAGGAGTAGAGGAGGTGGCAGCAGGCCTGCCTGCAAGTCGTGGCGGTGTCACCAACTCCTCTGCAGAGCCACGCATTCCATGCTTGGCAGCCGCCAGCAGGTTTACCCAATGCGAAGTGTAAGTGATATACCTGCCCTGACCGTGCTTTGCAGACCAGGTATCAGTGGTCAGATGAACCCTTGCCCCAACACTGTGTGCCAGACATGACATGACTTCCTTTTCCACAATAGAGTACAGGTTGGGGATTGCCTTTTGTGAAAAAAAATTTCGGCAGGGTACCTTCAACTGCGGTGTCCCAATAGCGACAAATTTTTTGAAGGCCTCAGACTCCACCAGCTTGTATGGTAAAAGCTGGCGGGTTAAGAGTTCCGACAAGCCAGCTGTCAGACGCCGGGCAAGGGGGTGACTCTGTGACATTGGCTTCTTACGCTCAAACATTTCCTTGACAGACACCTGACTGTGGGCAGATGAGCAGGAACTGCTGAAGGTGAGAGGCGGAGTGGTGGGTTGTTGATAGGGGGCAAGGAGGACAGCAGTGGTTGACGTGGCTGAAGATGCTGGACCAGCAGGAGGATGGTGGCTTTGAGTTTGTGTGCTGCTTGTAGTCATGTGTTGATCCCATAGGCATTTGTGATGTGAGATCATGTGCCTTCGCAAAGCAGTTGTACCTAGGTGGGTGTTGGACTTCCCACGACTCAGTTTCTTTTGGCACAGGTTGCAAATGGCATTGCTGTTATCAGAGGCAGACACACAAAAAAAATCCCACACTGCTGAGCTTTGCAATGACGGCATTCTGGTGGTGGCAACAGCTTGCGTTGATTGGCGTGCTGTCTGGCTGACCCCGGGTGCCAATACATGCTGTCTTATTGTGCCACTAGCTCCTTGCGATGACCTCCCCCTTCTTCCAACTCGTCTCCTCCTCCTCTCTGTCTCCCCATCTGAACTTTCCCCCTCTTCTTCTTCTCTTCGAGCAGGCACCCAGGTGACATCCACGGACACATCGTCATCATCAGCCGCTTCACTTGACAACTCAGCAAAGGCAGCAGCAGCAGGTACAACATCATCATCATCATCATCATCACAATGTACGTCCATGTGTATAATGCTGCCTGACTGAGACATATCCCCGTTATCTACATCCTCTGGCACTAATGGTTGCGCATCACTTATTTCTTCCAACTGATGTGTAAATAGCTAGTGTTGGTGGTGGTGCCGGCGGGCGGGCGAGTGGTAAATTGAGAGGTGCCCGAAGCTGAGCTGGAGGAGGATGGTGCATTAAGGTTCCGAGCAGAAGCTGTAGAAGATTGGGTGTCCTGTGTAAGCCAGTCAACTATGTCCTCAGAATTTTTTGAGTTCAGGGTACGTGGCTTCTGAACACTGGGCATTATTCTAGGGCCAAAGGAAATCACAGCACCACAACCATGACGGCCCCTGCAGGGTGGCCTGCCTCTGCCTGTCATTTTTTTTTTGTGGTACTATGCGTGCAAGGTGCTGTGCCACCCTATATGAGTGTTGGGCAGTGGGTACAGTACAGTCTGTGGACCTGACACATACTGGCAGGCAACTATAAAAAATATGTATTTTTTTTAATTTGCAAGGTGCTGTGCCACAGTATATATGAGTGGTGGGCACTGCAGTGGGCACAGCACACTCTGTGGACCTGACACTCACTGGCAGGCCAGGCAACTGCAATTATAAAAAATATATATATTTTTTTAATTTGCAAGGTGCTGTGCCACCGTATATATGAGTGGTGGGCACTGCAGTGGGCACAGTACACTCTGTGGACCTGACACTCACTGGCAGGCCAGGCAACTGCAATTATAAAAAAGATGTATTTTTTTAATTTGCAAGGTGCTGTGCCACCGTATATATGAGTGGTGGGCACTGCAGTGGGCACAGTACACTCTGTGGACCTGACACTCACTGGCAGGCCAGGCAACTGCAATTATAAAAAATATATATTTTTTCAATTTGCAAGGTGCTGTGCCACCGTATATATAAGTGGTGGGCACTGCAGTGGGCACAGTACACTCTGTGGACCTGACACTCACTGGCAGCCGGCAGGCAACTGCAATTATGACAGAGGAAAAAAAAATATTTTTTAAACTGCAAGGTACTGTGCCACCCGATATGAGTGTGGTGTGCACACAGTACAGTCTGTGGTGGGTCTGTGGCCTCTCACACACGGTGGGCAGGCAACTGCACAATAGATAGATATATATATATATATATATATATATATAAAAAATCGACCGAAATACCAGCCCTAAAAAGGACTTTTTGGGGTGCTGTCAGGATGCTGTCCTTACAGCAGGAGTGGACCGAGAACACTATCTATCAACTGTCCCTATTAACAGCAGCAGCACTCTCCCTGCTCTCACTAACACACTGCTTCAGAATGATCTAAGATCGATGCTGCCCTTGCTTTTTTATAGGAGGTGGGAGGGTGCGGGAGGGAGGGTATGCTGATTGGCTGGAATGTGTCTGCTGACTGTGAGGTACAGGGTCAAGGTTTGCCTCAATGATGAAGTATAGGGGGCGGACCGAACATCGCATATGTTCGCCCGCAGCGGCGGACGCGAACAAGCGATGTTCGCCGGCGAATAGTTCGGGACATCTCTAAATACCAGACGTACAGTTGATCTGATTGACCTCCTTAACAGATTTCCCCACCCTGCTTTGGTCCTGAGTTTAGACACCCAGAAGGCCTTCGATAGGCTGGGTTGGCCTTATCTTTTCTCCACACTGACATGGTTTGGTTTATGGGGGCCTTTTTTTGAAGCACTGAAGGCTCTCTACTCTCCTACTACGGCCCAGGTTCGGATGTTGTCTGCCTTTTTTTCACCTCCGTTTTCCATGTACAACGGTACTCGGCAGGGATGTGTTCTGTCTACTTTACTTTTCATACTGTGCTTGGAGCCGTTGGCCGAAACCATTCATTCTCATCCTGACATTAGTGGGGTCCTGATGCGACACAGAGAATATAAGCTGCAGACGACATCTTGTTGACCTTGACGAATTAATCCCTTGGTGTCTCTGCCCTCTCTCCATTTCGTGCTGTCTTCTTTTAAAGCCATTTCGGGTTATAAAATGAATTCCTCCAAGACAGAGACCTTGCCACTCCATATGCCCCAGGAGCTCTTGTCCCAGTTGCATCATTCTTACCCATATAGATGGTGCCCATCGGCGCTCACATATTTGGGAGTCAAGCTGACCCTGTCCCACTCTACTCTTTACTCAAATAATTTTGTCCCTTTGTTTTGTGAGGTGTCTAAATCCCTGCAGCAATGGACGGGATACCGTTGTCACTTTTGAGATGGAATAATGTCTTAAAGATGTCCATCCTGCCCAAATGGCTTTATTTATTTGATACCCTACCGGTTGCAATCCCTATGGCTCAGCTTAAGGCTCTCCAAAGGACTTTTCTCAAGTTTATATGGAACAATAAGGCCCATAGAGTATAGCCAGCTCAGTGGTGTTTTCCCAGAGGAGGTCTTGGGGCTCCTGATATTATTAAGTACTATTATGCTTCCCACCTTCAAGTGGTGTCCTCCTGGTCTTTTTTGGTGGCCCCCAATCGATGGTCAGAAATAGAGAGGGGTGTGTTTTTCCTGGTCCATCCCTGTTCGTTGCTATGGTCCATGATATTGCACTCTGACCGGGTTCTGAAATCTATGTGCCTTGCTTCTATGAGTACTACCTTGGATGTCTGGCATAAGTGTTTCCACAGGTTCTCGCTCTCTTCACCATGTCCCCCTCTTACTAGTATTTTGTTTAATCCCCTGTTACCAGATGGCCTGCATATTGGCCGAGTGTGGTCCTGGTCTCAGGCCTCCCTTTTTCAGCTTCTTAATTTAGTCCACCCGGTTTCTCGCACCTTCTTCTCCTTTGAGACACTGTGTGATAAGTTTGCCCTTCCTAAGCACTCTTTTTATTTTTACCTACAAATACGTCATTTTTTACAATCAATGTCAGTGTCACTGACCTTGGAGAGACTCACTGCCTTTGAATATTTATGCGCCCACAGCCCCCATCAGAGACATTTGGTACCCTCTATTTACAATATCCTTCATGATGCTCTGCCGATGGTTGAGGACTACCACCCTTATATGCGCAAATGGTCGGTGTTGTTGCAATGACCTATAACTCTTCCAATGTGGAGCAAGATTTGGACTTCTGTTTTTAAGTCCTCTAGATGCGTGGTGCAGAGAGAGACTACTTTGAAGATTCTATTGTTCTGGTATAGGACTCCGCCACGCCTGCATAAAATTGATCCATCCTGCTCCACCCAGGTGTTGGTGGTGTGGAGTGGAATTGGGCACATTATACCATATCCTTTGGCAATGTTATGATTTACAACCTTTTTGGAACATGGTTATGTCATTGGTGCTGACTGTTATGGGATTGCATCTGCCTTTGGATCCTGTGCATTACTTGTTGGGACTTCCGTTCTCTGCTGTCTCCAGGCCTACTAATCGGCTGATTTCCTATTTTCTTTTAGCCGCTAGAAGGGCTATTCCGCTCTGTTGGCTTCAGCAAACGCCCCCTGATAGGCCTCTTTTTTTGCGTCTGCTTTCGGAGATTCGGAGGATGGAATTCTTAACAGCTACTGTTCACAATGATATTGCTTGGTTCAATGTTATTTGGGATGATTGGGATCTTTATGCTCTTAACACTACATGATTGTTTGTGACTTTTTGGATTTGATGTCCTGTGTCCTTTCCCTCCTTCCCCCCCCCCCCCCCTTTTTTCTATGACTGTTTATCTCCCCCCTTATTTCTCTTGTCTTTTGTGAAGTTTGACTACGGTGCTGCAATATCTTGGATATTCTGCTTTATTGTTGTCAACTTGATGTTCTCCAAATTTTTTATGGGGGCACCACCCCCTAGTTTGTTTTGTTGTATTTTGTTATATTTTCTTCAATAAAAATATAATTAAAAAAAAAAAAAAAACAATCATTTTTAAAAGAGCAGTAATTTACTGATTTTAATCATGTTAAAGTGAAACTATAAAAATGAAAAATTCCTTTAAATATCGTGCCTGGGGGGTCCCCTTAATGTGCCTGTAAAGTAGCGCATCTGTACAATGTATGTGGCCTGATGCAGCAATACTGACATTTCTAAAGAACAAAATGTCATATACAAATATACATACAAAATTTCAAATCGCATGTACTTGTCATACAGGTCCCGTACAGTTACTCTTGCTGGGCACAGGAACAGGCCCTGCTGGTAAAAATTCCATACAAATTTGAAATCGCGTGTACTTGTCATATAGGTGCAGAAAAATTGGGCCTTGGTTATTGGTGCCTGAACATCGCAACCCCTCACAGTTACTCTTGCTGGGCGCAGGAACAGGCCCTGCTGGTTAAAATTCCACACGAGCTTGAAATTGGCAAAGATCAAGTGTATTATCTGTTCTTATCAGTGATCTAGTGGGAGAGCTGTGCTGTCATCTGACCTGGCCAAGGTTGGGTGGCGGCTATGCAAACCTGCTGGAGTGATGGGGACCTGGAAGGTTATTATTGGCAGGAGCTGAAACTGATATTGTGCCTTTGGTGTTGATGGTGCCTGAACACTGCAACCCCTCACAGTTACTCTTGCTGGTCACAGGAACGGGCCTTGCTGATAAAAATGCCTTACAAATTTGAAATTGCATGAATTTGTCATACAGATGCAGAAAAATTGGGCCTTGGTTGTTGGTAGTGCCTGAACACAGTTACTCTTACTAGGTACAGGAACGGGACCTACTGGTAAGAAATCCAAACAAATTTGAAATCATATGTACTTGTCATACAGGTGCAAAAAATCGGGCCTGTGGTGTTGCTGGTGCCTGAACACCGTAACCCCTCACAGTTACCCTTGCTGGGCACTGAAACGGGACCTGCTGGTAAGAATTACATACAAAATTGAAATTGCATGTACTTGTCATTCCCTCTTGGAAACTGAAGCACCGTGGCTTGGGGAAGAAATCTGTCATCTTCCCCAGTCTTCGGGAGCCTTTCCTCTTCTTGGAAGCCATGCCTGCTAGGGTCAGTAGCTAGAAGCTGATTTTGTAGGGCTGAACGGGTCCCTGTGCGGCTTGAGATCCGCCTGGTGAGCCGATCTGTGTAGGAGCTGTCTTACATTGTAGCCATCTTCAGTAGCGGTCAGCTACGCCCCCCTTACTTTAAACTCTTAACTATTCATTTTAAAAGAAAGATAGGAACATACAAAGTGAATAAAGAAAAATCTAATAATTACAGTAGCATACACTAAGTCTATTACAGATACCAATTACTAAAGGTTCAACAAAACCTATATCAATCAAAGTATCAAATAATCGTTATCCACATCAGATAGCAACCCTTAATACCCCTCCAACAATTTTTGCTAAATAAATAAATAAAACAATAGATGAATAAACAGAATAATATTTAACCCACAGTGTACATTTTTGAGTTAAGTCTAAGATTACTAAAACTATTCATAATATCAGCATTAGTATACCATTCTGTATATTTAAATGTGAACATACATTTTTGTGTTTCCACTAACTCTAGAGTATATTCTACAATTTATTTTCACCTCCTAAAGTTGGTAACTTAGGTATAATCTGAGAGTGCCACACTTAATTTTTAAAAATATATAACAGTTTTTTTTTTCATATATGTTATTATTTCAGCCTCTATAGGAGAGTAATCCAATGTATCATAAAGGCTCTCTGAGCTGTTAATAAACCTATATGCATCCACTGCAGATTAAATAGCTGCCTATTTATAGTGTCAATTACCTCAGCCTGTTCACAGCTAAACAGTAACATCAAAGGGTCTTTATGAATGGTAATAATGTTGCCTAAAGAGGGGGTTATGTGTAATTTCCATCAACAAATGTAAATAGATATTTGTATATATATATATAAATATATATATTACATTTTAAACAAGTTACATGTGTAGAGGAATTAGATATTGATATACATATCGAGGTACAGAAGGGTGCAGGTTTTTAGTGTGATTGATTGATTTAGTTACCAGATAACTTTGAAGCGTAGGAATAATTTGCTAATGTTCCCTCCAAAATAAAAAAAAAGATTATGACCTGGCCTACTTAAAGTATAACTAAAGTCAAAACTTTTTTTAGTTTTGGATACAGTGGAGAGGGATTATAATATCTGCCAGTTTTTATTGCTGTCTGTGCCCCCTCTCTAATTGTCCTGTTTACTGTTTTTGTTGAAAGTGAGCACCAGCACCTCACGGAAAACTCACAATCTCTCCCAATCACGGCGGTCACATGATCAGAAACCCAACCCTGCCTCCCGGCATCAGAAACCTCTTAAAGGGCCAGGAGGAGCTGGCATTAAGGGATTAAACCAAATCATATCTGAGAGATATTAAAAAATATAAATATTATCTCAAAAATATAACAATACCGGTAACCAAATGTATATCCCAGCACCTGCTCCCAGAAAGCTTACATTTTCAGACAATGCCACAACAAATGTACCAATGTCAGTCTATATGATTTACATTTGAGTCATATTCCTGCATCCAAAGATGGATTTATTATAAATAGAATGTATTCTCTATGCGTAATATTAAATTGATTTTCTCTCCAACTCTCATTTATGATTTACCAAACCTAATTATATTACTGCAATAGTTTTACGACTAAAATTTCATGGGGAAATTATCACCCCCAATTTTTTTGGCTTGTATTTTTCATTCACTTAGAAAAAATATAATTCATAGGATGATATATATATAATATCGAATATGGCATTTCCTATTAACTTATCCAAGCAAGACCCTAAATAACTGGATATTTGTAGGTAATAGAGATAATACTGCATTAAATTCCATTGACTTTAGTGAATAAGAATTATTATGGTACAATTGATGTGCTATAATCAACCCATTCTGCCTTGAGGTTTGGAAAGCTGCATAATCTCTACTCTGTAGGAATGATGGATTATCCAGAATTGGCAAATACTTTGATACATAAGGAGTTATTCCTTGTTTTTTCCTTGTCTCTCTCAAAGCTATTAATATTGATGTGAATTTTGTGCAAGCTGAAACTTATGGATGTTTGCAAGGCTTTTCCCTCACATTTGAGAGAACTATTATGGCTATTTGTTTAGGAGACTGTCAATGCCATTTTTATTATATCTGCCATTTTTCTATGACTGCATCTTCTGATTTACAAATTGACATGTCCTTCACATAGCAGGCATGAACATCTGCCATACAGTTAAGCTAACTGATAACCTTTACTTTATGCTTTTTTTTATTTATTTATTTATTTTTGAATAATTTTTATTTGTATTTCAAAAGGTAACAAAGAAATGCGGACGCAGCCGCTAAACACGTAGATTGATAAACAATACAACATAACAAGGTTGAGTACAGAATTAACATTAAAAAGTGTTACGTTCTCTTTAGGATTCAATCAGAGGAGAAGAGAAAGAGAAAGGTAAGAAGGTGAGAGAAAGAGAGGAGGGGGGAGAGAAGAAGAGAGAGAGGGAGATAGAAGGCTCATATAAGTGGGATGTTGAGATCTATAAGCAGATAAACATCAGAAACATTGAAAAGGCAGGAAATGCTATACAGTGAGTCCAGCAATTCAGTTGTATCAGGTTAAACAGGGTACCATTCAGACCATGGTTCCCAGATAAGATCAAATTTGTGTAGATTTTTGGTTTGTAGTGCTATGGATTTTTCCCAAATGTAGTGTTGGTTGGTGGCACTAAGAACCTCTGAATGATTAGGAGATATGTTTTGTTTCCAACGCCTTGTAATGGAAAGTTTTGGCGAGATAAGAATATTAGTTACTATGCCGTGGTAGTTTACAGGAAATTTGTCTATGCCTATGTTGAGTAGGGCTAATGCTGGATCTGGTGGGGTAAATACGCCAATTATCTCTGAGAGAATACTTTCCTCCAGTAGCTGTGAATACTGTTACATGTCCGCAATATGTGAAATAGAGTTCCAGTGATGTCGCAGCCGCACCAACAGAGTGGCGAGGATGTGTTATATATTTTTTGGCAAGTCTATGTGGAGTGAAGTACCATCTTAAAATGATCTTTATGGTTAGTTCCCAATGATTTGCACAGTGAGAGGCAGAGTGGGAGTGCGTTATGGCTTGGATCCATTGGTATTCAGAGAGGGATGTGTTAAGATCTGCCTCCCATTGTTGCATTTGTCTGGTTTTGGTGAATGCAGTTTTTCCTTGTAGGGAGTTATAAAGAATAGATGTGCCTTTTTTCCTTTCCGGGTGCCCCAGAAAGAATTTCCATATCTTTGGGCAGAGTGATATTTTGGGGGAGGGATGGTTTTCACAAAGTGAATTATATGCAGGAGAGTGTAGTGAGTCGAAGGGGGTAGGGAGTATTGGTTGATGAGGGTATTGGGGGTTTGAAGGTTGTCGTCCTTCCAAAGATGTTTCATCAGAGCAACGCCCCGTTTTTCTAAGTCACGTATCTTAATATCGGGTATGATGTGCTCCAGGGTGTTTTGGGGTATGTCTATAACCATGTTTTGTGGGGAAGGGGGAAGGAGAACTATTTTTCTCCATGCAGTGACTGATGCTATCGTCGTCGGGAGAAAGCTGTTTAGTGTGAGGGGTTGCCATGTGTCTGTATACAGTAGGGAGCTTAGGGAGTCTGTTTTAAGCCTCAATTTCAAGCCATGGGGGGAGTGTTGGGGGTCCTGAACCAGTGTTTCAATTGGTCTATATGAGTTGCCATTAGATAATCTTGTATATGTACCATGCCCATTCCTCCGATGGATTTGTGTTTAATAAGTGAGATATATGAGCCTCGAGACCTTTTGCCCTGCCAAATAAACCTTCGAAGTTGAGATGATAGGGTGCGTATGTGGTTCTGCTTGACAGGGATTGGTAAGGAGCGGAAAATATAAAGGATCTGGGGCAGAATTTGCATTTTGTAGGCTGCGAGTCTTCCCATCCATGAAAGCTCTACTTTTGACATTGTTTTTAGTTGGGTTTCTATTTTTGTGATTAACGGCCCGTAGTTTTCATCGCATAAGTTGGAGTAAGAGGAGGTAAGTGTGATTCCCAGGTATGGGATGCCTTTTTCAGTTCAGGTGTATGGGAAGGTCAGTTGGAGTCTTTGTTTGATTTTTTTTTTTTTTTAATAGTGTTGTTTATTGAGTTTTAAATTGCATAACAAACAATGTTAACATTTGAGTAGAAGAAGGTAATAAAGTACAAAGTGCAAAAATAACGAATTTTCCAACGTGTATACAAAATAGCAATGATAACCGGCTGAGTACATGTTACATGTAACATCATAGTAGAGAAAAGAGTGTCAATGCTACGGACTCCGAGGTAAGGCTAGAAAGTGAGTGTGCACAGTATTATCAGTGGGAGGACATAGACCAGTAGGTAGGAGCAGAAGGTCTATTGGAGGAGAGGGGCCCTGTCATCCCGACACTCCTAATAGGAACATAAAAAGTCAGGGGCACCCCCGGTGGTGGTCTTGGGAGAAGATTTATTGTAACTGTGACAGGAAATGGTATATTCAGTTTAGGTACATCCAATGCTGCCAAGAACGGTGGAATTTATGGTAGGAGAGTGAGTTAAATGCCAGAAATTTCTCCATCTGGTAGTTGGAGTTGACAATCGCTACAACTTCAGAGAGATTGGGAGCCTCCACTGTCCTCCACTTGGGAAGAATAAGCGACCTGTAGGCTAGGAGGATATGGATGACTACCTGTCTATATTGAGTCGGTAGCTGTCAATGCCTAAGTTCAGTAGAGCTAGTTCTTTCCTGGGTAGGGATAGTATGACAGTATAAGAGGAGATGCATTGGAAGACTTGATTCCAGAAACTAGTGAGCGAGGGACAATCCCAAAAGATGTGGGCTAGCGTTGGTGGGATGGGAAGATCTTTGCTAATCTATAAGGTGTATAATACCAACAGTTTGTGATTTTTAGCATCATCTTCCAGTGGGTTGTGCAATGGGAGAATTGGTATGTGGAGCGAGAGGCAATGGACCATTGTGCAAGGGTGAAGGTGCAGTGTAGATCCAGTTCCCCACTTGAGCATGGAAGTGGATTTTAGGAGTCGCTTTTGACGAGAAGAGAGAATCAGAGAATATAGAGATTCCCTAGAGAGTCTTCTTTTCGCAGTGATTAATTGCCAGGCTTTAAGAGGTATATGGGGTTGTTTCAAGGGGTGTTTCGCGAGAAAGGACATACATTAACTGTGAAAAAGAGTGTGGAAGGTATTCTAAAGGTGTGCATCACCTAATCTACGCATCTAAGGACACCGTCCAAGTAAAACTACAGTATGACAACTCCAAAGGGGGTGAGTGCTGAGACCCTCAAGGAAGTGATTTGCGATTCAAGTAATTTTAGCGGTAGGGAAGCAACCGGTACTTGGTACCCATCCACCTGCTTCTCCCGCGTGCCCCCAAGCACCCTCCAGGCTTGTAAGGAGACTTGTATCATAGGAGGAAATGAGGAAACATCCCAGAGGAGCCAGAGGTCGCCCAGGAGGAGCAGGCGCAGGTCCTTAGTGGGTATGAGAGATCGTTCTATAGAGGACCACAGGGAAACGTCAGCACTAGGAAACCAGCCTCTAAGTTGTTCCAGAAGGGTAGCCCAGTAATAATTGTGAAGGTCCGGAAGTTTTGCACCCCTGATGTGTTTGGGCAAAGCCAAGGTGGAGGCAGCCACCCTGGCTCTCTTACCATGCCAAATAAATTTGCGCATGTCCCTTGATAGGGCTTTCAAGCATGTGGTTGGGAAGGAAATAGGAAGGGCCCTGAACAAATATAGTAGTTGGTGTAGTATAGATATCTTATATGCTGCCATTCTACCTCCCCAAGATATTTCCACCTTAGCCATGGCTGTCATTTCTTTAGTGGTTTTTCTTCTGAGAGGTTCTATATTAGCGGGTAAGAGGTTAGAGATGGTAGGGGTTAGATTGACTCTGAGGTATGGAATCTTATCAGAAGTCCATGGATAGGGACAGGAGGTTCGCAGTGAGCTAGCCAGGGCTGCATGGACACCAAGGTTTAGAATTGTCAATTTTGAAGTATTAATTTTGTAGTACGAGACCATCCTGAACTCTATCAAGTGTTTGTGAGGCGCTGGGAGCGAGAAGGCGTTCGGGTTTTTTCCGCATAGTGTATAATGTTAATGAGACATCTTGTAGTGTCTGCTGTTTGTCAACCTTGCATGAAGCCCATTTGGTCTTTCTGTATTAGGTGGGGGAGAATTGGTTGCAGGCGTGCCGCTATGACTTTAGCAAATATTTTTACGTCACTGTTTAAGAGGGATATGGAACGGTAATTGGATGGGAGACCCGGTTTAGGGATTGTGGTGACGTAAGCACCAAGCCTCTCCGGAGGAAGTTTCGAAGTTTGCATCGCTTTGGTGAATACGTCTGATAAGTGTGGGCTCAAAATCTGATGGTGGATCTTATAGTACTTGTTGGGGAAGCCGTCTGGCCCTGGGTACTTGCCATTGGGGAGAGACATTATGACTTTTGAGATCTCAGAGGGCATGTAGAGAGCGTTCAATATTTGCAGGTGTTCCTTAGAGAGGCTAGATAGGTTCAGTTTGGCCAAAAAACTTTGAATGGAGTCAGGAGTAGGTTGTTTTAGTGTCGGGGTCCTGAGATAAGTTGTAAAGGGAGCTGTAGAATCTTGTGAATTGATTTGCGATGTTTCTTGGGTGAGTGAGTTTGGTCCCTAATTTGGGAAGGAGAAGGTGGGAAATTCTGGACTTGGTTTGTTTGGCCCTGATCCTATTTGCCAGATGCTTACCAGCTCTATTGGCGTGTGTATAGTAAGTTAATTTGAGACGTTTAAGGTGACGATCATATTGATCCATGAGGTGGGATTTTAAAGATTTCCTCAAGCGATCTAAGGCAGTGCCATGGTATATAGGGCAAAGAATAATCAAGGTACAGTAACTAATGAGTGTTAAGATATTTGATCCAGGGGTTCTCAAACTGGTGCTGTTTAATACTAATGATTCTAGCTAGTTTCACAATGCATCTTAATGCAGGATGTTTGGTTTTTGGATAAAGATAAAGAAACCAACAAGCTTTTCCATGCGTTTGCTATTGAGACTTTGATAGCTAAGAATATAAGGAAAATTAATGTTTAATGTGCCTGGGTATATCCCGAACTGAGTCATTAAGAAGTATAAACTGAGAGTGTCTAGGGACCCATATTCTTGTAACCTTCTAAATTAAAGAGGAGGCCCAGCTCCCCCATGAAAAAATTAAAAGTCAGCAGCTACAAATACTGTAGCTGCTGACTTTTAATATTAAGACACTTACCTGTCCTTGAATCCAGCAATGTCAGCACCCCAGCCAATGTTTCCATCTGCTCTCGGGTGCTGACACTGCCATTGCTTGTAAGGGAATCCAACAGTGAAGCCTTGCAGCTTCACAGCTGGTTCCCTACTGTGCATGCGAGAAGCTTGTGGCACTTTGTGAATGGCTCGGGAGCAGGGGGAAAGAAGGATGGGGCAGAACTTCCGAGGGACCTCGCCTTATCTTGCCGCATCTTGCCGCAGCTGGGTCTCCCGTAAGTGGGAGCGGGTACCTGTCAAAACAGGTACCCGTAGTTTATAGAAACTAAATAGAACTCAAGATATTCCTTAACCTCTTGCCGACCACCCCACGCAGATATACTGTGGCAGGGCAGCTTAACTGTGCATAATCATGTACATATACGTGATTATGTGCATGTGGTTTCGGCCGTGCACGCCAAAGGAGCCACGCTCCTGCTGTGATTAGACACAGCGGGAGCCAGACCGTGGGAGGTGTGGGCTCGATCGCCGTTGGCCTCCTGCGATCTTCGGCTAGAATGACAGAAGAGCCTCCTGCTTATGTAAACAAAGCAGGGAGGTCTTCTGTCAGAGAGGCAGGGAAAAATAGTGTGATTCAGCTTAGCTGAATTACTAATCTCTCTCTGCCTCTGTCCAACCCATCCCCACACACAGTTAGTAAGCAAAAAAAGGGAACACATTTAACCCCTTGATCACCCCCAGTGTTAACCTCTTCCCTGCCAGTGTCATTTATACAGTAACAGTGCATATTATTTAGCACTGATTTCCGTATTAATGTCACTGGTCCCCAAAAAAATAAAAAAATGTCAGTTAGGGGTCTGATCTGTCCACCGCAATGTCGCAGTCCTGATAAAACCGCTGATCGTCGCCATTACTAATAAAAAAATTAATAAATAAAAATTACATAAATCTATCCTGTAGTTTGTAAACGCTAGCACTTTTTCACAAACCAATTAATATATACTTTTTGGGGTTATTTTAACAGAAAATATGTAACAGAATACAAACTGGCCGAAACTGATAAAAAAAATTGGATTTTTTAAATATTTTTTTATTGGGAATTTTTCTATAGCAGAAAGTAAAACATATTATGCTTTTTTCAAAATTGTCGCTCTTTTTTTTTTCTAGTGCAAAATCTAAAAAATACAGAGGTGATCAAATACCACCAAAATAAAGCTCTATTTGTGGGAAAAAAAGGACATCAATTGTATTTGGGTATGGCGTCACATGACCGCGCAATTGTCAGTTAATGCAACGCAGCGCGGAATAGCAAAAAATGACCTGGTCATTAAGGAGGTAAAACCTTCCGGAGCTGAAGTGGTTAAAGAACGATTAACATATTCAACCTCTCTTGTATTAAGTATGTTCCAGCTAATTCTATGTTATTACTCTTTTTATTTGTTCCATACTAATACACAATAAAATCACGATGAGCTCCTTTTGTGTATTCCAACCAAAGAGAGTAAATTTGTCAATACACTAGATTGATGACAGCATTATAATGTCAAACTCAAGCAATGTATCCAACCTGTTCCTGTGCACATTATTAGTAGATGTTAGTAAAGATACTGTTAAG
The DNA here is from genome assembly GCF_965119305.1 of Pelophylax lessonae. Classification (NCBI taxonomy): domain Eukaryota; kingdom Metazoa; phylum Chordata; class Amphibia; order Anura; family Ranidae; genus Pelophylax; species Pelophylax lessonae. The sequence goes on along the minus strand of NC_138770.1, from coordinate 253,569,877 downwards.
TTGTACATCTTTGCTCATCAATGCTATGTATTATTCAAGTCTACCAAATTTTTGTTTTATTTATTTGTTAAAATTCAATAAAAACTATTTCAATTAAAAACTGGTACCTGTTTCCACCTACCCCCTGATAGGTGCCAAATGTGGCACCGGAGGGGGTGAAGCAGATAACCGGAGCTTCCACTTTTGGGTGTAACTCCGCTTTAGGCTCAGTATTCTATTCCAGTGTTTCTGGATTTTAGGATATTTATATCATATGTAAGTTACAGTCCCTTGATGTTCTTAACCCCTAAAGCACAAAGTAGAGGTTCCTGGGAACATTTTTGGTGACTCTTGCCAAACGTTTATTTTATCTATGGGGATGGGGGAGGGGGTGTTGAAATAAATTTGTGTTCACTGTTCTTTCATTTCATTTTTTTTCTCCCTCTAAATCAGGGGTGGGGAACCTACGGGGAAGTCATCTGATCCGGCCCCCTGTGCTTGGGTGACCAGATGTCCCCAGACTGAGGATACTGTCCCCGCTTTGCATGGCCGATCCTGGGCGCCCCCAGGATCGGCCCTACCATCAGTGGCATAGTGTGGGGGGTGCGGAGGGGGGCAGTGCAAAATTTAGGGGGCGAAATATCGCGCCGCCGTGTCACTCCCGATCCGCTATGTCCCCGCACTACAGGCCGCCATGTCCCCTGTCAGGCTGCGCCCTGTTATTGGGCGAATAGGGTCATGTGCAGCAGCATGGGGACTGGCCTGTCTCAGATCCTGCTCCTGGAGTCCCGTCTCCGCATCTGTGAACCGCAAACGTCTCTTCTCCTCCTCAAGCCTGGATCTCCGGTAAGTCAGCAGCCACACAGCCAGACAGAGTGAGTTAGGGGAGAGCAGTTAGGGTCACGCTGTGTAGTTCAGTATAGGAATATTGTAGGTAGGACAGTGTACTGTAATGGTTAGTGTAGTGGGCAGTGTAGTGTAGTGGGCAGTGTAATGTAGTGTAGTGTAGTGGGCAGTGTAGTGTAGTGTAGTGGGCAGTGTAGTGTAGTGTAGTGGGCAGTGTAGTGTAGTGGGCAGTGTAGTGCAGTGTAGTGGGCAGTGTAGTGCAGTGTAGTGTAGTGGGCAGTGTAGTGGGCAGTGTAGTGCAGTGGGCAGTGTAGTGTAGTGGGCAGTGTAATGCAGTGGGCAGTGTAGTGCAGTGTAGTGTAGTGGGCAGTGTAGTGCAGTGTAGTGGGCAGTGTAGTGCAGTGGGCAGTGTATTGTAGTGGGCAGTGTAAGGTAGTGGGCAGTGTAGTGCACTGTAGTGGGCAGTGTAGTGCAGTGTAGTGGGCAGTGCAGTGTAGTGTAGTGGGCATTAATCACTCTGCATTAAGGGGGGCATTAATCACTCTGCATTAAGGGGGGCACTGATCACTCTGCATTAAGGGGGCCACTAATCACTCTGCATTAAGGGGGGGCACCAATCACTCTGCATTAAGGGGGGCACTAATCACTCTGCATTAAGGGGGCACTAATCACTCTGCATTAAGGGGGCACTAATCACTCTGCATTAAGGGGGGGCACTAATTGCTCTGCATTAAGGGGGGGCACTAATCACTCTGCATTAAGAGGGCACTAAGATCCAGCAGTACCAGCCAGAGCCAGCAATACCCACAGCAGAACCAGCCAGAGCCAGCAGTGCCCACATCAGTACCAGCCAGAGTCAGCAGCACCCACAACAGTACCAGCCAGCAACACCCACAGCAGTACCAGCCAGCAGTACATACAGCACATTATCAGCCAGCAGAACCAGCCTGAGCCAGCAGTACCCACAGCAATATTAGCCAACAGCACCAGCCTGAGCCAGAAGTAGCCACAGCAGTACCAGCCAGCAGTACCTACAGCACAGTACCAGGCTGAGTCAGCAGTACCCACAGCAGTACCAGCCTGAGCCAGCAGTACCCACAGCACAGTACCAGCCTGAGCCAGCTGTACCCACAGCATTACCAGCCAGCATTACCAGCCAGCATTACAAGCCAGCAGTACCAGCCAGCTGTACCAACCAGCAGTACCAGCCAGCTGTACCCCCCAGCAGTTCTTTTCGAAACTTACCACCACAAAGATTTGACTGCGCTCAAGACTGACCGACGCAAGCCTGGAAAACCAGTTGCCAGTAGCAACATCATCAATACCAGCTAACATCACACACCTCACCAAAGAGACGCAGTTGCAGCCATAACATTAGGGGTGAGTTTATTAAATGTTTGACCAAATATAATAGACACATTTTTAAGTTGATAATTTTGTGCGGCCCCCAAATTATTTTATAAATACCCAAATGGCCCTTGGCAGAAAAAAGGTTCCCCACCCCTGCTCTAAATGATGCAGTGGATTGCTACCAACAAAATACAGCAGACAGAACAAATGAATATACCAAGTGAATGCACTGCTTTAATCAACCAAAAGTACCTATAAACATAACATAAAAATGAAAAACAATACAGACAAAATGAAAAAAAAAATATATATATATTAGTGTTTTTTTAAAGAGAAAAAAAAATAACCTAAAATAAGGCCCCACCAACATAAAATAAGTCTCAATATAGTCCCAAAATACTGTAAATAAAAACCCCAAAATACCACTCTCTAAAACAAAAGTAATTTTTTTTAAAGTGAAGCCTTGCAGTAAAAAAAAACAAAGTTTATTATTCAGGACCGCAGCTAAAGTTGACCGCTAACCTAAAATAAAAATAAGAAAAAAAAGAAAAAAGGAAGCAAATGGAGTGACTGCCCAAATAGCTAGCCATCAGAATTTAAAAGAAAGTTTTGAATATTTTTCAGATTTACACTTACCTAGGTGGATGCAGCATCGGTCCAATGCTGCATCTGTACCCCGCCAGCTCTAAGACTCTTAGTTCTCAGGGCTCCCTGAACAGAGAGCTGTTGACTGTCAGTCACCACTGTCTGCTCTGCCCCTCCAGCGCTCACTGGAGTGCTGGGCTGTGAAGGAGGTGGGAGCGGTCGACTCAGGCTCAGGCTTTCAGCAGCTCGCCGGTCCAGGCATGTGGGCAAATCCCAACTTCATTGTCATGATCTTGCCTCAGCCTGGACCGGCTCTGTGACATCAGCTGACAGCGGGCTTCAGCCTTCCATGTGCTAAAAATGGGTCTTAGGAGTGCAGAATGAACGAGCTTCGGCTGTACTCCGCCTTTTAAGTACAGTTTTCATAGTGATCTCACTCTCTCTCTATGCAGTTTGCCAGCTTTCTTATGCTTTCCCTACAACAGCTGCCATTTCACTGACACCCCCGTTATTATCCAAAAAAAAAAAAATGTATTTGTCTTTCTAAGGCTGCTAGCTATAATTTAAAGGACATGCAGTGCATTATGGTTTAAGGAAAATTTTCCCAGATAAATCTGCACAAAAAGTCACCAGGACAGCAAATGTCAAACCTGAGTGATTCACCTAGAACCCATAGCAGCATCGTGATCCCTAATACTAATACAAAAACTCACCCCCTTAATTAATGATTCTTGAATAAAAAAATATGTAGCATACTTTGAAACAATAGATATTGTCAAACACTATTTTGACCATGGGTTTTGCTGCAGGCTATCTATTATTAACACATTGCCATAGTTCGTATGCATTTTGCATAATAGGTGTTTATTAGAAGACCATTTGCAATGCAGAAATATTGTATTCGGATTTATCTTTCCCTATTTAAATTTAAATGAAGACAAGGCAGAGGGCAACTGCATGGCTCAGCCCATCAATAAATTTGTATTTTAGATAAATTATAATATTTCAAAGCAATTGAACTCACTGAATAATATAATTATAATGTGAACATTGGAAGTAATTATGCTGTATATTTTTGTCATTGATGGAGGGCTATGTTTCAGTTTTCAGGACATCGTTCTTCAGAACAAAATGGAGTACTTGCTGCACATCTGTTGCTGCAGCTGCTTAATAATAGTTGTGATGTATATTCATTGCTTTTAGGCTGTGGACAGCTGTTCTCATCTTAGACAGGCATGTGAAAAAGCCATCACTTATCTTTAGTTATCACAACCAATAGGCCAAGTTTATACATATTTCCTTTATATACATGTTTATATTTTGATACAAAGTATTAAATCTCATTTAAAGGGAATGTATAGTTGTTTTGTAAAGGATAAGTCCACCCTAACACTAAAATCTCTACATCTACAGACATCCACAATCTAAGGCTAACCTATCTAGCCCTGTAAAGAAGAAATCAGTATACAGTACATTACTTTTTAAAGCCATTCCAGTCCGATCCCACACTGAGCTGTCAACGGCGGCTTTGCTGTGTAGGCGGGTGCAGAGGAGGCAGCCGACAATGGAAGCCCCATAGTAACTCCCATGCAGAGCTTCCACCGCTGGAGACAGGAAAGGATCGGCTTTAAAAAAGGTATGTATAGCGATTTCTTCTTTTAAGGGTTAGATAAGTTATTTGTAGATTGTGGATGTCTGTAGATTTAGAGATTTTATTGTTAGGATGGACTTTTCCTTTAATTGTTCAAGTTGGGTAAATATGAAATATTGCATATGGGTGCTTTGTATTCTCATTTTCTTTTTTATGAAAAAAACATTTACAAACAACTAAGTGAGTCAGAGCAGTGATTCCATCATCTCCCTTGCAATGTATTGTCCTGCATTGAACATGAAGGAGTTGAGGTCCTGCCAACATTTCCTGGGCTTCACTGGGAGCAGAGAAAAGATATGGGGATTCAAATATGTATTCCTTTTTGTTGTATCCCCCAAGATATATGAGCTTGAACTCTGCTTGAAAGTAAACCGCTTTTCCTGTGTTCTCCCAGTAGAAAATCCATAATGCTCTGTTAATCCTATGTCAAAGATGTACCCTGAGTTAAATATGTATTTCTAAGATAAAAATGACATGTACAGTAAAAAAAAAAACATGTATAAAAAGCCAAATTATTCTGTGTGTGCTAAGCTGGATACACACTATACAACTTTTGTTGTTAGATTTCCTTTTGATTTACCTTCAACTATGTAGTGTAAGGGTCTGCCTGATTGCATACAAATTGAAAGTGTTTAGATTTGACCTCATATTATATGGTTTTGGTAAATCTAAATGAAAAAAATTTAAAGACAATTGTATAGTGTGTATAGCCCATATTGTTTCAAAAGAAAACTCAGAACAATGGCTAGCCAAGTTCATAAGACTTGGATGTGGAAATAAATAATTGAAGGGAGCTGTTGTGAAAGAATACAGAGCTGCCAATGCTGGAGGCAGCTGATTCAAAGGTAAGTGTGTCAACACGTGCCTGATTGTTTGATTAGTATGGATGACAAGCGAGGCGCAGTACGCGGCTCGCTACATGTGATTGTGGCTGCCGCTGTAATGTTTAAATAAAGATATATAAAATATTTCTTTTTGAATGGTTCTTTAAGCCGCGCGTGGCGCGCACGAGCCTTCCGGGCGGGAAAAACGTGACTTTGCGTCACATGGGAGGACACGTGACCTTCCAGAAGCTTCCGTCACGTGATCAAATAGGGCTATATAAGCGGCTGCGTGAGGGCTCCGGGCTCAGTTGGTTTAGTGCGGCGTAGCGAGCTCCCCTCCCCCCCCACCCCGTCATCAGCACTTTTATGTGGCTTGTCACCCTCATTATGAGGGGGGACTTCTGATTTATTTATTTATTTATTTATTGATTCGCTTGAGTTTTTATGACTAAGCGATAATTTTATTTGCATATTTATTTGGACTTTGAATTTATTCAATATTTATTAGAATTTTAGAATTAATAAAGTTATTTGAATGTATTTATTTATTTATTTAATTTATTTATTTATTGATCCATTATTTATTTATTTATTTATTTATGTATTTATTTATTTATGCCAATAAAAGTGCTGCGGCCATTTAACTACCAATTGAATTGTGTTGGGTGTTTATTTTAGATTAAGTTATATTTACATTAATAGTGCAGTCTACATTCCCATGTATTTTCCATCCATTTATGGCTGTGGAAGAAGAATAATTCAATATTTAGGATCTCAGCACTCCGTACGACCATCCAACAGCTGTGATAAAATTTGTAATGCTTGGAGACATTGGGGGATATATACTAAACCTGGAGCACTCAGAATCTGGTGCACCTGTGAATGGTAGCCAATCAGATTCTAACTGCAGCTTGTTCAATTAAGCTTTGACAATACAACCTGGAAGCTGATTGGTTTCTGTGCAGAGCTGCACCAGATTTTGCATTCTCCAGTTTCAATTATCCCCTAAATCCCCCCCCCCCCCCCCCCCCAACCATTGAGCCTATGCTTTTTTAGGGCAGGATAAAAGCCTGTTGAATGCTTGCACAAAATGTCTGATGGTCCATAGCTCATAGCTGTAGCTTCAGGTACCAGAGGCCTCTTGACTATAGCTTAGTAGTGGTGTGAATTTCTGTTGCATCACAATCTTGCCACAAGTTCAGAAGAGGTGAGCTACTGTAATATATTAATTACATTGCTGATTTTCATATTTTTTTCTTTTGTTTTCATTGTAAACTGTGCCTTCTTGTCAGTTCTGAAATTGAAAGGGATTTTTTGGCCTGTAAAAGGTCTTTCAGCGGTACAACAAAAAAACATACAAACTACAACTTTTAAAACATAAATTAACCATTAAAAATTGTAAACTAAGCAACAACTGATACTGTATGTAGTGCATTGAAATAAACAATTTATGCATTTAGAATAATGCATTTTAAGCTTCTGTATGTGTAGCAATTTCCAAAATGAATGTCTTTTTTTGTACATTTGCAGAGATACTAACAAGTATTCAAACTTAACATTAAAACCATATTTTATGTTTGACATGATGACTAATGAAATGTCCTCAGTATGTTTTCTGTTGTTTGCTTTAAGTAGATTCAGTGCCTACACTGTTACATTTACATTGCTATAAATATTAAAAGATGGCATAATTGATGTCTTCTTACATCCTGACAACACATTATAATTATCTTTGGCTATACGGAGGGAGGATAACAGCATGTAACACTTGAAGCAGGAATTTCACTTAGCGACTTGTGTAATGCTTATCACAAAGAATGTGCCTCTTTCAACTCTGTATGTAAAGCAGGCACAAATGCATTTTTAGATGTTGTAGTGTCAAATGTGTCTTCATATTGCTATTCAATGACTAAATAGAAAGGTAATAATAGTATTTATTGTTTGGGCACAAGCAGGCTGTCCTTAGTATTATTATATATCCTATAATACCCTCCCACAATATAAACATTTTTGACCTGGAGGCTTTATTTCCAATTAGGCAGCATAGGAAAGGCTATGTATAAACATCAGTTGTTTAGAAATGTTTCAAAACTTTAATGGGAGAAAATAGCCTTTCTGGGTTTTTTCTGGGCATTTCCTGCCTATGCGGACTTTTTTAAAGCTGAACTTCATCTTTTATTAGACTTGACAATGTTCATTTTGGCCAGCTTGGAATTCATCACTTTCAGTGAATGGCTGAGCACCGCTGTGATAGACTTTACTATGTTCCAGGCATGAGACTATGGGCCGGATTTAAAGAAACTGCAGCTTCAAACATCTATGACGTGTTTCAGTTTCGCCGCGTTCAAATCAATGAACTGGCGCTGCGGCGAATTGGCGAGTAAAACAGCAATAATGAATTCCGCCGTCAGCGGGATTCACTTACGATCGCGGCTTCGCCAATTCGCAAACTTATGTCTTCGTGCTTATAGCAGTTTCACATAGCGATGTGGGGTAGTGGATTAGTGCACACATCACATGTCTGTAATTCATCTCCCTCTGCTGTAGGTTCGAGGCTTACCATCTCCACCTACTTTTTTTATTTTCTTTTTTTGTTTATATTGCTAAAATGTAACGGATTACATCATATATATTGCTAAATAATGTTACACTCAGAAGCGCTTGCAAGCTTACACCATTTTAAGTGTTTTTTTGATCTTGTCTGTGTGTCGAATCGATCTTATGAAGGAAAGTACCAAAGGCAAGTGACCAAACCCCTACCCTACTTCAGGGCAAGATGAAACCTCACAATTTTACCATGGTCTTCTTCCCACATTCCATACAATGTTTAGTTCTTTAGCTATATGTGCTTTTTAGCCTTAACACACTCCTTTTTTTCCACCATACAGCTTTATTCTGCACAATAGCTAAGTGCTTTGCAACTTCACTGCAGTTCACAACGTCATGGGTTCAAATCACATCACTACACTTGGGATCTCTTTTCACTCTCATTTTTTTAAACAGTTTTTTTAAACTATCTTGAATTTGGGGG